>NW_021605506.1:1914669-1971817 GCF_004785775.1 Grammomys surdaster
TCTATCATATATATATATATATATATATATATATATATATATAAATAATGTCATCTACCTATCAATCATCTATCATCTACCTATCATCTATCATCTATCTGTCATCTATCTGTCATCTATCTATCTATCTATCTATCTATTATTTTTCTGTCATCATTGTTGTCTCTGTTTCCTCACATCTCATTCATTTCTGTTTATCTATGTGACCTCTTTCCCTATCTAAGAGTTGAAGTTCTTTTTTTGTAGTTATTGAGAACTAAGTTCAGAGATAGCTGAGATGGGGAACTGCTCATTTAAGCCAGATAATAAAACCCAATGACAAATTCAAACAAATGCCTGGCAATGCTTTTGACCTATTACTAACTCATACTATTTAATGAAATGTAGCGGGCAAGAATCTAAGACATTCATAGAGTTCAGACTCTCATTCCTCCTCCTGTTTTCTTGGGTAAGTCTAAGCTAAGTGTTTACTCATATTCTTTATGCATATGTCTTTATTTTCTAATGAGCATTATATTAGCAACTAACTTCTATGTTAATATGAAGGCTAAATGACTAATTTTCTGTCAAGGCTAAGAAAATTGATCGTTATTAGTTATAGTCTAACCCTATTTTCAGAACATAGCTCTCATTGTCTGGTTAAGAATTTACCAATATGGTCTTTATAATCAGAAGTTCCAATCTTGAATCTATAATCTTCTGGACCATGAGGAAAACCATAAAATCTTCCAGCACTGGCAACTTCATCTGAGGAACAATACAATTAGTGTATATTGCAGATGTTATAGGGAACAGTGTCTTATAATTCATTAGGAGAATCTTAATATGTTTTTGGTCCTTTCTGATTTTATGCAGCTTTATTCAATTAGCATACTCTTGAAAAAGGGAACCTTGTTTAGTCATTGTTGTTAATCATTCCTTTCTCATTTTTCCTTATTGCAAGGTGTATGAGTTATTTTTCTAGTTGACAAGACAAAATCCTCAACAAAATAAAGTTAAAACAGAAGAAATCTATGTTTTATTTTAGCTACCAGTTTTAGGATACTCTCCATCATGGCCAGAGACATTGTGGTTACAGGATAGTGAAATGTGTTATCACATCAAATCAACAGTCAGGAAGCAGAGAGATGATGAGTATTGATTCGTTGACTTTGTGCTTTTTCTTTAGTCTGGGTCCTTAGCCCATAGGATGAAACCACCCCCAGTTACAGTGGGACTTCCCACACAGGTAGCACAGTCAAAAAACTACTCTTCTTGGATGTTTATTTTTGTGTTTACTCTAAATCTCATCAAGTTAGTTAGTAATCAAGATTAAATATCATGCAAATTGAGCATAAGATGGATATATGACTATATACAAAACCTTGTTGAATTTTGCTAACTCAAAAGTTTGTCTAGATTATCAACTAGATTATTAGCTTCCCCTCTCATTAGATAAAGTATACCATCTTTAGGCCAGATTTAACCATAGGACTCAGCCCCTGGCGGCATTCATTTTTTATGAAATGAAGACTCCCTAGGACATAGACCTTGCCCTGATGATCTGTTGCTAGCCAAGTGTGTAAGCTATTTGAATCGAAGTAGATGCAGTGTTTTTGGCTTATAGACATCATTAAAAAGTATTTCAGCTTGCCTGGGAGGATGCATCTGGTGATGCTGTTGGGCCAAACTTCACATATGGCCTGTTAGCAATATTAATGGCTATCCATGACTGGGCTCAGACAAATGTCATTTCTATTCATATGTCTTCCAACTCATTCTGCGTGGCCATTCTATTTGGAACAAGTGAGTGATGTGGTCTTGATAGATAAATTTACATGCTGTGAGGGCACATAAGGAGTTCAGCACACATCCACAGGTTTGAAATCTATTCATATATCTATCATTTTATTTATTATTTATCCATCTCTCATCCATATCTATATATTTATCATGATTTATAAATGATTGTTATATATCTCTATCTCTATATCTATCTATCTATCTATCTATCTATCTATCTATCTATGTATATATATATGTCATCTATCTGTCATTTACCTATACCTATCTTTCTTTATTCTATCTCTTGTGTATTATCTGTCAATCATGTTTCAATCTATTTGTAAGTCACTTCTATATCTGTTCTAACTCTATCATCATGTTACTTATCTGCCTATTATCTGTCAATTTTGCATCAGTGCTCACTTGTCAAAGACTCTGTTTGCTTCTCCTTGGTCTAGCCACTTCATGGGTCACCATGGGTCACCATAAAGGATAACTACTTCCTCAAGTGCCCTGATTTAACATCATTTAATAAATAGTTACTAGCAAGTATGTTGGGTATCTGTTCCTTCTAATTAAATCATTCCCTCTGGAACAAAGAAAGCTGCCAATTAAAACTATGGAAGCTGAGGGAAATTGAGAGATTTCTGTGAGCTAAAGAATTCACAGGATTCCATGCTACAGTTGGGGCTTATTTGATGGAGCCAACTACAGGCTATGAAGTGAACTTCAGAGATATAGTTTCAATGAGTTGCCAGGTGAGCTTTCTGGTGATGCTATGCCTTTGTAGTTATGCTACAGTAAATAACACCAATAAACTCACTGGTTCATTAAGCCAGACTCAGGTAGAATAGTCTATATTTTATCTGGGATGAATAGACAGACATTTGCTTATATCTACCCAGGGAAAGTCATACAACAGAGTTAATATATTATTAAGTTTTAATAGTCAGTTTGATGCATGTTGAGTACATATAGCTATGTGGCATTGTTCAAATGAGGGTGGGTTGATAAAAAGGTAAGGTCATTTACAATTTGACCATTTATTGCTAATATCTCACCAATATAAACATCCCTAAGCATCTGTATTGAGCTGCTTTAGAAATCTACTTTTTTCGTTCAGTAACTTTCAGAATGTCTACCACATCAATTTTAGTACAAAAAGTCTCTTTCCCAATGTGTGAATTTTTGGAGGTTTTGGTGGTTTTTGGACTCTTGATACACAGTGGTTTCTAGTCTGTGTCTTCTAGCTTGCATGGGAGAATTGAAATTTCCTCCACATTTGAAATGACAGATGGCCTCACATTTATAAATGCCATTTTATTAGAAACATACTGTTTTACTTCTACATTGGAGCTTGAAAGCCAGTCTTTTCTTCCCTATAATTCCTTATCCTACTTCACAAAAGTTTATGCAAACAGGCAAGCTCCACTAACCTAAATGAATTTCCATGACTGATCTGGGCAGAATTTCTTGATCCTTGTGGACTGCTTGACACGAAAGGATAAACTGGCCCATTCTGCCTGAATATTGAAACATAAGACTATTATCACTTATGATAAAGAACAATATAATGAACAGCAATTTTAATGGGTACTAACCATTGTGATTCAATTAGTCTCAGAATCCATAATCACAAAGACTCTAATTCCCCCTTTCTACATGTCCTTAAAATTATGCCCTGTCAGATTGCAAATGTGAACTACTCCAGGTATTCATTCGGCATCCTCACTGACTATACTTGACAGCTGTGTGTTTTTCACATCCAATGGCTCTCATTCTCTGCTTTTGTATAAGCCCAATGCCCTGCTGCTTCAGTCATAGACAATGTGATTCAACCTTTTCCCTGTTTCACCTCTCACTTTGAAGATGTGGGTAGGAACAATTCAATTTTATCCTCCTTCCATTGTATTTGAATATGTCCTATGATTTTACTTATTACCAACAACATGGCAAATTTCACATACAATTATTTAATTGTCTTTTCAAATGTATGATATACATAAATGTCCACATTCTTATATATGAGTGCATGTGTATGCTATGTTATGAGTGTGGAAGTCAGAAGACAACCTCCATTGGGATCCCCAACCATGTAACTAGTTAGCTGGCCTGAAAGGTTCCAGAAATTACCCTGCCTTTGCTTTGCACTATGCTTCAAGGGCATACCACCATGCTGAGCTTTTATGCCTGTAACTGGATTTTAACTCAGATACACTTGACTGAACTATAAGAGATTTACCCATTGAGTCATCTCCTGAGATCCTTTATGTAATTATTTTACACACAATTTTTTATATCACATAATCTTCATTGCATCAAAGAAAGAAGCATGACCTCCTAAGACTTAAGTATAAGATATTTGGGATTATTTTTATTTCTGTTCCCTGGGTTGAGAACTTGCAAACTTAGCCACACAAAAGACCAGGAAAGAGAGGTTAAACAAAAAGATTTTGAATTGAGCATAAATCATTGAAGGAGACTATGGCATGGACAGATTGTAAAGAGCCAGTATCAAATCTTCCTGAACTAGTGTTAATTTCTGCAGTTTCAAGATATATAATAGGAGAAGAATTCTGGATAAAAGGGACATGGACATTCATAGTTTAGAATAGAGTTGGAGACCAGTATAAACAGATGTCAGAATGTGGTATAAAGAATTTAATACTTGACTTGGTATCAAGTGGGGGAAAAAAGATAACTTGTGCCCTCAGATTTCCTTGTCCTCATGGAGGATGAAGCCTGTCTTTATCCATCCAACATCACTATTTGTCCCTACAAATTCAGCAAAAGAGTTTTACCTAGTAAATGACACTCTTCCTACTTAGGAAATTTATGAAACCACTGTGCAGGCTTACGATGGTAAAGTTTGATTGTAAAATTTTCTTCATCACCTCATATTTCTGAACACTTGCTATCCAGCTTCTGGTCCTGCTTTAGAAAGTGGTCGAACCTTCAAAAGGTAGTGCATTACTGGAGGAAATAAGTCAATGGAGATAGATCATTAGGTCTCACAACCTCATCCCATTTTTGTTAATGTACCACTTTCTGTCTAAAGAAAGTATGCTAATTGTCACCTCAGGTTCCTATGACAGTGATATTTCTGCCATGCTTTACTGCTTCTCTTATTAAAATGTGAGCTAAAATAAGCACTCCCACCTTTGGATTATTTCTAGCCATGTGTTTGATCATAAAAAGATTATCCACTAGGGTGCCAGACCAAAATTCAAATACATATCTTCTCAATTTTCTAATTATGGGACATGATTGTTATGTTATTTCTATGACTGTGATAATAAAACTAAAAAGGAAGTAACACATGGGAGGAAAGTGTTTAGTTTTCTCATCATGCCATGTCTTGGTACATCACTGTGTGGAAATGAAGGCAGGAAAACAAGCAGATATATAACACAAACATTCAAGAGAATAGAGAAGTGAACTCACCTATGCTAGCACTTGCTTGTATGAAGCTAATGGTCTTCAGTCTTATACATCTCAGAGCCACCTTCCCATGGATAATGTTTGTGTTGAAGATGTTCTCAAATAAATTGGAAAAAAATCACCTGTGTTGGGCCAAACTTGTCAAGTTTCAAATTGAGTCTGCATTGTACATGTTACTAGAGAAGACTAAAACAACTCTGTGAAATGTTTCCTGCAACTAGTAGAAATTCTATAGTAATATATGGTGGGATATCTGTTTAAGTGTCAGTTTCCAGCTTCATCCATGTTGAAGACATTTTTGCCTTCTATGATATTCTTATTGTCACTATATACAAAAATGTTTCAGAGAAAATGAATTTTATTGTTTTTAAAGCACTGGCTGTAACATAATTATTTGCAAATGAAGATTAAATTCTTGGACTTTGTACATTATCAAGTTAATTAGTCCTTTATGATACCCACAGCTGGCACATATAGCTTTTCAACAGAAGGTATCTCTTCTAACACAAACTTTGGGATGCTACCTGTAGGTCACAAACATTTCCAAGAGGCTGGGCACCAGTTTTGGCATTCTTCCATCTAAACGCAAAGAAGAAAAATAATTCTCCCTATTAACTCAGCACACAGTAAAATTTGACAGTTGAGAATCCTCACTGGAGTCAGGATTTACTTCATAATGCCCCACAATTGTTCTATTAGACCCTATAGAAAAATCTATAAGAGTTTCATGCCAACCTGCTCTATAGAGAAATATGCAGGCAAGCAAGGATATCTAAGTAAGACTCTATACACATACCCACCAAAAGAGAAGGAATAAGAGGGAGGAGCAAGTGGGAAAGAAATAGAAAGGAAAGTAAGAGTGAATGAAGAGAAAAGGAAGTAAAGAAAGAAATAATGAAAGAAAGAAGAAAGAGAAATAAATAAAGAAATAATGAAAATTGATGGATTGATGAAAATGGACAAACAAATCAATAGGTTTTAGGCAAGGAAACTTTCAGTTCTTGTACACCTGCAGTACAAGATCTACTTATGACTATTGGTCTACTGTGACTGTTGTGACTATCTTAATTGTGAGTCTTCCTCTCTGATGGAATCTAAGATATTTCCCAAGGTGACTGAATTTCAGGAGAACAATAAGTACTGTAATTCCTATCCCTAAGGAATTTTACGGGGCCAGGCTTCTTGTAACAGAGTCTCTACTCATATAATGCCAAATTTTCCCTGCCTACCCACTTTCTTCCATCTTCTAAGACACATAATAACACAATTATTTACTATATTTTTAAAACTGAAACTCCCTTCATCCCTCATCTGGAGCCTAAGACTTAGGAATAGCTCTACTATCAAACATCAAATCAACAGGTTGCATAAGCTTCAAAGAGGTAACATGGTAACATGAAAATCCCACATTCTGCCTCATAACCTCCTTCTCATAGATCTATCTTATTATGATGTATGCGTCATTTTGATGCCAGAATTCTCTTCCTAGAGCCATTCCCAATGCTGTCATTTTATATTATTGAAAACTATTCCATTAAGTCACTTAAGCAAAAGAAAAATCTCCCCCAATATTCCCATTGAGCACCAGAGACTTTCACAAATGGTTTTTGCTTTACATTATGTGACACAAAGCAGTGGATTCTTCTAAAACTAAGAGCTGTATCCCAAGGAAGGAACGGAAGTTTCTATACAAACTGATGATGTGACCACTTCGTGGTTGGTTAAGGTGAAGGTTTTGATCGTATATGTGAGGGATAGAACAGCAAGAAGCACTTTGTTTAATCCAAAGCAGAAAGAGAAAGAAGACCACTGAACAAGGTTAGCAGACTGAACTTGGCTACTAGAGGAGAGAAGGAGGGGAAGAGATAGAGAGGTGGGGAGAGAGAAGAAGACAAAAAGAGAGAGGTCAGGCAAGAAAGAGAAGACTAAGAGAGAACATAGCTAAAATAGGTTATGAGAATGGTGTGAAGCTGGAGGAACAGAAGCTGCTGAGCTGAACTAAGGTTAGAGTAGATATGGGGGGTGGGCTCATAAAAGTCAGGACATCAGCAGATACTCTGAAATGTGTAATAGTTACCCATGATGCTCAGGAAGCCTGTAGGCTAACATGCCTTTTAGTATACTCATAGGCACCACAGACACTGATTTGTCCTTGCTGCTGGTGATAAGAAAAATTGCTTAGAAGGGAAGCAGCTTCATACATTCCTGAGGAATGCTGGCTTTTATGTAACTGACAGAATTTGGTGAAATCAAGGTTCTTGTAGGCCTGCCAGTTTCCACTATTTAAGAATGATACATGGGCTTCTTCACAACTCTTTGTAAACACAAGAACAAGGATGAGCTGTATCTGCAAAGGGGGCTCTCTTCAACCACTTGATTCCAAAAGTCACCTGGACCAAAGTCCCCATTACATTTGTCACCTTTTTTCTCAGGATAGGTTATCATCAGGCCTTTGATCAGGCCTTCTCTCAGTTCTTTGCATACTCCAAATTGATCATCTGTTGTCAGTATAGCACATTATTCATTTTTTGCTTGTGCACTTTTTGCCATTTCTCTGAGTGTTTATGGAGATGTGTGTACAAGAATGTGTAAGTGGAGGCCAGAAAGTTCTGTACAATTCTTCTTCCATCACTGTTCACCTTTTATTTTCATATAAGCATCTGACTGAACCTGGCTCTCATGAATTTAGCTAGTCAAGCCAGCCAATCAGATCTAGAGTTTGCCTGTCTCCATCCCCTCTTCCTCACTACGTTGCTTCCATATCTGACTTTTTAGGTTTAAACTCTGGTCCTCATGCTGTACCGAAGCACTTGTGCCACAAGTATTCTCCACGACATACTCATCTTTTACCATGTCAATCTCCTATGAGAAAATGCTTTTTCTCACATGCATTTTCACATAGTACAAGTATTGTTTTTATTCACATTTACTTCTCAATTACCTCTGCATAGAGTATAAGATTAATAAACCCCTTTAATACCAATTAGATTAACTATCTTGTAACACAACAGAAGTAAAGAAAGAAATTAGTTGAGATTGTTAGGAAGAAGAAATTTGAAATGTTTTGAGGCTTCAGAAATTGGCTATTGGGTTGTTTTGTTGCACTAGAAAGAAGGTAATGCTGTTTTGCATCAATCTGTTCATCTTAATGTTTTCTAGTACATCACTGTATCACACCTTTCATTCCCTATTCTATTCCCCATCCCATCTTAATTTACAACATGAAAAGGGATAGGCTTTATTTGTGGGTAATTGGATATGTTTAACTCACAAGTTGTCACTATTTTTGTACTGATGCTTTTGTATCTTTGTGAAAAAAGACAAATGATAAATTATATGAACATTATTTGTCAATTGTGTAGTGACTGCTTTTAAATTCTAACTGTTGGAAACACTAATGCATCTGCTATTCTCTGTGACAAATAGAACAATCAAAACCTCTAATGAATTATGTTGTTTTTGCATCCTAAAAGGTTTATTTATTTTTTCTTTTATGTTTAGGAAAACTATTCCCCTGGATTAGCCTCTACTTTAGGCAAGGCAGACAAAGGACAGAGAACAAGCCAAGCATTATTATGAAAGCAGGATGATTACAACCAAGGTTGGAGCTTGGGGTTTCTTTGTCATGGTTGGAGGTCGGGGAGGATGTGACAATTGAAGCAGTTAGTGAGGTAGCAGTGACTCTTTATTAGGCTTATTTATTTTTCTTTTTATCACAGAGAGATGAGGCTATGGAAGAGGGTATGATAAAGGTGGGTTTGAACATGTTTGGAGAACAGTCTACAGACACTTGCTGTTTCATCTGTGTTAATTTCCTTATTTTAGCTAAGTGAGAGCTCCATGTGTGAATAAAATGCTCTGGGAGGCTGTATTTTTTATTTATAAAATATCAAAATAAATATAATATTAGATGATAATAGTCAATATAGTTGATTCTATGATTGCAGTGAAGAACATTTTATCTTACTATGTCCTGCATGTACTTTTCAAAAAGATCTGGGAGGACAACTCAAAGTATAAATGTCCTTGATACACAAACATAAGAATCTGAGTACAGATCTCTCAGAACCAATGTAAGAGCAGTTTGTCTGTTACTTTCTTATATCTTGGAATGATTTACTTTCACAGATATTATTATATTTAAGATATTCACTTTGCCTTTTTAATGAGATAAACCCTTAGGGAGTTGAATAGATAAATGAATAGTGATATGCTCACAACTTAATAAAAAGAGACTGAAGTATTCATTCTGTGAAAGACACAGTTCAGGGAAGGAGCTCAGAATAAAAATCATAGCCCATGATCAGGAGGAAAAAACTTTTCCTGAAGTCTAGATCTCCCTGGATTCCAGAAAATGCAGACTGGTTTCACTTGTCAGAGAGTATCAAGACTCAGGGGAAAGTTGATTTTAATCTGTCTTGCTGTATTTAGAGTCAAGCATCACAGGAAAACTGTAGTGTAAGCTGTGGATTAATTCAGTCATATGCTTCAGATAAAATGTAGCCTCCAGGAAGAACTCTGGCTGCTAAGATCTATCAAAGTGTCAGTACCGTGGTCACACTGTTCAATCTGCTTTCAGCATGACAAATGAACCTCTGAGATCAGAAGATTTGCTTAGATGAACCAGTCATGAAGTAATCAGAGGATTGCTCCTTGTTTGAACTGTGCAATTAGGAATGCAAAAGAGAAAATTGTTTTAACATGTGAAAGTAGTAGCTTGCCCAGTAAGACCAAAATAAATACATGATTTATAAAAAAGACTTTCATCCAGACGGAAGCTGCTGTGATAGGATGTGAAAAGGAGCTGCCAAAGTTTCTCCATGCATTTAGGGAAGCCAGGATGTACAAAATTTCTGAACAGTAAGGGACAGGGGCTCAAGGAAAGAGAATGAGATTGGTTACAAGTAGGCTGACATAATTATTAATACCAAGATATGTAAGAGAGAGTTAGAACTATAAGTGAAAACTACTGTAGAGAAAGATCAACCAGACTAAAGTAAAGAAGAAAGCTCATGGACAATGGATAGGCTCATGATATTTCAGGGAAGAGTCACCTACAGTGGATTGGTCAATATTGCCTAAAGTGTATGTTTTGCTTATCTGGTGCATCATATGCATTCTATAGTCTTAGGTTTAAACATTGAAAAGGAAAACCTAATTGTCTAAAACATAAAAAAAATTCTTTGAGTTTTAGATTTCAGTATACAAGCTAAAGTTGGACTGAAAAGGTGGTTTATTTGTATACATAAGGTCCACACATGAAATAACAAAACTGAGCATGACAGGATCACATGACTTACAGAGCCTAACATTTTTACTATCTGACCTTTTATCAAAAGCATTTTCAACTTTTCTAGTTTTGAGAAAGAATTTTGTTTCCTTTCCATTATTTGTTTTTTTTAAGACTTTTATTTTTATCTATCTCGTGTCTGTTTGTGTGTGTGTGTGTGTGTGTGTATGTGTGTGTGTGCGCGTGTGTGTGTGTCTGCGCATGCACATGCATGTGTGCTTGCGAGCAAGCATGTGTATGCTTTTTAAAAATGTTAAGATTGCAAACCATAAGAGGGCATCAGATTCCATAATACATTATTGTCAGAAACTTTGTTGTTACTTGAAATTGAAATCTGGACCTGTAGAAGGTCAGAGCAGCCAGCATTAATAACCTCTTAGCCATTTTTCCAGATCCCTATGTCCAGGATGTCTAAACTGCTTCTCTAATTTGTCAGAACAAAACTCCATGGCTAAAACAATTGATAAAATAAACCATTTGATTGAAAGGGAGTCGTGCAGTTTCAGAATGTAAGTGTGTGTCCTTTATGGTAGGGAGAATTATAGCAAGCACAGGCATATCAATAGAATAATAGCTGATAGCTTACATTTAATCCACAAGTATGAATTAGAGAGAGAGAAAGGGGGGAAAGAGAGAGAGAGAGAGAGAGAGAGAGAGAGAGAGGGGAAGGGTGGGAGGGAGAGAAGGAGGGAGGGAGGGAGGGAGAGGGAGAGAGACAGAGACAGAGAGAGACAGACAGACAGACAGACAGACAGACACAAACAGAGCCACAGACAGAGACATTTAGAGTCAGAAACTATAAATAAATAAATAACTTTTATCTGCGTGAATTGTTGAATAATGAATCTTTAGCCTATAGCATAGACAGGAAATAGGAGGTGGAATATCTGGTAGGCAAAAAGGGTTCTAGGGTATTTCTAAGTACTAGAGATTCTCCTGGGAATATGTAACTCAAACAGATGCATGGTTATTGAGTTCAGGAAACCAGCCCCATGACCAAATGTATATTACAATAAATTAATTATTTTGAGTGGTGAGCTAGTCAAAGAAGTGTCTACCTAAATGGACAATGTAGTTTGATTGATAGGATTTGGAATCATCAATGAACTAAACATCTTTGTGGGTCTGTGAGGGATTATCTATATTATGTTAATTGAGGTGACAAGTCCTACCTTAATGTTCATGGCCCAATCACATGAGCTAGAATCTCAGGCTGAATAAAAAGAAAAAAATGAGCTGAGCACCAGCATTTATCTCTCCTTGTTGACTGTGATTAATAAGAGATCAGTGTCACTGAGGAAAAATAATTCTGCCAAGTCCCCTCCCCACAGGTTCAGTATACTGGATCTATAGTGTAGAAGTGGGCAAGGCTACTTCACAAAGATAGCAGCCAAATTTGGTAATATCCAACAGTTATTTACATGGTACTAGTTATGGCATCACAGATCTCACAGGATTGAAGGAGTCATGGAAAGACGCTGAGATGTGGTAACTTGTGGGTTGTTGGAGTGTATAAAAAAGCAATAGCCACCACTGTAATGGTATAAGACCAGTCACAATGGAGATCCTAGCATACTGCATATAACAGATCTATCAAGTGACCTTCAAGACAGTGACAAATGTGCTGTGGATCTACCACAAAACTGTGAGAAAAGTTATGTGTTGCAAATGGAAAAGCAACAGAAATAGAATTGCACAAGCCCTTTATAGCACAGAAGATGAAGAATGAGTCCTGGACATTGTGACACAGGACTACCTTCAGTGTTCAAATTTGTTTTTTTTTCTTTTTTCTAGTTCTTCACCTTTGAGACAAGAAAACATTTATTTTATTTCAAAATTTCTGGAATCTATATTTAAGAGAATTTGTATATTATAAACAGACTAATATTTTAACTTATTTCAACATTAATGAAATTTATTGTGGTACTTTAAAAATTATGATATGTTCTAGCCTAAGATTTAGATTTCTCCCTGAAATTGCTTTGTTCTAGCCTACGATTTAGATTTCTGCATGAAATTACTTCTTTGTTCCAGCCTAATGTCAGCTTCCTGCCTGCAGTCCATTTCTTTGTCCTTGACCTATGTCCTTGACTATTTGCATCTACTATATTGTTAGCTCCTCAACCTAGAACTGACCTTAATACTTGCATATAATTTAAACAATATAAATGCAAAAAAGGAGGAAGAGGAATGGGATAGGAAATTAACGCAGGGGGGAATGAGGAAGGGGGATGTATTCTAAAATGCAAATAAATAAAATATCGAATAAAAAAATTACAATGTGTTTTATATTATGATTTTTAACATGAGATTTTTGGAATAAAGAAGAAAGGATTGATATGATTTAATGATAATATCTCTGTGTCAAATTGATAAAGGGTTAGTGGTGTAGGTTAGGTTTTGTCCACTTGACATAACCTAGAATCATGTGAGAAGAGGGAATCTCAATTGAAGAACTACCTCCTTCTTATTAATATGTGGGCACATCTACTGGATATTTTCTTGATTAGTAATTAATGTGGGCAAGCTTATTCTATTGTTGGCAGTGTCACTCCTGGCAAACAGTCCTGAATTGTATAAGAAAGCAGAAAAAGTTCTAGGGATCTGTCAAGCCCTTATAAACTATCCACAATTCTTTTCTCTCTCTCTTCCTTCTGAGTAAGAATTCCAAAGAAAAATCGCCTGGGGAAAAGGGTGGCTCCAGCCTCTGGAGCAGTATAGAAGATGGGGGTTTAAAAGTGTGGTAAATCCTCTATTTGAGAAATGGCATTAACTACTTCAGCTTTGGACAGGACATCTAGCCCAAAAGGGATCACATTTTTTAGTCAAAAGTCTCAGCTTCATAAAGATGCAGAGGAAAAGGACCACCCTCTAATAATAAATACAAGTACTTCCTGCCTTTAAGCAGTACACCCAGAAACTGGACTCACAAACAGCTATGTATCTGCATAAACTTGTGCAGGCTGGAGATAAAGATAGAGATGAAGTGCAAGCTGTTGGTTCATGCTGTGAAGAAGCCTGATGGCAAAGGGTGAGTTCTCACTAAGAATCCATTTTCTTTCCAGTATTGGTCAATACAGTCAAGGCTCAGCTGGTGGTACTCACCCATAATGTGGACCCCATCGAACTGATGATCTTCCTGTCCCCTCTTCCTCAAGATGGAGGTCCTGCACTACATCATCATGGGTAAGGCAAGGTTGAAACAGCTGGTCCACAGACAGGTACCACTGTTTCCTTCAAATAATTTAAGTGGAAGAGCAAGGTGCTCTGGCTAAGCTTGTGGAAGATACCAGAACCAAATACAAGATAGATATCAATGAGAACCACCAACTCTGGAGAGACAATCCCCTGAGTCCAAAACTTTGGCTTACACAGCCAAACTGGAAAAGGCAAAGGCCAAAGAACTCACCACTAAACTAGGTTTAATGTTCATTGCTAAACATGTTGTACATGAATCTAACTTTTTAATTGCTTTCTCAAAAAAATGAAAAAGAAAATACATAAGAAAATAAGCAGACCTATCAAACTGTGATTATCAAGCCATTAAACAGATTCCTTCCATCCTTTCTGCCTCTGCTCCCTCTGAAATTCTTGTCCTAACTTTCCTCCATGATGGATCCTGATTGGGATGTAAGAAACAAATCTCTTTATCCCATCATTATTTTGATTGGCATTT
This sequence comes from Grammomys surdaster, assembly GCF_004785775.1. Taxonomy (NCBI): domain Eukaryota; kingdom Metazoa; phylum Chordata; class Mammalia; order Rodentia; family Muridae; genus Grammomys; species Grammomys surdaster. The sequence continues at coordinate 1,928,841 of NW_021605506.1, forward strand.
TCTCACAGCAACAGAAAGCAAAGTGTGATACCCCTGGCCTGAGTTGTGATACTGAGGCTGAGTTCCTCTTCATTCTTCCCATCTTTCTTTCTGAGTTTTCAGGTATCCTTCTGTCTCCTTTGTACTTTTCCAAGTTCATCTTTGGAATCAGCTTTATTTTTGTTATCTTCATGACAGTTTGAATAAGAAATAATTCCCATAGCCTCAAATATTTGAACACTAGGTCCCTATTAATTTTGGCAGCTAATATTTCTTGATCTTATGTGATGATTCATGTTTAAAAGCTTCTTGGTTTGCAGACTCGTTTTAAAATAATTTAAATAATCTATTATTTGAAATATTATCTATAGGATTATTTTTCTTATTGTATCTCTTTCTTTTCCCTGTGTCTTGAGTTTTTATGTTTGTCTTACTATTTTTCTTTTTGTGTCATTTGACTTGGTAATCTTTCTCCCTCTCTCTCTCTCTCTCTCTCTCTCTCTCTCTCTCTCTCTCTCTCTCCCCATCTCCTCTCCAGCCCTCTGACCATCCCTCTCTCCTTACATTTATCTCTCTTATTATTGTTGTCATCGACCTTTAGAAATGTGGATTAGCAGTCTCTCTTACTAGGAATTGTAGTTATATTTTTTGTTCTCTAATTTGAGGATTTGTGATGTCTCTTTTTATTTAATAATTTTCTTTACGTTTTTGCTTGGAGTTTGTCAAGTCCCTTGAGACAACCACATCTTCAATTCATTCATTGTAATGCTTTTTGACAAACATATTTAGCAATACTGTTTTCCCTCTTAGTATATATTCTGATATTGTAAAACTCAACTACTATAAGTCTTCAAATGCTTTACACTTTTTTCATTTTACGTTTAAGTGGCAGCACTTTTTTTTTCTAGATAAAAACAGAAGCAACATTCTCCAATTTACTAAGTTTGCCAGATGATGGACTTTTAAGCTGTATCGGGAGCTCAGGTTTGGGTTGTAGTCTGACCACCACAAGGGAATGGTGGCGTAGTAGGGACACACCACAACGCCTGCCTCAGCCCTTGTAAGAGCACATGGGCGGAGAGAGAGCACCTTTGGGCCACTCCTCAGGCAGCACTGTTTTGTATTTTATAAATTTGTGAAAATTTTAACCCATCTTTAAGTTTTTAGAATAGAAATATTATGAATTATTTTAAAATTTTATCCGTGTAGATTAATTTTAAATTTTATTAGCTTGTGGTTAGTGATAAGATTTAGCATGCTAAATATAAATTGAGATATCTTCTGTACGTTATTTGACTAGTTCATATACAATAGACAAAACTGTTATTTTAATTGAAAATAGATTTTTCATACACTATATTCTGATTACAGTTTCTCTTGCATCCAAATCTTCATTCTTTCCTGTTGTTTTGCTCTCTCATTAGAAAGTAAACAGAGACCCAAAATAATAATAATAATAATAATAATAATAGTGATGGTGGTTATGATGAATATAATAATGATGATGTTGTTGATGATGATGATGATGAGAAGGAGGAGGAGGAGGGGGAGGGGGAGAAGAAGGAACAAATAGGAGTAGAATAACAAACAAACAGAAAACAGAACCAAAGGAAAAGCACAAGAAACACAGACAGATATATAGACACACATATTGACAAACATTTAAATTCCATAAAGACACAAAAATTAGAAACCGTAAATTGTAAGCTAAAGACCTATAGGAAAAACAAATAAACAACAGACAAAGCATCATTAGGAATTCTTTAACCCTATCAACCCACTCAAACACAAAACCTCCAAACACAATATAGAGTTATTTTGTTTTGGCTGATCATGAGTACTGCAATTAAATATGGTTTTTATACCCACTAATATTCCACTTAAGAAAAGTAATTTTTCCTCTGTATGTAGTTACCAATTGAAGATCAGTTGGAGATAGCTTCTAGATGTTGAATGAGAGCTTACATCCCCTTCTCTCAGTGCTAGACTTAGTCTAGCTTAGACATGTCATGTGTGCATGCTGCTACAGTCGTTGTTAGTTCACATGTGCATCAGCTCTGTTATGTCTTGAAACCCTTCTTTTCTTGGTTTATTACCCCCAAGGTAACCAAAAAGCACACCTTGCTTTTGTCCTATTTTAAATTTTCTGCAAACTGATGCTAAAGATCAGTCTGCAGTGGGTTGCTGCTGGTGTCCAGTCACTTCCAGCTCATTTGCCAGGGTCATGTGGAGAGACCCCTTAACTAATACTTAGTGTGGTCCCAACCCTGTTTTAATTTGGGGCAGTGTCTCAGTCTCTATTTTTTCAGAAAAAGAGAACTGAGCCCGATGGCTACCTGAAAGATCGGTCCATCAAGTGGACACAGATCTTGAACATAATAATTATTATTCTAATCATAAAGATGGTTCAAAATCCTTATCAGCCAGCTGATTTAACACGGCATATAGTCTCTGCTCTTACTGGAGAGTAAGTGTTTCATTCAATACTTAAAGCCACCCAATATACACCTGGTGGCCAGACTTGTGTCTGATCCCTGTCAACCAGAAGTTGGATTAGATACTGGAATATTTCCTCTTTCAACCTTAATTTCTACATTGCTTGGATAATCATGTTGCCTTTAACCTTTTAACCTTGTATTTTCAGCAGATTGATTCCCCTCACACAGGATCACTCTCAGCAAGCTCAGCTTTCCTCATGGCAGGTACACATAGCAGTGAAGAATTGCAACTAGTGAATGCCCACAGGTTCTTTGGTGTGAATGTGGTTTTGGTCTATATGGGAAAGAGTGTGCCAATGATGGCCAGTGAGTCAAAGATGGTAAGAGTGTTCTTGAGCTCCTATAAACCTAAGACAGCGACATACATCATTATTCTCTGTATGTTCCTTGAAGACGGGTGATATAGGAGTAATATAGACACCAACCTAAGCCAGGCAAGATCGCCCAGACTCGAGACCCTAGATGGGATGAAATTTTGTGCCCCGTCCAGGTATTGGCACTACCATCTTTAAAACTTAAGGGGGGAACTTTGTCCTTCCCCCAGCCTTGAGCAGGCCTGAACAAGTTGTTTACCACAATAGACCAAACAGTGGGACTCCAGATGGATTACATGCCTTGGGGGGCCAGTAGTCAACTACATGAGCTGAGAAGAATAGACCACCTACTGAGCTTGCCTTGAGACATCTCTGTCCTGTAATTAAGGATGGATTCTCCTCACCCACACTGGACTGAAGCAAGATGGAACTCTGGGGTAGGGGTGGGCTTTCCCCTTTTTATTTGAAAGCCAAACATTAAACTTTGAGGCTCGATCAGAGACCTTTGTCCTGGATACATCTCTTCCCACCCTCCTGTCCCTTCTTCCATTCCCAGACTCTCTTTCAGGTGAACCTGGTTGACTATGGCCGCTGGCGGAAACACTTAGTGGCTCTTAAAATTATTCTATCTCTTCTGCAAAGTCCCTTGATCCCAGAGTGAGGAATTTAATTGAGATATCACATTTAGAACTGAGTGTTTTAAGGTCTCTAGTTCCCTCCACTTTGTATAATTTTGGGTTTAACAATATTCTTTTATACTCAGATCAATATCTTCCTCAGCTGTCATCAGAAAAAAAGACTATAATAATTAGCACATAATTTTAAACATATTCACTTGTTTATGATTTATATAAATCATGTATTTTGACATAATCTTAAGGACAATATATTTTGTAGTATGTTAGTAGTGTCCAATTTGGGGCAAGTAGCTAAGTAGTTTCCAAAGTATCTGTGAGTTGCATAGTGTCTCAAACACTTTCTCCATTGGTATATTACTGAGTTTACATGGAGAAAATCACATAGCACATAGTAGTGGTTATTATATCTACTTTCTGTTGAATTTTTCTGTCAATATTAATTCTCTTCATTATAATTTTTGTTGTAGCATTTTTATGCTAATCCTTGCATCTATAGTCTTATACATTAGGATAATGATATACCATTGATCAATTGTCCGAACTCCATCAAATTTTCATTTAAAAACTATTTACTTCTAATAAGTAATAAATCACAGTATTTAAATATTTGTGTTTACAGTTTCCCTATTTTTTGATTTCAAGTTTGCTATTGTTTCTTCATACTTTTGAACAATAGTATTAATTGTGATATGTTAACACCTATAAATCTGTTTACCATTTAGCCAGTTAACTGATTAAATATTATTTCTAATAAAATTGCACTTACTTTTGCCATTACTTTCCTGCTCCTGAAAGTAAACCTTCACCCAAATTCCTCTAAGTAACTTCAACAACACTCTTTGGTTCAAAGACTTGAACTTCATTCTGTTGGTAGTGTCCAATTTGGGCCAAGGAGTTAGGTAGATTTTTGCTTATATCTCCTAAGGAATAGTATCACGCAACAGCCAGCATCTTAACTTATTATTACCTGTCTAATCTTGTATTTTTAATGTTTAAGAACTTTAGATTTAACTTAACAATGAAAAGGGTGTTAACAGTTTCCATAAGCATGTGTTAGCTCTAGTGTGCACTTGGCCTGATTTTAATCTTCTTGGACTGAGTTAAATTTATCCAGTATAGAACAGTGGCTTTAAGCTTGATATTTCATCATCTGAAGTAATTTGGAAATGATTGTATCCCAAAAATATTCAAAGCAATCTGAACGTTATAGGTTCAATTCATAAACAAATGTTTTTATATTTAAACTAATCATTGGAGCTTGCATTCCTACACAGATCAGTCAGTGTGGCTAGGGACAAACAAATGTTTATTAGTTCTCCAGGGCTATTTGTGAATTATACAAATTTCAATACAGATAACAAGAACTGGGAATTTGGTAATGAGATGCTAGAATGTGGCTAGCCAGTACTCAAATGTTCCTTTGAAAATATCATTTTTCATTTTTAAAATTTCCCAAATGCTTTTAATAAGAAAAATGTATTTTCCGTGTTTATAAATGCCTTATTTGTATTTGTTACCTTTACTTATTTACTAATTAATGTGTTTGTCTGCACATATGTACATGTACATACATGTAGAAGTAAATGTCATGTATGAGTAGAAAAGTCAGAAGATAATTTTTTAAGTTAGTTTTCTATACCCTAGTTTCTGGCATTTGAATTTAGGCAATTGCTTTTGTGCTTTTATCCATTGAGAAATCTTGCAATATCTTATTTGAATTTCCATTATATTTCATTTCTTCCCTGCATTATTATGGGTATAACCCAGGGTTTTGCACTGACCTCACAAATATAGCCACTGAGGTACAGACAATTCCGAAACTTCAGAATTATGATTTTTTCTCTTTTCGAGACACATTTTCACTGTATAGCTGTGACTGCCTAGAACTTCTTATGTAAACCAGGCTGGAATTAAACTCACAGAAATCTGGCTTCTTCTTTTTTCCTGAGTACTGGGATTAAAGACATGTACTAACAAGTCCAGCCAATAATGCTTGCTTCAACTTTTTTTCAAACTGCTAGATATTCTCAGAAAATGGATATAGCAGAATCACAAAAACAAAGTCATCCTTGGCTTCATAATGAACTTGAAGCAATCCTGGACTATAAGAGTGTTTGTCACAAAATGCATAAAATCAGTGAAACAGTAGAATAAAAATAACAAAATCATTGGAGTGGTATGTGCAGCTTTAAGGTTGGGACCTATAGGCAGGAGTTTGGGTAATTTCTTTATGATAGACAAATGCATTATAACTTGGAGGAATCACTATATGAGAAACCATGTAAATGTTAAAGCTAAGCATCTTTTGAGAAATTTATGAACTGTCAGTCATTTTATTAAAAATATGAAATATCTTTAAAATGTTACAGCACCAATAAATCCTAAAAAAAGAAAAGCATGGTTGAAAATACACAATTTAAGCAACTTCAATTCACAGCAAGTTCCAGATGTTTTCCACAAGTATGTACAAGTGCATGCTCTTTCATAAAAATAGAATGCAAGATAAAAATTTCATAGTTCCTCTATTTAAACAAAACCACAATTGTAATTACTTTAATAAATAAATTGATATAGAAAAGAAATATAAGTAAGGTATTTACAAACATGGGGAACAAGCTGTTCTGAGACAAAGTTGGAAAATTTTAGATATGAAATTAACATTTTCTAAAAACAACTGAATATCAGTTGACTACTTCTTAACATGATATACACAAATTCCTGGTTGCATCTATCTATCTATCTATCTATCTATCTATCTATCTATCTATCTATTACCTATCATCTATATCTGTTTATCATACCAAAAATGTTAGTTGCTTATTGCTGCTGGAATAAAACACCTCTTAAAAAGCATATTATGGCAGATTTTATTTCAACTTATGCTGTCAGACAGGGTGTCTATAATGATGGAAGACTCATGACTGCAAGTACCTGGAGCAGGAGTCTGAGGGATCATGTCACCAAATACTCATAAATGACAATAAGGAAAATAGAGATGAAATACAGCTCCCAATTCTGCATCAACAAGCCTTTACCTTCCTACCTTCACATGATGAAACGACAGAAGAAATGAAAACCTAGGACTGATTTATGATTAAAATAAACAGGTGAATATACAAACATGCAAAAATTAGTTTGAAGTGGGTGAAATCTTTTGTATTCTTAGGGTAAACCACTCCTCTTCTTGTTCTTGCTAATTCAGTAATGTGGGGTTTTGTTGATTGTAGTTTTGTTGTTGTTTTCTATCCAAATTTATGAAAAATCTAACTATTTGGTAGTAAAAAATAAGCCCACATGAACTGATTTGGAAGCAAATATAACCTGAAACATGATATAAGTGTATTTATTTACCCCAGCACAGTCATTGTGAATATTCAAACACTCCCTCGAGGAACATCACTGTGTCTGATTTCTGGATGTGGTCTTACAGGAAGGAGATGAAGTTTCAAACATTCATGGCCATATTGTAAAACTGAAATATTCTTTGCTGGAAAACAGATAAGCTGGTAAAGTGCTTGCTGAACAAACATGAGGAGCTACAATAAGATAGGCAAAACACAGTGTAAATAGATGAGTGTGGTGTGCACCTGCAATGGCAGCTTTAAGGGTCATTAAAAGGACATATTTGGTGACCCCTTGAAAACATTAGGGACCTCCAGTGCCAGTGAAATGCTCTATAAGGCATGAAAATTGGTCTCAGTACCTAAGAGATTTTAATGAATAAATACGAGGACCTGAGCTCAAAATCATAGTAACCACCTAAAATTAGTTAGAAATGGCTGCATACTCATAGATATTGCCAGATCTATGAGGAGGTGGGCCAATAAGATCATTGAGGATTTCAGGCTACTAGTCTAGTTTCAGAATGAGAAATAGACCCTGCCTGAAGGATACAAAATTGAGAGTTATTGAGCAGGGAAAGCAATGTTCTTATCTAGCCTTAGCACACAGGCTTGGGAATTGATATCACATAAATATGTAAATATGTGTACACATGTCACATACACATAGATTCCACGGGCATGTTCACCTATTTGCATTCATATTATTTTGAGAACAATTAAAGAAGACACAACACACACACACACACACACATGCACACACACACACACACACACACACACACACACACATACACACACACCATTTCGAGTTCCAAAATCAATCAAACTTCAAAGTTCAGATAGTTTACTTTGTCACCATCTTGGGAAATCATGCTTTCAGGGAAAGAACCTCTACTTGCTAATCCATCTTGCAGGTTCATCAATTTTTGTAGATTTTTCACCTTAGTTCTTTAACCTTTTTTTTTTTTTTTTGGTTTTTCAATACATTTCTCTGTGCAGCTCTGGATGTCCTAGAACTCACTCTGTAGACCAATCTGGCCTCAAACTCAGAAATCCACCTGCCTCTGCCTCCCAAGTGCTGGGATTAAAGTCATGTAGCATCACTGCCCGGTCCTAGTTCTTTAATTTTATGATTATCAATCGATCAAGTTTTTTTTTCATTACATACAAATCTACAGTTGCTTTTTCTGCTTCCCTTTCCACTGAGATTAATTCTTGGCCAAATGATAAGTATTTAATTGCTAGTTTGAGTTATGTTCTTTTGGCTAAACAGGCTGGTATATCTTTTATCTTTTCTTTTTAGAAAAACTGGGTGAATCCTCTTTGAATTAGAATCCTCTTTGTGTCTTTTTTCATCTGCAGGGGCCATTAAGATACTTTGAAATTTCATTTCAAACTCTAAATGCTTACAAATTTATTTGCTCTCAATTCTGTGATTTATTATTGACCCCCCAAATCATAACACCAGATAATGCTACAATAGAATCAATTACTGCTACCATAGTACCAATTACTACCTAGACTATGTAGTAACCCCTGGAGCTGAGAGCCAGAAGCAGGAATTCATACATTCTTAAACCAAACTAAGAAAAGTAGGATTGAAAAACAAAAGCATCAGATTAACATGCTAATGTGCTATTGGAATGAGACCAGGAGTCTCCTCCTTATCTGAACTACAAGTAAAGGACAGAATTTGAATAGAAGAATTCACAAATCTCTAGATTTGGATGTTGATGTGATGTAAATGACTTTTAGATGCTGAACAGTTTTATAGGTTCTAATTTTTTCCAGCTCTCTGGCCATTTACCCACTTGATAATGCTTTTCTGTTCTGTTCTTTATACATTGCCTCTATTTTTTTTTTAAATCAAACTTCATGTGTTTTTGGTCTAATTGTTTGCTTTGGGACCAAAGAACCTGGGCATGGTATTTTATAACCTCAATGTTATTTTCCACACTCCATTCCAGTCCTCAAATAGCAAGGTAGTATGTACTCTCCTACACCTTTCCTGGAAGAAGCATGACTATTAGAAGCTATGTTCAGATTTGTTTTACATTTCAACACAGATGGATGGATGAGGGTTCTCTGCTTGAAATAACAGCTTCAATAAATATTATATTTAAGTTGCTAATTTGAAATCCACCTTAAGAAACTGATAACATACCGTGACATTTAAATAACCATGAAGAAACTGAGTCTAGGAAACATTTCAGAGTACATCAATGGTCACTTTTCAGGGGAATCAATGAAGGATCCAAGTAACAAGTGTTTAGTTCATAGATTGCTCTATAGTTGTTTCATTTTTAGTTTCTCTAAAACTCAAGTGCAATTAAAATGAAAACTGCATTGCCATTTAATTCTTTCTGAGATTGTATGAAATGAACCATGCAGTATTCTAAAATTTAGTTTTTACTTTTCAATTATGTGTACATGTATATTTATCTGAATGTGGATATGAACATATGTGTATGCATGTGCCCATTAAGGGGTATAGAATGCAGCTATCCCTGGATTCATACTTCCATACACTCTATCCTACAAGAAGCCTCTTTCTTGACATTTGTTTCTGAGTTTGACCCTCTCAACAGAAAAAGCCAAGAAGAAAGGAGGCAATGAAGAGAAAAAGGATGCCTTTCCACTAATATACCTTCTCACTTCAGAGCTGTATGGTTCTTGGGCTTCCAAGTCCCAGGATTCCCTTCCATCCAAGCAGAAACACTTACACTGTCCTTTGAATATGATCTGGCTTTTTCACTCCTGAACTAACAAAAGCATAGGATACCTGCACAAGGACAAGGCAGCAAAAATTCAATTTGGATTGAAGGAAGAAACTCAGAAGAATACATTTATAAGTGAGATGATGTTGACTAGTTGCACAGGAAGGGAGTATTATTCCTTTTGGGAAGTCAAACATTGGTAGGCTGTTCATGCTCCAGTGGGTGACTCTAAATTCATATTGGTAGCACAAGTTGAACCCAGTAGGCTGTGTATACAGAAAATACATGAATTTGGAATATTAACTTAGAAACATTTTGGAGAATATGGGCAAATAGGAAGAATATATTAGGACAAAATTTTATAAACACCCATATGTACACACACACACACACACACACACACATTTATGTATACATATACAGAAGAGTTACCTTGTCTCACTGCTAAAACTTAACGGTATTCTAATCTTTGTTTTATAACTTTTTATAAATTCTAAGATGTACACTGGTAGGGTTTGATGAAGTGTAAATAAACTCATTTCTTCCAATTCCTGTTTCCCAATATATTTTGAAGTACAAAGAAACAGAGATCTTTGCTTTAAGGACCTCAATGTCCTGTAGTTCTTTGGCTGCTGCTGATTGGGTCAGGAGGAGGGGTGTGGCAGTTGGGAATTGGATGTTCCAAATGGGGCATTCCTTTCCATATGCATACCTCTTCAATAGATGCTTTTGGAGATTTAGGAGCTTAGTTTTATGTACAAATTTTATGCTGCAGATTTTCCTGATAGAATGAAATGGCTCTGCTACTTTCCATCTTTAAAACTCAGGATCTAAAGCACAAGAATCACTAGCAGAATATAAAGATATTTTTCATGGAATAAAACTTAAGAACTCTGTTGTCCACTCAATGGATAGAATAATCCCCTAGTATCTGTAGCTCCTGAGTTTCATCTCTATCACCACGAAAACAGGAATGGTGGTACATACCTGTGTTTCTATAACTAGGGAGATGGAAGAAGTATCAGGACTATATTGTCATTCTCTGCTACCAAGAGGCTTCATTGTCTCTTTGGGCTACATGAGACCACGACTAAAAATTAAATTGAAAAGTAAAAGAATTAAACAACTACTTGTTATCAAAGGAATTTGTATCTGTGCATGTCCAGACACTTGACAACTTCAAAGATAGCTACTATAATTTAATATAATTGTAGTATTTATTTATTAATTAGTCTGATCTACACAACTCTGATTTTTCTTAAGTCGTTTCCTGCTTTTGTAATCAATATCCAGAATCAGGAACTAAGATGTCTAGATAGATACAGCAAACATTTTGCAACAAAGTAAATGTTGGTGGTAGTTTACTTGTATCTTGGGGGGGCCTATGTTATGTCCCACCCCTGGGGGGACAGCAAATGCCATGGGGGGTTGCTTGACTGTATCTCTCTGTACTGCTGTCATCTTGTCTTATAGAGGAGCACCAAGACACTACTCAGGGGGTGGAAACATGCAGTCTGAGATGGATGGGGCAAAGTTGGGGCCCTATAGTAACCACTGGAGAAACACACAGAGAATTTGAAAATGAAATGTTGGATGTTCATGGCCCTCAGTGAGGCCAGGACTGGAGGCTTCCTAACTTGGGGATATCTAGGCATCATTCAGTTTCAATGGGTTGACAGCTAAGTCATGGGCCCAGAGCTAAGGACAGCATTTAGCCTGGAGCTAAGGATAATGGGTGCTCTGACTCAGCTTATTGATAATTGTCCTTAGATTGTTGGTTGTCTGGGAGTGCAGATGAGTCTTCTATGGGATACTTAAGCTTTGTCTCTCTAACTGAAGACTTCTCTGTGAACCTCATGTTAGTGCTTGATGAGAGAGACAGTCCATATTTATCCATACCACTTATTGACTGTTCATTGTTGAAAATGGATGTGAACCAAGTTCTCAGGGTGGACCAGAGATTAAATACTATTTGCAGGGAGGACTGTCTAGGAAGGGTAGATTATTGTCTAAACCCTCAGGGCCTCTAGGTACCTCAGTAGTATGGAGAACTTTATTTTGGGCTCCTTGACCAACATGTGGAATGTGACATGTATCTAGGTCAGAAATCTGTCAGAGAGCAGGGAGGCACCTAGTGTCTTGAGTGTGTACCCAATTTTACAGTGTCTCAGACTCTTTCTACCTTACCAAGTTTTCTGGCATGCTCAATAGTCCACAGTATCGAATTTTTTTTCTCCCACTAGACCTTGAAGATCTATATATTGTTTGTTCTCTTTGCTTTGAATTGCTATTGCAAAGCATTGTATTAATACAGAAAAGGCCTACATTTGTTGTTGCCATACATTATTTTTGCCTGGTTTTGTTTAATTTATCGAGATACAAACACATATTTGAGTCGTCTGACTAAAACCAAAGTGCAGATACCTCTTCATAAGATTTATTGGTGAATCATCACCTAAAAGCTCACATATTTGAATATATATCCACCAGCTGGTGATGCTAGTTATGAAGGTTGTGGAACCTGTTGGAATTGGAGTTTTACTGGAGGCAGTGTGCACTGGGGAATGATAACCTGACCCTATTTCATGTTCACTTTCTGCTACCTGAGTGTTGGTACAATGTGAATAGCTGCTATATCCTCATTCTTCAATGCGTTTCCCACCACAGGGAGATATTTCCCTTCATACTCTGAATCAAGATAATTCATTTATCTTTTAATTGGAGTGATTATTATAATATCCTAAATGCAAAACTTAAGACATATCAACTGGGTAAACTGTACTCATTATTACTCTTGTGTTTCATGTTCATAATTCCTTCTTGGAGATCATTTTTTTAATATTTGTCTGTCTGTAGGTCAATACACATATGAATGTAGTGCTCAAGGATGCCAGAAAATGGAATTGGAGCTGTAATTCTAGGTAGTTGTGAGCTATCATAAATAGATGGACTCAGTTTAGAAAGCAGCATGTTTTCTTATTCATTGAATGATCCCTCCAGCTTCACCCATTATTCTTCTATATAATATTCTTTTATACTCTGTTATCCCTGATAGTAATACAGATTTGTTGGGCTGAGTTTAAGAGACATGCTCTTAGACATCCTTGCTTGGTGTCAATTCTCTGTCTTTCCATCCTCAAACTACCATCACCCTTCCCTCTTTGTTCCCTGCTCTTCTAAGATTACATCTATGTTGATAGGAGTCAATAATGATTCTTCAGAATATTTTCATTACAATGTATAAGGGAAAACTCTGCTATGCAGTGTTTATAAACATATATCATATAGATGAGTAAGAGAATGTTTTCAATATTTAAAAATAAGTAGAGTCTATTTCTCTACACATTTGCTTTTGGGCAACTAATCTTTTGGGAACTCTAGCTATTAGATACTTCATATTCTATAACATGACTAGGGGTAATGAATCAAATTCAAAGGTCACAAGTTATTAGAAGCTATGGTACCTTTGCAACTGCTCACTCAATATTAAGTTGCTTTAGTAAACCTCTCTTTTACTCTTGTGGCCAGATGTCACAAAGCAAGGGGAAACATTAAAATGTAATGAAAAGAAAACATCTTCCTTTTTCAAAGCTGTCACATTGTTTTCCACCCTAATATGAAGTCACAAAGAAAGGGATTTAAATGAGCTGAAGGGCCTTCTGAACTTTCCTGGATCAGAAGAAGACTACCTTGGCACGTATATGCAGCTTGCATTCCCAGTTGGCAGGACCATAATATAACAGATGCCCTAGAGGAAATCTGTTCATTATTCATGATTTAAACTCTCTCTTTGCAAAATGGTGAACTATGTAATGTACTTTTGCATTCCTGATTCAATTATTGTTTTGTTATGTAAAATACCCCTTATGTAAGGAGTGAGACACTCTCTCCAAAGTGGGTAGTCTGCAATGTGGCTCAGGAACTCTTTGATCTTGATGCCATTTTTAGGGATTTAATGGAATATGCTTTAGGGAAGACGTCTTCTAAAAACATCAATTGATGATTATAGTATAAACATTAAGCATATTTTAACAGGTGGTGCTGTGGATATCTTTAACCTACCTTCATTAGGTAATAGTGCACATATTTTGAAATAAACATGGAACTATAGGAGAGAACAATGCCTGCTTCCCAGAACCTACAACATTCAAACCTACTTTCCAGTGGTTTTATATTGTCATAAACCATTGATGTCAAATATGAGTAAACCAATGACAGATTTTGTTAGCTATTAAATGAGATGGCAGGTCCATAGAAGGTAATCTGACAAAAAATTTTCCTTCAGAAGAATATTGTCTTTAACAATTATAGGCTCATGGCAACAGGTTACCTAGAGGACACCACAATGTTTGAAAATATTAGGGTACTGCAGGCTCACAAGCAGATATGAAGAGCTTTTGAAGAGTGAGGATATTAAAATGTAGATAATATAATGGGGACTTGAAGCTGTTCAATAGGACAAAGGGAGTTTCTGATTTACATAGATTTTCAGGGATAGGGTACAGTTCACTTTATGCCAAATCACATAAGACCTCCATAAGATTAAAGTGAGAATTCAAAGTTGCCTTCAACTTCCTTGCATCTGCAAGGTCACGAAGACTGCAGGACCCCAATCTGCTTTATCAGTTTTCTATCCGTGGAGAAAATGGCAGGTGTGTATTGGTAGGAGCATGTCAAAAAGACAAAGAAGAGCAGATAGAGGTTTTATGATATAACATTATTCAGTAGTTTTTTTTGTTGGTTTGTTTTTGCTAATATAAAGAAAGACTTTAAGGTTGATGGTCAAATTTAATGTATTAATGAATAGAGTAATCTCAGTAATTCTTAACTAAAGGGGACAAGTATAAACTGATATAGTAAATTATTTCAGCTTAATTTTGGGGATTATTAAAAGATGTGTTAGTACTCAGGATGCAAACCACAAGCTATCTCAGTCCATATATTTACAATGCTTCTTCATAGCTGTGAATCAGAAAATAATAATTAATATGAAAAGTCTCATGTACACTTGAAATTTAATTTCCCTTCTGTCTTTCCTAATTTTTATTTCTCAAAAAGAACTTTTCCTTAGCTTTTGTTACATACATTTAATTGATCCTTACTCAAATTTGAAGTCATAAAGATAAGTCACTATCCTAAATCTTCTGTGACTATGAATAATTTCCCTCTCATGTGTGTGTTTGTTCATACATGTATGTACATGTATATGGAGGCCAGAGTTTTATTTTATGTATCTTTTCTCTAATACTCTTAACCTTATTTTGAGACAGGGTCTCTAGTGGATTGTTGTAGATATCATCAAGTTTACTACACTGGCTTTCAAGATGCCCCAGATATCCTATGTCTTTATCTCTGCTGCATTCAGATTAAAGCATTATCATACATAGCTTTTTACATGAGTGTTAGGCATCCAAACTACAGATCTCCATGATTTCTTTAAAAACTGAGCTGTCTTCCCATCCTTCATTAGTAATCAGATTGTATTAAGAAGGCTGATTTTATTGAGTGACCATGAAATTAATAACTTCTCTGAGGCCCTCTTGTAGAACCATAATGGAGGCAAGTTTCAATCATGTCACTAATCACCAGAACTGCTTAATTGTCATACCTCATGCTGCTGGCTCCTATGCTTCCTTTACTTAATCATAAAGTCCATATTAATGCCTCCAAATAAACTTGGGTAACTGAGCCCATTTATCTGCTTCTCTCTTCAATATACCTCTATCATATCCCTTTGCTCTGTATTTTAGCAGTGCATGTCTCTTTACCTGGCATAATGAAACAGCATCCTGGGGTATTGGAGCCATCAAAACTAGAAATTAAAGCCCTGATAATCCATGTACAGATTTATCTAACCATCAGAGGAGATGAAAGTCTAATGAATGGCTTCCACCTCCAGTGTACAAAGTAGTAAATTATAGTTTGCCTTTTATACATATTAGAGGTGAATTTTGGGGATCAAGTGGCACTCTTTTGGCAGTTTTCAGGGTGCTTCTCTTTCATGTTCTCCAGAACTACTTTTACTGGGGAAAAAACCTCCTTAAGTCTGCCAAGGATAAAGGAAAACAGCAAAAATGAGCAATGGAGATTGGTCTTTAAGACCTCCTAGAATTCAAACTATTTAGAATGAATGTTAATATTACTTAGTCCATGATATTTAAAAAAAAAAAACTGGCCCCTGAGAATAGGAATTCAAGCACTAATGCATGAAGGGAAAACTTAATCCGGATATCTAGCTGAGTTTTCTAACTTCACAGTCAATTTCTTCTGTGCATTCGCAAGACTTAGTTTTGATACCTAAGCAAGCTAAGTTTATTTATTTACACTTCAAATGTTATCCCCTTTCCCAGTTTCCCCTCCAGAAACACCCTATCCTATCCTATCCTATCCTCCCTCCCTCAGATTCTATGAGAGAGCTCACCCACTCATACACTCCCACCTCTCTGCCCTGGCATTGCCTTTCACTGGGACATTGAACTTTCCTTGGACCAAGAACCTCTTCTCCCATTGATGCTTGTCAAGGCCATCCTCTGCTACATATGCAACTGGAGCCATGGGTCCCTCAATGTGTACTCTTTGATTGGTGGTTTAGTACTTGGGAGATCCTGGGGATTCTGTTTTGTTGATATTGCTGTTCTTCCTATGGGGTTGTAAACCTCTTCAGCCTTTATTACTTTAACTCCTCCACTGGATACCCCATGCTCAGTCCAATTGTTGGCTTTGAGCATCCTCCTCTGTATTTGTCAGGCTCTAGCAGAGCCTTGCAGGAGACAGTAATATCCGGCTCCTATCAGCAAGTACTTCTTGGCGTCTGCAATAGTGTCTGGGTTTAGTCTCTGTATATACGATGGATCACCAGGTAAGGCAGTCTCTGGATGGCTTTTCCTTCAGTCTCTGCGCCATACTTTGTCTCTATGTTTCCTTCCTTGAGTATCTTGTTCCTCTTATAAGAAGGACTGAAGCATTGGACTGCGCTACTTTTCTCTGCCGAATGCTGTAAACTCCTAATGTGATGGTTGATTATCATCTGTTGCTTACATCTATTTACTACTCTGTCTTTGTTCTTTTAATTTTGGTTACTTAATAAATTCACTCACTAGTAACTGAAATTATGCCCATCATAACAGTTCTCTGGATGATAGAAACAGAACACCATTGGCAAAGAGGGTCACAGGCCTATGTCTAGATAAATAAGATTTCATATAGCACCTAGAGATGCTAGCCATTATCTTCGTGTACTATGCTATCTTTCACTTTTCTTTTTTTAAGATATATTTATTTATTATATGCATATGAGTACATTGTAGCTGTCTTCAGACACACCATAAGAGGGCATTGGATTCCATTATGGATGGTTGTGAGAAATCATGTGGTTGCTGAGAATTGAACTCAGGACCTCTGGAAGAGCAACCTTTCCTCGTAACTGCTGAGCCATCTCGCGAGACACTCCTGCCCCACTTTTATTTTCATCAAAACACTATATATTATGAGACATCTGGGGGTAAAGACTTAAGACAAATAACCTCTTCAATTTCTTCTCAGACAATTTTAAATGAACCTGCGTCTACACTAACTTTTCTATATCAGGTTTTCATGTACAGTGGTAAGGCATGTATTTATATATGATTGTATTCTGACCAGTGACATTTCCTAATGCTTTTCCAGGATATGAAGGTAGTTTGTGGTGGCTGTGGGGTGAGTGTGTGTGTGTGTGTGTGTGTGTGTGTGTATGTGTGTGTGTTTGTGTGTAAGTGATAGTTAATGGGAATCATTAATGTCATATGATATCTAATGTTGGAAACATACTTGTGAGTGATTATCTTGATTACGTTAGTTGATGTTGAAATATCTACATTAATTGTATGTGGGACCATTCTTTAAGCAATGGATCCTGCCAAGTACAAAACAGAAAACCAGGTGCACGCTAGCATGCACTCATTTGTTTTTCTGCATACTGACAGTGGATGTGAAGAGAACTGCTCCTTCAGCACCTAGTGCTATGTCTCTCAGTCTTGATTTACTACATTCATGAAATATAAGTAGAAATAAATTATTTCTCCTTTACATTGGCTTATGTTTGTTCTTTTAACATACCAAAGGAAGAGATGCTAAGTCATAATTATTTATGTTCTTTTCATCTCCTCAAGTGTCTCCTCCAAGTATCGCTTTTAATAGAAATAAGACCTTGGTCAATAACAGGCTAAGGAAAATAAGTCTACTTAGTTTTACAGAATATGGAGCTTTCTTCCTCTTAATGTTGAATTATGTTTTGGTGAAGAGATTTCCTAAACTACACCATGAGTAATTATTTCTACTTTGTGTTTGAGGAAAAATATAGTCAGAGAACCTAAGAGTAGTTCAAGATCCACATTTTTCAAAAAAAAGTCTTTCAATACTGTCAAGCAACTTCTACCTCTACATATTTAGATCTTTCAAATTCTACTTCTACATACTGTTGATCTTTTAAATAAGTATCTAGCCTGTGGTTAGTATTGGGATGGATCCAGATTTTATAGTACTTGAAGTTTTTCAAATATATAATATTAAAAACTCATATAAAAATTTTAAAAACCAAAATTAATATAATTTCAATACAATCCTGGAATTCTAGGGAAAATATTGTACTCTACGTTCCAATACACCACAGCAGTCTTTTACTAAAAGATAACATGATAAAGCCCATGACAAAATATGAAAAGAATTTCATCAGTTTGCCTCTACTAAGAAAGAAATGAGGAACCATTTTTTTCAGCCTTGTCTTACAGGTGCAAGCAGCATTTCCTGGTTATACAGGAAAGTGGTGAAAGCCAGGCCATGAGTTTGCATAACACACTCTGGTGAGAATATGGTCTGGAAGATTATTACTTCATAAAAAGATTTTGTGAAACCTTGCTAGATATCTGGAGAAAAGGCTCAGAAGATAAGAGGAGGTACTGCACAATTTTAGGGCTGGGGTTTGTATTACAGAGCTCATATAAAAAGCCAAGAGTCCAGCACAGACCTGTAATCATAGTTTCAAGAAAAACAGAGATAATGGATTTATAGATCTCCCTGGTTTCCAGCCTTAATGGAGAATTTTGCATCCCATATTTTGGGAAGTAATCTACCTCTAAAGGAATATTTGGAGAAGAAACTTCTATTAACCTCTCTGTTCTCTGCAAATATTATTAGGCACAGTCACCAGAACTTATGTATACATAGATTCAAACATATTCTCATACATACAGACAGATAAGTAATTAAAAAATGTATAGTCAGCCAAGCTATGGTGGCAATTGATTTTAATTCAAGCACTTGGGAGGCAGAAGAACACAGATCTCTAAGTTTTAAGGCCAGCCTTATCTACAGAGTGGGTTACAAGACAGCTAGGTCTACACAGAGAAACCCTGTCTTGAAACAAAACAAAACAGCACAAAACAACACAAAAACCTTGTGGAAATAGTTTTACTACTTTCTAGGCTTAATTTATATTCTGTATACTATCTTTACTGATCATGGCTATTGCTCATGGAATACAAGGTGACTTCATGATAAAATGACTCAGGAAAAGTACAATTTATAAAGGGGTAAGTAGGTCAATATTTGGGTTTGATTAAAGTAAAGGAAATGACTGGAGACATTTTTTAAAATTAATTCATTTATTAAATTCACATTAGAATTCATCACCTCTCTATAGCTTCTTGTCTTATGAATGCTAATTATGTTAAAAAAGAAAACTGTTTGCATGAGAGTGCTTGTAATAGCATCTGCGAACCTGCCCCTAATTGGTTCTGGTTGATATATAAAGACGCCAACAACCAATGGCTGGACAGGGAAGACAGAGGCAGGACTTTAGAATTCCCAAGTTTGGGATAGGGAGGAGGAAGAAAGATAGATGCCATGCTTGAGAAGAGAGTAAAACACAGTGCCATGCCTGCCATGGGGAGGATCCAGGGATGCATGACACAAAGCATGGCCCAGTTGAACAGGCTTCTAGGTCCAGAGCAGCTAAGACTGAACATAAAATTAATAACTTGGGATTAATTGTGTGGAGGTTAGCCAGTGTTCCAACTATTGACCAGCTTAAGACACATTAAATTATAAAGACTTTGTGTGTGCCTTTCATTCAGGAATATAAAGCTTTGATGTGGATTGTGAACCTTCCAACAGAATTTATTGATAAGAAAAATGATTCAACAGATGGAATCTGACATGGGTAAAGTACTCATTTTAAAAAATTAATTGAGGATTACCAAATGGAATTCAAATGCCTTCCCTTTAAGCTTAAAAGTCCAGGAGAGTTTGTTTCTCAGCCAAGCCAAGCCAAGCCAAACCAAGCCAAATCACATGGTTCTTCAATCAATTGCACAGGCTTGGAACTAGAAAAAAATTTTTTTTGCTAGTTTGGAATGCATGATTCTGCGGTTCATGGATTATGGCTAGGACTCACTCAGGCCAACCCAGGGATGTGGGCTTCTGTTTAATGGTTCAGTAGGAAGCTCTTTCTATTTTTGAACTGCTAGGAGAGCTTAAGCCTCCAGTGCTTAAAGCTCCTGCTAGGAGAAGACATGAATCAGAGGGCAGGCTTATGCTACTGGGATAAGGCAGGCTGTAGTGAGAATGAACTATATGGGAATGGAGGAGTTGATGGAAAAAGTGTTTAATATAATACATGCTAACCAAGCCCAGAACACAGTAAAACCTTCATCAACTATAATCAAGTAGGGTTCTTTCTAGGGATTCAGGGGAGGTTCAATATATGTAAACCTATCAACAAAATCCACCATGTAAATTAACTTAAATAAAAAAATACATGAACATCACATGGATGCTGAAAAAGTCTCAGTGTTAAATAAAGGAAATTGGTATGAAATTTTCTTTCTTTGTTTAGTCTTTTTGTGGTTTAGGTATCTGGGCTAGTATGACATCATAGAATGAGTTTGGCAATGTTCCTTCTGTTTCTATTTTTTGGAATAGTTTGAAGCGTATTGGTAATAACTCTTCCTTGAAAGTCAAGTAGAATTCTGCATAAAAATAATTTGGTTCAGAAACTTTTTTCAGGCTACTCAAACTTTTATTTTTTCATCCAAATAATACAGACTCAGCAAGTAGTTAACCTGGGAAATGTATCCTTGGATTTTATTTTCATATTTTAATTATTTGGAAACATTTTGGGAACTGCTTACATCTTTATTATGGTTGGGCTTTCTATTTGTAAGCACATCCTTCACCACCATCACTTCCAGTTTAGCAATTTTTTTGTTATTATTATATGTGTTGCAAACACCACCACTTGCGCCTGTAAGATTTCCAAACTGTTTTCTTGGCCATCAAGGTCTTACATAATTCTCTGACACTTTTAGAAAATTGACTATTTTTCTTAAGGTACCCAGGATCCTATAATATAGTGGAAATATCTATTGTTATATCTAGTTTAACAGATTGATATATATATATATATATATATATATATATATATATATATAATTTTAAATATATAACATTGACTAGATTATGGTAAGATAAACTTGCTTAAAGCATTATCTTTAATTTTCTTGAAATGAAGATTATTATTATTATAATATCTTTATTTTTATTAATTATTCACTTTATTGCCCAGTTACTGCTCCCCTCTTCTCCCCTGGAAATCTTCCAACCCTGACATATGAAGTTTCTGTGAGGCTACGAACATCTTCTGCCACTGAGACCAGACAGGACAGTCCAGCTAGAAGAATATATTTCATGAATCAAACGCAACAGCTTTGGGAGTACTGTTTGTTCCCATTGTCTGAGACTCACATGAAGCTGCATATGCACTGTATATATGTGGGGAGGCCTTGGTCTAGCTCATGCATGTTCTTTGGTTGGTGGTTTAGCTTTTATCAGAAACTGGAAACAACCTAGATGTCTCTCAACAGAAAAAATGGAAAAAGAAAATATGGCACAACTACATAATGCAATATTATTCAGCTATGAAAATAAATGCATCATGACATTTGTAGGGTGGATGGCACTAAAGAATATCATCCTGACTGACATAGCCCAGTCCTAAAAGGACACACAATGTATAGACTCACTTAAAAGTGAATACTATCCATAAAACGTGGAATGTCTATGATATACTACATACACCCAAAGAAGCTCAACAAGAAGGAAGGAACAAACAAAGATGCTTGAATCTCACTTAGAAGGAGGAATAAAATAGTCATAAGAGGCAGATGGAGGCAAGGAGCTGACTGAGAGAGGGGATGGAGAGGGGGATGTGGGGTTCAGGTTCATGTGTGGGGAGGCACAGTAGAAACATTCTGATGGACATTAGAATGAAAGGAATTCTATAACTGACACGTGTGGGAATAAAGGTGGGGATCTCTAGTATATGAAAGAGACATGGGATAAAAGAGTCAACAAAGAATCAAAGTGAGTGTCTTTAGCTGTGACTCACAGGATTGAGTATATGGAACCTGAATGGGTACTCTTCTGTAGCCAAGCATGAACACCGGTGAAGAGGTAGGGACACCAACACAGCCAAAACTATTGACACAAAATTTATTCTCTCTTCACAAAATGCAGTATTGAAAGATGGAGCAAAGAATGGCCAGTCAATAACTTGCCAACAATGAGACCTACATTGCCTGAGCAAGCAGCAATCCATGACACTATTAATTATACTGTTACGCAGACAGAGTTTAACATGGCTGACTTCTGACCATTTCCACTCAACACTTGACTCACACTGATGCAGACACTCCTCAAACACTGTATGACATCTGGGAACTCTTATGGAAGAAGAGAAGGAAGAATTGTGGCCCCTAAGTGAATGGTAACTTCAGAGGAAGACCAACAGAATCAACTAACCAGACCCTTGAAGGTCTCAGAGACTGTTTGGGAAACATTTAATGACTGCCTCTATTTCCTTGGTGATTATAGGATAGTTTAATATGTTTACTTGGTCTATATTTAACTTCTGTGAGTGGAATTTATCAAGAAAATCATCCATTTCATTTAAATTTTTCACTTTTGTGGAATACATGATTTTTTATTACAAACTAATGATTCTTTACATTTTTTCAGTGTCTGTGGTTATGTTTCCATTTTTTCTTTGTATTTTTCTTAATTTGGATATTGTCTTTCTGTCTTTAATTTCTTTGACAAAGGGTTTGTCTATCTTCTTGATTTTCTCAAATGAGCAGGTCTTGGTTCCTTGATTCTTTGAATTGTTTCCTTTGTAATTGATTGATTTCAACCCTAAGTTTTATTTCCTGCCATCTATTCCTCTTGGGTATGTTTGTTTCTTTTTCTTCCAGAGCTTTCAGGTATGCTGTTAAGTTGCCAGTAAGTCTAAGCCTACCAGTGAATTTTCATGTTTACAAGCTTTTGTTGTACAAACTTTGTTCCTTGATTTTAAACTATTGGTTCAACAAAATTGCCTAGAGACAATTGATGGAGAAATTAGAGATAAGTGCTTTTGTGATGATGTGGATGGAGTAGAAATGGACATTGGGAAAAGAAGGAAAAAGGAGGGGAGGTAGAAGCTGCCATGAGCGGAGATAGAAGATATACACAAGGCCAGGAAAAATAGCAAGTACCTGTGGTACACTACAGGGGAGGTAGCCAGGCTAGAGTAGATTAGGAGTTACCCACAGGTAATTGTCAAAGCCAAATAAAACAACAACAGTCTGAATCTCATTTGTTTGTAAGCTAGTCGGGGATAAGTTTAAATTAGTAGTACTACAAATTGGCACTCAATATGGGGCACCAAATCAAAAAATTTAATTTCAGATACCTGAATGGAAAACGTATGCTATCCCTTTAAGATTAGAAGGACAGGAGAATTGGTTTCTTAGCAAACCTGCAATGTTTGTGCCCAAGATGTGCAAGGTTCAGGTAAAAATGTGTGCTGATTTGGTGAGCCTAACTCTACTGTTCACAGCATTAGCTAAGACACATTTGTACTGCCAAGTCAAACAAAGTAACCTGACAAGCAACAGGCTCAGATTCCAGTCTGGGGTCTTCCCAAATGCTGCTGTCCACTACCACGGAGATGCAGCTTAATCAGTCTGATGCTAAAAGCCTCTGCTATGCAATGAAGCAGGTGAAGTTCTGCTACTCAGAGAGCAGAAAGCAAGGCTGCATGCCTACTATAGTGAAAAAAATTATAGAAAATAAAATAAAATTAAGATGTCAGTGCTAACTTAAGAAACTACTTTCTTTCAACATCTGCTCCAAGGGAATATTGGAACCTCTTAGACTAGCACATGGCAAATTTATGTTGGCTTGAAAATCATCTTATACAGTAAATAAAAGGGAATTTAAATAAAGTTCAATATGGAAAAGGCTAATAGTTTGATTTATATAAAAAGAAATGGGATATAAGTATATTTATCTAAAGAGATGTTAATCTCCAAAGACGGGAGAAATAAGTGTAGAATGATATAATGTTTCAAGGATAAAAGGGTGAAATAAATAAAAATTTATATAAATGTTTAAAGGATACTTTGATGAATGAATAAACCCATGCCTTTTATGTCAATACTTAGGAGACAAAGGCAAAGACAGGTTTCTTGTGAGTCTGAAGCCAATCTAATCTTTAAATAAATCTGGACCATGTCATGCTAGGAAGAAAAACCATATCTCATAAGTAATAATAATTACTTTAAATTGTTTTATTTTTGTAATTGTAAATTTTTCACTTTCAAAATAAAAGTGGTTATAAGTTTGGTGGTTATATTGAACAGACCTAAATTAAAAAAAGACTGCTATATTCAATCAATCTTTTCTTTTGATGACTTTTAGTTGCAAGACCAAGAACATGCCATTTTGGGAGAGAGGCTCTGTATTTGTGTTAACAAGAAAGAAAAAGTATTTTGATTGTTTCCAAAACAATAAGAATCACACTTGATAAGCAAGGCCTCCTGAAGATCTTGGTTGCAAACAGGAAGAAAAAATTCAAGAAACCAAACAGTACATGTAACATAACTTGAAAAAAAATACAAAGAAAAATTAAAAAAAAATAGACTGCCATCTTTATTCTTTAATTTGAGATGGATATTTATTTTTGGTCATTTTGTAAATTATACATGTGTTGTTATTTTAAGAGATGATTACAAATAATTATGGATTTAGATAGGGAAGAAACAAAATAGGAAGCTTAGACTCAGGAATTATTGTCTTTCTTTCCTAGATAACGGAAACAGAGGTAAAAAGAAAAAAAGAGATATAAAAATACTATTAAAAATTAAATTAGACAAATAATTGCAGATTGTTGAATATACTCTTAAAACAGAAACATTTTATAGCCATAAGGTTATATTATTACAGAGTTTCATATATTAATATAGGTTTAAGATTTTCATTGTTCTAGATCTTTGTATATTGAGACAAAATTTATGATTAATTTTGTTACAACATAATATATAATATATATATGTTTCAGTTCTTAGATAGACTTTGTGCCTATACAACTCATTTAAAAGTACAAGGTTTAACCATTTTCCTTTAAATGACTGCTAGTACAAACTGTTTATATTAATTAAGCAATGCAAGTTACTAGCCTGTCAATCAAACTCATGTCATAGTAAACTCTACATTATCACATGATTATATACAATGTAACTTGTTAAGAGTTAGCTGGAGACAAAAGACTTTTGCTTGTGCAAATGTGCTATAAATAAACAGATCATCTTCAAAACCTCAGAGACTCACAGAAAATGGCATTTGAAGATGTTTTCTATTCATTTAAGGCATTTTTGACAATGAGAAAAGTCAGCTCATAGCAGCAGCCACCATTAATCTTGGAAGAAGATGATTAGCATCAAAATGCCTTCATATGGAGTTACTTCAGTTGTGGCAAGCTAATCACTAGGAAAAATTCAAAACATTTTCTAACTTTATCTGCAGACAGAATTCTCTCTAGAAAGAAAAAAACTGATGCAGGGAAGTCAATTGCCATGCTGTGCCAAGACAGGATAAACAAGTATTTCACAATTGCTACCTCACAAAAGGTCTGTCAGATATTCTATGCCAGATGTCTGGAGAAACATACTCCACCATTATAGAAAATTTTGAGGACTGTCCCAGCAATCGGTTGCATATGTCAATTCTATGTTTTTGGAAGCTGTATCCTTGTGCTTCCTGCATGCTCAGGTAATATTTATTTTCTTCCCAGGCTTCTGTTGCTGTTGAGGACTAAATAGTCATAGTCTTACTCAAAGCTTAAGATGTTTAGCATTTAACAGGATGTTCTAAGTCTAAGAAGGTAATTTTAGGAGCATAATACAAGTTAAGATAAAAATAGATTTAGATTGAGAACTCTGAACTCACCTCACCGGGATAGAATTGCTCATAGGATATTCGCTTTATTATTATAAGAGAAATAGCCTTTTTATTTGGATAAAAAAAAACATGAATTATTGACGTATGGACTATTGCTATGTATTGGAATGCTAAATTCTATACCTGAAGGTCAATGCTTATCAGTAACTTTTCAGGTTTACAATCTTTTGTTGTGCCAACATTGTTTCATATTTAAAACTAAATAAAGTTAAATAAGGTTAAATAAAGTTGGCTACATCCAATTACTGGAGAGATTAGAGGGAGATGGGTTTGAAGTGACCTGATTGGAGGAAAAGAGTTCAATGGGAGAAGGAAGAATGAGAGGAGAGAGGAAGATGCCATGAAGGCAAATGGACAATCAGCACATGGCCAGGAGAAAGGCAAATTTCTGGGATACATTACTGGAGAGGTAACCAGGCTACCAGTTGGAAGAATAGATAAGGGATTCCCTCTCCCCCACCCCAAGGTAATTGGTAAAGCCAAATAAAATAAGCATAGTCTGAGTCACATTTATTTGTAAGCTAGTGGAGGATTAGTTTTATTTGGTTGTACTACATTTAAGGCATCTAAGTTCAGAATTTAGAAGTCTTCTTGGTAGAGTCTTA
This sequence comes from Grammomys surdaster, assembly GCF_004785775.1. Lineage (NCBI taxonomy): Eukaryota > Metazoa > Chordata > Mammalia > Rodentia > Muridae > Grammomys > Grammomys surdaster. The sequence continues at coordinate 1,955,247 of NW_021605506.1, forward strand.
CTTTGATTATTATGAAGCATATTTGTTGATCTATTTTGATTAATTTTGGTACAAAGTCTATTTTATTAGATATTAGAATGGGTACTCTTGCTTGTTTTATTGGATCATTTTGCCTGGAAATCCTTTTATTCAGCCCTTAACTATGAAGTAATATCTATCTTCTCTGCTGAGATATGTTTCCTGTATTCAACACCAAGATAGAAGCTTTTTTTTGTATCCATTCTGTTATCCTGTGTCTTTTTATTGATGAAATTATTTCTTATACGTTGAGATATATTAATTCCCAGTGTTTGTTATTTCCTGTAGTTTTGATAGTCATAGTTGTATTGTGTGTGTATGTGTTTCTTTCTTTTAGTTTTAATAGTATGAACTCATTTATTTCTTGTGTTTTCTTGAGTGTAGTTAACATCAATAGATAGGAATTTTCCTCCTCTATTTTTTAAATTTAGTTTTGTACTGAAATATCTCATTTTCTCCATCTATTTTGGTTGAGTTTTGCTGGGAATAATAGTCTGGACTGAGTAACATCTGTGGTAACTTTGGGTCTGCAAGACCCAGGCCCTTTTTGATTTTAGGGTGTCTCTTAGGAAGTCAGGTGTAATTCTAAAATCTCTGTCTTTACATGTTACTTGGCTTTTCCCCTTACAGCTTTTATTATTACTTGCTTGTTTGTTTTGTACTTTTAGTGTTTTAATTACTACGTAGCAGATATTAATTTTTCTGGTCCAGTCAGTTTAGTGCTTTGTAAACTTGATATACTTTTATAACCATCTCTTTCTTTAGGTTAAGAAATTTTTCTTCTATGATTCTGTTGTAGGTATTGTCAGGGTCTTTGAGCTAGGAATCAACTCCCCTTCTTGTGTGAGTATTATTCTTAGGCTTTTTCTTTTCACAATGCCCCTAATTTCCTAAAAGTTCTGTGTCATAAACTTTTCAGTGTTTGAATGTTTGAGGTATATGTTGATTTTTTCCATTGCATATTCTATGTCTGAAATTCCCTCTTTCGTCTCTTGAATTCTGTTGATGATATTTATTTCTCAAGTTCCTATTCTCTTTCCTAGATTTTCCATCTCCAGGATTGCATCAGTTTCTGTTCTGTTCTTTGGTTCTATTTTTACTTTCAGTTTTGAGACAGATTTATTCATATGCTTCAACTGTTTATTTTCCTATATTGATTTATATTTATTCATTTCCTTTTTTTAAAGTCTCTACCTGTTTCAAAGTGTTTTCATGTATTCCTTTAAGGGTTTATTCATTTTTTGTTTAAAGGCCTCTATCATATTTATAAATTTGGATTTTAGATCATCTTCTTGTGCTTCAGATTTGTGAGGATGTCCAGGGCTTGCTATACTAGGATAGCTGAGCTCTATTGATGTCATATGGATCTGGCTCATTTTGACTATGTATTTATGCAGTCCTTTAGCCATCTGGTTTTCCCTGGTGTTGGCTGGATGATTCTAATGCCAGCAGGACCCCTTGAGAAGGCAGTGAGAGCTGTGTGCCACACAATAGAGGTCAGGATTTTCAAATGTTCTCACTCTGCCTCAAGCACACAAGACTGACAAGGGATTGTTGGTGCTGCATTCCTAGCTGGTTGTTCTTGTGACTCCTATAGACATCTGTCGGAAAAAAAGAGGATGCTCTTGGGATTTCCCAAAGCTCCATGGGTACCAGGACAATCCTACAGCTTGACAGTTGGAGGTCAGAGTACCATGTACATGAAGTCAACTTAGCTCTGCTAGCTCTACCACAGGCAGACCCAACTGGCAAGGTATTGGTGGGGAAGTAGTGTTACAAGCTACTTGTTCTTGGGGGCCTCCAGAAACCTCTACATGAAAGCAGAATGCTCTTAGGGTCCCCCAAGGCCCATTAATAGGAAGAGTAAGCCCAGAGCCAGACAATGTAAGTCAACGACCATTCAAAACTCACATCTTGAGGGTATTTTTGTTTTGTTTTTGCAGTGATTCTCAATGGCTTGGTACACAATTTCTCTCATTTTCAATTTTTGTTTTCTTTGCAGCTCTGATCAACTCTGTAGATATCTTCTGACTGGAAACTTATATGTAACACTCAGAGAGTCTGGAAAAGCATGTGTTAAAACTTAGCAGTTGATAATTTATTATGATCTCTGTGCAAATTTAAGAAAATGTTAGTTACCTTCCTTTTAGTGCCTTTGGCCCTAAAAGGGATAGATTGTCTGTTTTATACTGACTCTTCTGTAGTTGGTTGAAGCAGACATGCCCCTATAGATCTTTATAGTTAAATACTTCTTCCTGAGTGATGCTTTTGGTGGGAAATCTTGATAATACAGCCTTGCTGGAGAAAGTACATCACTGGGAGTGGGGTTAAGATTAAAAATACTTATCTACTTCAGTTTGCCCTTTCTAAATGCTTGTATTTGATGATGTAAACTCTCAGCATCCTGCTACTGCCACCATACCTGCTACTTTGCTGCCATGTTGAAGTTTTGTATTTCATTGTTTATTGTCCTGTTATGTGCTGGCCTCCACAATTTGTTGTCTGTATGTTAGCCTGAGGAACTCTGCCCTCAAATATTTGTGATTGATAAATAAAGATGCCAGCCGCCAATTGCTGGGGAGAAGAGACATAGTTGGATTTTAGGTTTTCTGGGCTTGAGAGCAAAAGGAGGAAAGAAAAAAAGGAAAAAGAAGCAGGATGGGGTGGTAAGAATGTACAGGGGAAGAAAGGGAACCACCATGGAAGAATTCTTAAACATCAATTACTATACTCTGTACTTCTGTGATGAAACATAATCCCTCTAGAACTATGAGCACAAATCAATGATATATTATTAGTTACTTTTTCTAGTGTTTTATCACAACATCAAAAGAATAACTAGTATGACTCCTTAAATTTTTGACATGTTTACATGTGTTGTTTAATAGGACTCTCAGCTAAATTATGAGATTGCAAAGGATTCAGGTTTAAAACGTAAGTAAAAATACCAAATTTTGTGGTGATTTAGCAACCAACCAATATTTGTTGGTCCAAGCGAAGAGTGAATGCATTTGGTAAAATCTGTCCTTCAGTTTCCACTACAAAAAGTATTGCAGTCATGTTATTTGTACGAAAGATTAAATTCACTATTCATCCTTTAATTAAAGACAAGGAATAACAATTTTTCTTACATACCAATTCACATAATGTCTTCACTAAGACTAAGTTAATAAGGCTCAGTTGAGTGTTTGCCTCACATGCACAAAGACATGGATTCTATCTGAGACCATATAAATCAGTAATTGTCGTATTAATCTATAAACCTAGCACTTAAGTAGAGGCAGGGATGTCAACAACTCAAGGTCATCCTCAGCAACACTGGGAGTTCAAGCCTATCCTTGAATGCATGAAATCTTGTTTGAAAAACAGAAACACTACATGAATAACTTTCTCCCCATTTAACTCTTCTTATTATTTTTCCTTTCATTTGAAATTCACAGCTTCTCTTTTCAATTATTACACAAACACACACATATCTACACACACACACACACACACAAACAAACACACACACGTACACACACTGTCATACATATGGTTATATAAAACTTGTGAAGTACCTTTACTGTTCCTCATGTGTTTATGTATTTTGGATTGAGTCCTGCTTATTAGATAATTTATCTGAAAAAGATAGATGCTCCCTTTACTTTGTGCCCATTAGTTGCTCCTAGCTTTTTATCTATGGCGTTATGAGATTTTTCATGTCCATATTAGAACATTATCAAGGATTGTCATTGTCTGGGTATTACTTACTTGACTTTCTTTTTAATAGTTCATGTATGTACCTTCCTATCACTGATTGAAGAGATTATCTCACTACAAATACCGTGGTTCTCTTGAACTTAAAGTGTTATCACCCTCTCTTATTTGATGTTCCCTGTGCCTTAGGCATAGAGTTTGTGTTTTAGGTCTATCAGTTGTGGTTTAATATTCCAATATCAGTTGTTCTCTTCTTTTATATATGTTGGTGGTTTCTATATATTTATTTACTTACTACAAAAATGCTAAGGACTTAGAGCTACTCTTATCTGTGGACATTAAGATTTATATCTACAATATAGTTGGAAATTTTACTGGTTTAAAAATGTGTCAGTAGTGGGTTCTCATTGAGTATTCATGATCTCAGTATTCACACATCATTGGCTAGATCTGTAATGTTAGACAGGGATTCTTGATATTGACTAGAGTCTAAATAGACAGTTTCTATCAGGATATAAATGTCTCTCTTGGATGTTTGAAAATAATTGCTGTTCTAGCCATTGGTTTGATAAATGCCTTTGTAGCTGAGTAAGACTATTCATTCCTTTTCACCTTTGGAAGCTACGTTGACATTTCTGATACTGTGAATGCTATTCCTCAGGGAGGATGCTTTAAGTCAGTTGCAACTCCATTTCTCTAAGTCCTGTTTTAAGTATGTGGTATTTTCGCAATAAAGTCTTATGTTCTGGAAAGCAACCAAGGGCAATGAAAGTAGTCTGTGTTATTTTATGAATATCTTGGCGTCTCTGAGCAAGAACTGAAAAAGCACCATGTCTTGATACATGATTTTACTATTTAGTCTATGGCAGTTGGTGGAAAATTATCACATTAAGTGGCATAATTTCATTTAAATTATTTATAAGCATTTGTGTGTGTGTGTGTGTGTGTGTGTAATTTGGAGTATAAATATGTAATTCTAAGTCAATATAGTCAACATTTTCTATGACTATTTACATCATTGTTAATATTCTTCATTCCTCATTTCCCCTCAGTTAAAACACCCCCTGTCCCCGCTCGAAAGGTAGGGAAAGAACACAGGTGCTATGAAGGGGAGTTGGAAATTCCTCTCTTTTTGTATGCAGTTTATTTGAGAATTCTGTTATAAAATCAATGATATTTAAAATAATTTAAAAAACATCGGAGTCCCTTGACGTTGCCCATCGTCGACAGCCTAAAGCCTTTGACCATCGATGTGACTCATCTCACATCAGTGTTTTGGGGTTGTGAACTTGTCTAAGACCCCCCATAATTAGACATCCAAATTCAAAATTCACATAGTTGGGATTGATCATAAGACGCCTTCTCTAACTAAACAGAGAAGGGGGAGATGCCAGAAGCCAGGACCCTCTCGCCCTTACCCTCACCCCCTACCTTTCCCCACCTGCACAATGTCCTCTGAAGCTTGGCAACTGCAAGATCCTGCTTAGCAACTGCAGATAGACTCAAAGCAGAGTACCATATCTTCTTAAGAATAGCAGGGAGACCATAACTCAAGCAGTGTACCATATCTTCTGAAGAACAGCAGGTAGATCATAATTCAAGGCAGTGTACCGTATAGACCATGACATGTTTGAAGGCACAGGCCAAGAAGACTTTGTACTTTTCCACCACCTGGTCCCTCTTACCCCTCCCCTTGTAAAACATGCTATAAAAAAGCATTTCATGTTCAGAAAAAAAAAGAAATTAAAAAAAATAATAAAATAAATTAAAAAAAAGATACATCATACATCTGCCTAGCATTTCAGATCAACTGCAGGGACATATTACAGTTTCTTCTACTGCTCTAATGTGGGTTTGGAAGCTTCATGAGAGATGCAAATCCCCTAACTCCATAGAAAGCATGAAGACACCCTCAATATTTTCATTTCTTAAAAAGCATATATGGTATTCCCATTCCTCTGTTACTGATGAGAGATAGGCCCCAAAGTGTCATAGTGAACTTATGTAAATAGGAATGTTGCCAAAATCTATATTATGGTTCATGTCTTAAATGAAAAAATAGGTATGTCTTAAGATTTATTACCTTACTTACAGGAGTATGCTCTACTTAGTTTTAACTATCAATTTTACCTAATATAGAGTTACAAGTGAAGCAGTTTTAGTTGAAGGATTGATCAGATCAGAACGACCTGTGGGAAACTGTTCCGATTAACTGATAGACGAGAGCTTAGACCAGTGTGAGTGGTACCAATCCCTGGGAAGATAGGACTAAAACGTACACAAAAGTTAGCTAAGCATGAACTTGAGAGAGTCAGCAAAAAGGATTCCTCCATGATTTCTGCCAGAGTTTCTGCTTAACATCCTGCCCTGACTTGTTTCAGTGATGGAGTTTGGAAGTGTCTTCCAAATAAACCATTTTTTTTTTCTCCAAGTAGTGTTTAGGTTGAGTGGGTTTTTGTTTGTTGGTTGGTTGGTTGCTTGGATGGTTGGTTGGTTTGCATTGAGATTTTCCTTCACAGCAACAAAATGGAAAAGGGACAGTGTTTATCTGATAAATCTATGAATTGTTTATATCTGAAAATTTTACTCAGTAGTTTTGGACCATGGTTGATGATAAGCATATGGAATTGAAAAACAAAATCTGTACATAACCATGCTGTACTATTCGCTTCTCTGGAGTACATTACTAGCCTCCATGAACCAGTATAGATATTTCACACCAATAGTTTATTCAAGGCATCATGCTTGGGAGAATTTCTTAATGTAGGTCTTGTCAAATTCACAAGGTGTTGTATAGAACAGTGTCTTCCTTGATTCTGAATTTCCAGAAACAGTTAGCCATGCATCAAATCTCAATTGCTCATGGGGCTCAGCAGATTTTTCCGTCATTCGTAACTGGTTTTGTCTACATAATTATTTGGTGTAGAGGGGGTATCCTTGACAACATCGTATGTAGTGTATTTGATCTTTATTCAGTAGATATAGTTACAATAACTTTTATACTGAGACAAACTTTTTCCAGGCATTACAAAATGCCTTATAGAATCAAAGGCACATGGAACCTATGAAATAGCTTACCTTAGAGCATGGTTATATTCTTTACCAATTGAGTAAGGCACTACACAAAGGAGTTGTTTTATTACTCCATGGAATATGAACAACTGTTTAGTGGTGATTTCCTTGAGAAAAACTTAAAGCCAGTACATTAGTCACTTGTCCTATTCAAAAGTTACGTAAAGAGGAGGCCATTTTGGCTCAGAGTTCCAGGGGTAAGAATGGCAAGTTATCTGTTCATATTGCTAAAATCTAAAGTAAGGAAGCAGATGAGTGCTGGTGTTCTGTAACTTCTTCCTTTGCATTTAGTCCTGAACATTATCCATATATCATCCTGCCCATAGCTAGTGTAGGGCTTTCTATTTCAGTTAGCCCAATCTAAATAATCTGACACTGATCTGCTTGTAGTTTTTTGGTAATTTTCAATCTCATAAAGTATGATTAACAGTGTCAGGTCATATAAAATTCTTCAGTATCTCTGTACTACCTAGATTTTTACATGCACTTCTGAATACAGTTGATATGAACCCTGAGCAATGAATTACTGCACCTGGAATGATTGTTGGACAGGTATCTGGAATATCAGTAGAAATTGATAAGTGATAAATTCATCTCGTTGTATGTCATTGGAATTGAATTATAGTTCATTAGTTTATCAAAATTACTGTCACTAGAAAGTGAAAACCACCTCCACAGTTTACTATGTCAGTGGTTTAGATGTTACAGCAATATCCAAATTGTTTTTACATAATGCTAATTCTTCATTCAGGCATAGATATTCAGCGATAGTGAGATGACTGTGTAAGTTGTTAGCTGTGCAAGCATGAAGACCTGAGCTCCTCTGAAGCCAGATGTTGAAGGATACACCGCTAATATCAATGTTCCCAGACTCAGCATCTTTATTTGCATCCAGAAACACTTGTGTGTTTGCACACACACACACACACACACACACAAACACACACACACACACACACAAAGCATGTGGCAAATTTTATCACTCTATTAGTTTATAACATCTCACTGATCTCAGAAACTTTCAAATAAATACAGAATTAAGCCTAAATTGATGGAAAAAGCAGAAGACCTACTCTGTGCATTATTTTTCTTTGTCTTTAGAACTACATTTGATATTAGTCTATGTCTTTTTGCTCAACATATACTGGGCTTTCAGTTCCTGAAACTTTTTGGACCTCATGCTTGACAACTTTAAGGTTCACAATTCTCAGCTTCAACCAGGTCTTTTTCAAACACCTCCACCCATATTTATAAAATTCTCCCACTTTTTTAACCCATAAATTCTCTCATTTGCATTGCCAATACCTTCTGAAGCAGAAACTTGAATTTTCTCTATAATTCTGCCACACTCATAATGAAGGCATTTATTTGATTTTCCATAGCTTGATTTCTTTGGCTCCCCCCCAAAAAAAAAGTCTTTGTGGGCACACTTAGAAATCTTTAAAATGTTTAGACTAATCTGGAGTTGGTCAATATTACATTGAGTTCATTATTATTCTTTAGCATGTTCTGAGATACTAGGACTTGATTTATTTTATCAGGGAACTTGATCTTTTCCTTTGTCAATTTATCCAGAGATACTAAGATCACCGAATTAGCATCACATTACCTATTTTTCTACAAACACTCAAAGGTTTTATTTACAGAGTCATCAAATATACTACCTTTAATAATTGATGAATCAGGGTGCTCAAATACATACATCTCTTTAAATTTGTAATATAGTGTATCTCATGATATTTCAGTATTCTCCTATCTTTCAGGAGAAACGTCAGTAACTGGATAGGCTTGGGGAAGTATAGATGTTGGCAAATTGTAAATCTTATTCCAGACAGTTTAAAATTTCATCCTCATATATTGGTTGCACTAAAGCTACTTCTTGTACTAAATGAAGCTTATACTGAACGTGTGTGAGTTAAGGTTTTCTAGAGGAATAGGATTTATAAACATATACATGTGTTTATAATATATACATATATATGTATGTCATATAATACATATTATATATATATATAAATTATTCAGTAGTCTACATTTCTTATTCTTTTTTTATATTATAAATTACATATTTATCACATATAACTTATATATTTATCACATATTTTATTGATATATTTTATTATATATAATATACATTAAAATTATTTATTATTAGATATAACTAATTACATTATATTTAGTTTTAGTTATATTATATTAATATATAATATATTATTTATATATTATATTTATATAAGCATATATTATGATGCATATTAAATTTATGTAATATAGTATATATTATATTTTAAATACTAAAATAAATGTAAATATTTATATTATATACTACTCCATTTGGTATAAATTGTACATAATATATAATAAATATATAATGAATATATAAAATATATTATTTATGTATATGTGAAAAATGAATAATCATGAACAATATATATTTATTTCCATCTATGTATAATCTATCTATCTATCTATCTATCTATCTATCTATCATCTATCTACCTATTTATCTATCATCTATTTTTCATCTCTTAGTGAATTTTCTGTCTCTACCTTATCATAGGAGCATAGATAGATTCTCCTAGTATTTTGTACAGCTTTAAGTTGTTCATTTGAATTGGAACTCAGAATCTCATATTTATATGTTAAATACTTAACTCTCTCTGCCATCACCTGAGAACATCTATAAATATTTAATAATCACTTATCTGGAATAATTACTGGAACAGTGAAATTTGATTAATTTGAATAAACTGCTAATGATTTTGTTCTTAACATATACTTTGTAATAATTACAATAGAGAATATATCATCTCAGAAATGGTTTTATCCTTAATAATCATTACATATAACTAAAAATCAGACATCAGAGTTAAATAATCAAGTGTTTTTTCTTTGCTCATTTATTCTACCTAAGAACGACAAAACAAATCAGAGTGATTTCTTTAAATTATAAAATCATTTTCCTTCCAGCTGAACTTCAGAAAGGACCTGAATCAGTTAGCAGGCTAAGTGTGTCTTCATTGCCCTGAAGAATGTTAGCTGAGAACATAGTGATTTTTCTAGTTCAGTAGTCTGAGCAGGACAGGATGTAGTGCACCCTTGGAATACATGATCACTCATGTGCTTGCAAATTTATAAGGAAAAAACTTTACAGTTCACACAAGAGATAGGTAAATGATGTTGTTGATGAGAAAGAAATTATTACACAGTAAACTTAATGCACAGCTTCAGTTTACCAAGACTAAACACTTTGTTTGATAAAATTACTTTTATTACTCCAATATAATAGGCAATGTTTCCTGCAGAGTTGATTTATATTTTCTATGTATTTATTAAGTGTTAATTCAGATATTGTAGTAGCCTGACTGAAAATGTCACCCCATAGGCTAATAGTGAGTGGCACTATTAACAGGTGTGGCCTTCATAGAGTAGGTGTGGCTTCATTGAAGGGAGTATATCACTGTGGGTGGGTGTTGATGTTTCTGAAGTTCAAGACTGGCCCAGTGCTTCTTCTCTTGACCAACTGCCTACTGATATTGATGTAGAACTTTCTGCTCCTTCTCTACCCTCATGTCAGGCTATGCGGAACCATGCTTTCTCCCATAATGACAATGGACTGAACCTATGAACTAAGTATGTCTCAATTAAACATTTTCCTTCTTAAGTGGTGCTATGATTGTGATATCTCACCAGATGAATAAAACCACAACTAAGGTAGATAGTATCAGTAACATAATTTTTACAAAAACATATGTCTAAGAAATAGTTTGAAGTGATAGCCTCTCCTGCTTAGGTCATATTCACAGGTAATAATCTTGTATAGGATACCTGAGTGAGGAATGTGATGGAGTAAATTGAATAGCTTCTTGATGCTTATTGGTATCTAGGCACATTACACTATTGTTAAGTCCTATTGTTTTGTGGACAAGGAGTCCCTGAGGTTGTCTTCTCTTAAGGGAACACCAACCTTGTAGACTTTATTCATGAAATTTTAGGATGGTTACTTTTATATAAAAATAATATCAGCTCTGATATGTAGACGTGGTAACCAGAGGTAAAATATGGTAGATTTCCAACAATGGTTCTTTGCTGGTGAGATGGGAGCCATATTCAACTGTGGTTTCTTTGAATGTTGGTCAGGTCATCTGTCTTTCTCTTACTTTTCTCTACTATGTTTTTTTTTTTTTTAAGATATATACTTTCATTGATCTTAGAACTTTTTAGTTTCATAGTTTGTTTAGGTTTAAAAGTCACCACACTTTTGTGATCCTGTTGGTTCCTCCCAGTTATGGGAATGTGGCCCCACACTACACCTGCCTTTTACATGTGTTCTTAGAGATTGAACTCAGGTCCTTAAGCATATATAGCAAGCACATTACTGATTGAGCCATCTCTTTTCCCCGAAGAAAATCTCAATTCAATGTCTTGCAATAATATTAAGTGTTATACTAAGATGAGCCCCCTGATGTGTTTCTTGACTCTTGGACCTCATTTGTAAACAAGATAATATTTAGGCCAGGTGGGACTAAGCAAATGTTTATGTAAAGTGTTGAATCCCTTACCTGGTGCATTAGAAACTACTATTTTAACTACTTTAGCTACTACTTCACACTACTCATTTCAGTGATCTAAGTGACTATTCTGAAGAAATGATGGATGCTCCATTCACTGAAAAATCTGATACCAAGGTTCTCTATCAAAGGCTACGCTGGACGAATGAATAAGTAGTCACTTATACCCAGTCTAATGTAAATAAACATTTTTTAAGTATTTTCTTGTCCTTGTTTTTTACCTGAGTACTATATGGTCAAATATATGATAGCAGGAATACGAATCTAGCAATTTATTTATGATGAATTACAAATAAATTTACTATAACAATTATTTAGTATATGTGAATATGCTTGTACACATACATATACACTATATATAAAAGACTGATAAATACAAATTAAAGGGATTAATGAAATAATATATCTTTTCCTTTTCACATAAAGAAGTAAATCTTGGCTGACGATTTGATACTCTAAGATGGGATATATTGAAATATCTTTAAAGTTGATCAATATTTTAATTTCAATTGTCAATGATGAGAAGAACATGTCATTCCATTAGCATGACTACAAAATGAAGAAGGTATATTTATGGCCATTTAAGAAAATACTTGGAATTATGTCCTGATACTAAGTCTATATTAATTCTATAATATTATAAAATTTAAGAAAAAAACCAGACAGAAAATTTTAAAAATAAATGTTAAACCACAGATAGGAGAATTTGATATCCCATGCTGAGGAGAGGAAATAGTACAACTGTATGTTTTTAATATTTAAATCTTCATGTATCCACCAGAGCAGAAATGCTAGTATACCAATAAAAATACTATAGTTTGTGTCTGGTGAGATGTATCAGTGTTTAAAAGTTCATGTTGCAACTGCAGAGGGTCTGAGTTCAGTTCTTATCCCATGATCAGTGACTCACCATCTGAGTTCCAGTTCCCAGGGATCTAACCCTTTTCTGGCCCTCTCAGGCACCTGTGCTCATGTTCATTTACCTTTACTCAGACAGACATTGACACTGACACACTCATATATAACTGAACCTCAGTTCAGTCACAGGTGCTGTGTAAAAGTCTATGTGGGAGCTGGAATCTCTAATTCCAGCAAAATGGAAGACAGTGACTTTGGAATACATAAAAAGGTAATTTAGTCAGATCAGCTGCAAAAAATATGAGAGAATCTGCCTCAGAGACAAGGTGGAATAACAACAGATCATCAAACTTTATTCTTTAATCTCCACACATATGACATCATATTCACACACCCACTTTCTCTCAACAAATAAAACCATTTAAAAATAAATAATTAAAGATGAAAAATGTTCTGTTTATTTTGCTTCCAATCCTAGTTAACTTTGATTTTATTGGTCTGTGTATATGTGTGTGTGTGTGTGTGTGTGTGTGTATGAATGTGTGTGTTTAATATAGACAAAAGAATAGTCTGATTGCTCAATAAGAGAACTGTGATTTGTATACACAACAGACTTTTCCAACCAGGAACAGAAAGGCAGTGTCAGTGTCAATTGCTATTTTCATTTGTTAGGACTTTATTAGGAAACCATATTTTGATTTCATGGATACAGTTCTCTATCATATACAGAAGATGCTATCTCACAGATCTTTAAACTTGTTTTTGTTGATATTTCCTGAGTCTTTGCCACTGGGGTTCTGTTCTTGATGTATTGATTGAGGCTGAGCACCCAACAATCAGTTGTTATATGCAGTTTGAGTAGTTTTGGCTTCTTGTAACAGTCTCTTGCTGCAAAATAAAGCTTTTTTGATGATTAATGAAAGATATATCTATGTGTATAAAGATAACTTAAAACACTTAAACATTATGCAATGGGAAATTAAAAAACTCCATTGTTTAATTAAAAGTTACATGTAATGAATTGCTATTGAGAGACTGAGAGAAAGAGAGACTAAGAGAGACTGAGTGAGACAGAGAGACTGAGACAGACACAGAAAGAATCACTAAGTTCTAGGGATAAGGTTCCTGGTAGATGATTCAATGCAAAGTGGCCAGCTGTATACACTATAACAAAGCTGTAAATACTAAAATATGCAGACAGGTTGTATATACATACATATATATATATATATATATATATATATATATATATATATATATATGTAACAATATTAAAGAATCAGAAAGTATAAATTTGAGAAGTGGACAGTGTGACATGGAACTATTTGAAAGAAGGAGAGGGAAGAGTAAAATGATGGAAATGTAGTATTCATGTATGAAGTTCCCCAAAATTCATGAAAATATTTAAAAAGGAAATGGAAACTATATAATTTTTAGGAAATTGTACACAACTGGAAATAATCATATTACGTACATTAATTTAATTGTTGTATATGTGCACATGTACACACACACAGGCACACACACACACGCACATACACCTACAACACTATAAAAAGTTTTAGATTAGAATGGAGATGAACAGAAAGGGGGACAGGGGAGAAAAAGTGAGGTGGGAAGTAAAAAGGAAAACTATGGTCAAACATAAAATGAAAACTGGAGGAAAGCTTGAAAAAAAATTTTTTTCATACAACGGAGGACAGATCTAAAATTGAGAAATTAGAATGTGTCTCATAAAATGTAATTAATACATATATTTGGTTTTATATACTTGAAAATAAGGATATTTCCCCATTAGAACAGACCTTATCTGTCATCTACTTCAGACTTCCACAAAACTTGTTCAGATGGTTCTTGCCTGTAGCAACCAGATGCTACCCAATTAGTTTTGGAGACTGGCAGGAAATATGGGAAGAGACAACTAAGAGCATGTTTCCCTAGTTTGATGGAGTGTGTGTGTGTGTATATGTGTGTGTGTGTGTGTGTGTGTGTTGTGTGTGTGTATGTGTGTATTTCTGTGTCTGTGGGCACGTGCAAGTAAAGAGGATAGAGACTGATGTCAGATATTGGCTGACTCATTACCCATCTTAGTTTTTGATACAAGGTATCTCACTAAACCTGAACTTTTCCAATTTAGGTAGAATTTCTGGCTAATAAGCCCCAGATAGACTCCTTTCACCCCTTCTCCTACAATGGGCTTACAAGCGGGTGCTTACCATACCAAGGAATTACTCATGTATAGAGAGCTGAACTCTTTGTCCTAATGCTTACTAGGTAAGTACTTTATCCACTGTTCCACCAGCTTCCTGATGGTGGACCTTTGTCCTACTTCTCCAAGTCTCAACAGATAAAGCAACTTCCCCCTCAGGCTAGGGTTGGAAAAAGCCAAAGTGAGAACTCTTGCTTTTACTAGCATAACTACACCAGCTCAAAACGAAATGTTCCACATAACTCGTAACAACCTCTGCTCTTTGCTTAGATGTCTGAGGTGGGGAGAGATCAAGGAAAAATAGAGGAAAGATTCAGGGATTTAAGCTTGCAATCTCTAAATTTTACTACTTAGAGTTTATTAATTTCATAATGACTTTTTCCATTTTCTTTGTCCTGTTATCATTGTTTTGCTGAATTTAAATTTCCATTTTCAATGTGAAGAAGGTATTTGTACACCGTGGAGCTAGGTATTTGGGGCAGGAGAGAGTTGCAATGGAGAACCCTGTGGCAGTCTGACTGGATAGAATCTACAAAACAGAAAATCTTGAGCTCCCTTATAACATCAAGAAAAATAAAAAAAAATTAAAAATGAGAAAGGCTCAAATCTCCAAACTGACTCCAGAGACTCACCTTGGCGAAATGCTTTCCTGTACAGCAGAAATTAAAACTCTAACCAAGGAAAGAGCCAACAAGCTCCACAATCCTCAGAGGGAAGCCACATTGGAGTCACAAATCAAAGAACGATTTCAGGAAGTAATACAATAATGAGAAATAAATGGATCAAAGAGTGGAAAGAGAACAAGATATGCTGTGGTTTTCTTTCACTTGAATAATAACGCTGATGAGCATGTGCTTCAAAACTTCCCAAGAGATCTGACAAGAAAATAAAGCCTGTAGAGAAACTGTTCAGGAAGGAGCAAAGAGGATTGGGAATAACAGAGACTATAGGGATTTGTCTTCAGTTTTAATACTTCTCCTGCTGTGTCTGACCTCATCTTTCTGTTGTGACACCAACAACTCAGTTCTTCTAGAGACTATGTATTTCACTGTCCAGCAGTAAAGTGTAATTCCTAAATAGATATTATTTAGGTAGCATTCACTTTGTATTAGGCAGCAAAAGTTATTTATATGTTGGGTAACACAATGAACTATGAGTATTGACTCTATGTAAAGAGTACATCATTCCATAAAAGGGACTTGAAAATCAGTTCAATATTTTTGATTGTGTGGATTTATGAGACAATTCCCCACAGATACTAAAGAAAGAGCATATGTAGAGAATACATGTATGTAGTCAGTAATACATTAATTTTAAAACATTTGTGAGAATTTCTTTGATGACCATTGTATTCACATCACTTTCATGCCTCCCTTCACTCTCAGCTCTTCCTGTCTCCCTCGTATTTTCTCTTAAACTCATGACTCTAATTACTGTTTCATGTATATGCATATATAAATAGAGCCTAATAAATTCATTTAGTGATATTCCTTGGGAATTGATAATCTAGGAGGAGGTTTGTCTCAGCTAATATATATCCAATATATACAAAGAACTCAAGAAATTAGACTCCAGACAACCATATTACCCTATTAAAAAATGGGGTATAGAGCTTAACAAAGGATTTTCAACTGAGGAAACTCTAATGGCCGAGAATCACCTAAAGAAATGTTCAGTATCCTTAGTCGTCAGGGAAATGCAAATGCAAACAACCCTGAGATTCCATCTCACACCAGTCAGAATGGCTAAGATTAAAAACTCAGGTGATAGTAGATGCTGGCGAGGGTGTGGAGAAAGAGGAGCACTCCTCCATTGTTGGTGGGACTGCAAGATGGTGCAACCACTTTGGAAATCAGTCTGGCGCTTCCTCAGAAAATTGGACATAGCATTACCTGAGGATCCAGCTATACCACTCCTAGGCATATACCCAGAAGATGCTTGAATATATAACAAGGACATATGCTCAACTATGTTCATAGCAGCCTTATTTATAATAGCCAAGAGCTGGAAAGAACCCAGATGTCCTTCAACTGAGGAATGGATTAAAAAAATGTGGTATATTTACACAATGGAGTATTACACAGCTATTAAAAACAATGAATTCGAGAGTTTCTTAGGTAAATGGATGGCACTAGAAATTATCA
>NW_021605506.1:1976817-1987684 GCF_004785775.1 Grammomys surdaster
TCTTGTCATACAGGTCTTTCACTTGCTTGGTTAGATTCACACCAAGGTATTTTATATTATTTGCAACTATTGTGAAGGGTGTCATTTCCCTAATTTCTTTTTCAGTCTGTTTATCTTTCATGTAGAGGAAGGCTACTGATTTGTTTGAGTTGATTTTATAACCAGATACTTTGCTGAAGTTGTTTATCAGGTTTAGGAGTTCTCTGGTGGAAGTTTGGGGGTCACTTAAGTATTCTATCATATCATCTGCAAATAGTGATATTTTGAATTCTTCCTTTCCTATTTGTATCCCTTTGACTTCTTTTTGTTGTCTAATTGCTCTGGCTAAGACTTCCAGTACTATATTGAATAGGTAGGGGGAGAGTGGGCAGCCTAGTCTAGTCCCTGATATTAGTGGGATTGCTTCAAGTTTCTATCCATTTAGTTTGATGTTGGCTACTGGTTTGCCGTAAATTGGTTTTACTATTTTTAAGTAGGGGCCTTGAATTCCTGATCTTTCCAAGACTATTATTATGAAGGGATGTTGAATTTTGTCAAATGCTTTCTCAGCATCTAGTGAGATGATCATGTGGTTTTTTTTTTCTTTGAGTTTGTTTATATAGTGGATTACATTGATGGATTTCTGAGTATTGAACCATCCCTGCATTCCTGGGACAAAACCTACTTGATCATGATGGATGATTGTTTTGATGTGTTCTTGGATTCAGTTTGCTAGAATTTTATTGAGTATTTTTGCATCGAAGTTCATAAGGGACATTGGTCTGTAGTTATCTGTCTTTGCCGAGTCTTGGGGGGTTTGGGTATGAGTGTAATTGTAGCTTCATAGAACCAAATGGGTAGTGTTCCTTTTGTTTCTATTTTGTTGAATAGTTTGAAGAGAATTGGTATTAGGTCTTCCTTGAAGGTCTGATAGAATTCAGCACAAAAACTATCTGGTACTGGGTGTTTTTTAGTGGAGAGACTTTTAATGACTGCTTCTATTTCATTAGGGGTTATGGGACTATTTAGATGGTTTATCTGCTCCTGGTTTAACTTTGGTACCTGGTATCTGTCTAGGAAGCTGTCCATTTTATCCAGGTTTTCCAGTTTTGTTGAGTATAGGCCTTTGTATTAGGATCTGATGATTTTCTGAATTTCTTCAGTTTCTGTTGTTATGTCTCCCTTTTCAGTTCTGATTTTATTAACTTGGTTACTGTCTCTGTGCCCTCTGGTTAATCTGGCTAACGGTTTATCTATCTTGTTGATTTTCTCAAAGAACCAGCTCCTGGTTTTATTGATATTTTGTATTCTTCTTTCTGTTTCTATTTGGTTGATTTCAGCACTGAGTTTGATTATTTCCTGCCTTCTACTCCTCCTGGATGTATTTGCTTTGTTTTGTTCTAGAGCTTTTAGTTGTGCAGTCAAGTTGATAGTGTGTGCTCTTTCTAGTTTCTTTTTGTAGGCAATTAGAGCTATTAGTTTTCCTTTTAGCACTGCCTTCATGGAATCCCACAAGTTTTGGTATGATGTGTCCTCATTTTCATTGAATTCTAAAAATTCTTTAATTTCTTTCTTTATTTCTTCCTTGACCAAATCATCATTGTGTAGAGAGTTGTTCAATTTCCATGTGCACGTGGGTTTTCCATTGGTTTTGTCATTATTAAAGACCAGTCTTAGTCCATGGTGATCAGGTAAGATGCAAGGGATTATTTCAATCATTTGTATCTTTAGAGGCCTGTTTTGTGACCAATTATATGGTCTATTTTGGATAAGGTACCATGAGGTGCTGAGAAAAAGGTATATTCTTTTGTTTTAGGATGAAATGTTCTATAGATGTCTGTTAAGTTCATTTGGTTCACAACTTCTGTTAATGTCAAAGTGTCTCGGTTTAGTTTCTGTTTCCGTGATATGTCCATTGCTGAGAGTGGGGTGTTGAAATCCCCCACTATTATTTTGTGAGGTATAATGTGTGTTTTGAGCTTTAGTAATGTTCCTTTTATGTAAGTAGGTGCCCTTACATTTGGAGCATAGATGTTCAGAATTGAGGGTTCACCTTGGTAGATTTTTCCTTTGATGTGTATGAAGTGTCTTCCTTATCTTTTTTGATTAATTTTGGATGAAAGTTGATTTTATTTGATATTAGAATGGCTACTCCAGCTTGTTTCTTGGGACCATTGGCTTGGAAAATTGTTTTCCACCCTTTTATTCTGAGGTAGTGTCTTTCTTTGTCACTGAGGTGCGTATCTTGTATGCAGCAAAATTCTGGGTCTTTTTTGTGTATCCAGTCTGATAGTCTGCATCTTTTTTATTGGGGAATTGAGACCACTGATGTAAAGAGATATTAAGGAAAAATAACTGTGGCTTCCTGTTATTTTTGTTATTAGAGGTAGAATTATGTTTGTATAGTTATTTTCTTTTGGGGATGTTGGAAGATTACTTCCTTGCTTTTTCTAGGTTGTAGTTTCCCTCCTTGTGTTGGTGTTTTCCATCAATTATCCTTTGAAGTGCTGGGTTTGTGAGAAGATACTGTGCAAATTTGGTTTTGTCATGGAATATCTTGGTTTCACCATCTACAGTGTTTGAGATTTTTGCTGGGTATAGTAATCTGGGCTGGCAATTGTGTTCTCTTTGGGTCTGTATAGTTTCAGTCCAGGTTCTTCTGGCTTTTATAGTCTCTGGTGAGAAGTCTAGTGTAACTCTTATAGGTCTGCCTTTATATGGTACTTGACCTTTTTCCCTTACTGCTTTCAGTATTTTTTCTTTGTTTTCTGCATCTGATATTTTGATTGTTATGTGACAGGATGTATTTCTTTTCTGGTCTCGTCTATTTGGTGTTCTGTAGGCTTCCTGTATGTTTATGGGCTCTTGTTCCTTAGGTTAGGGAAATTTTCCTCAATAATTTTTTTGAAGATGTTTACTGGCCCTTTAAGTTGGGAATCTTCATTCTCATCTATACCTATTATCCTTAGCTTTGGTCTTCTCATTGTGTCCTGGATTTCCTGGATGTTTTGAGTTAGGAGTTTTTTGCATTTTGCATTTTCTTTGACAAATGTGTCAATATTTTCCACCGTATCTTCTGCATTTGAGATTCTCTCTTCTATCTCTTGTATTCGGTTGGTGATGCTTGAGTCTATGACTCCTGACCTCTTTCTTAAGTTTTCTATTTCCATGGTTGTCTCCCTTTGAGCTTTCTTTATTGTTTCTATTTCCATTTTCAGATCCTGAATATTTTTGTTTAATTCCTTCTTTGTGTTTTCTTGGAGTTCTTTAAGGGATTTCTGTGATTCCTCTTTAAGGGCTTCTACCTGTTTACTTGGACTCTCCTGTATTTCTTTAAGGGAATTACTTAATTCCTTCTTATAATCTTCTATCGTCATCATGAGAAGTGATTTTAATTCTGAATCCTGCTTTTCATATGTGATGGGGTGTCCAGGGTTTTCCATATTGGGTGAACTGGGTACTGATGATGCCAAGAAATTTGGTTTCTGTTGCTTATGTTCTTGCGCTTGCCTTTTGCCATCTTGTTAACTCTAGTGTTACCTGCCCTCACTGTGTAAGCCTGGATTCTGTATTTCCAGTTATTTTGCTTGTGACAGAGCTCCTCAGAGTCCAGATGTCTCTGTGGTCTTATGATCCTAATCTCCTGGGTGGAAGAACTCCTTGAACTCAGGCCACCTCTTGAATCTGGAAATTCTTCTGCTCTGGGTGCAGTGGTTCCTCTAGGATGGCTCAGGATAAGATGTCTCCCAAGTGCAAACCACCTTGGTGTCTGTTGCTCTGAGTGCATTTGTTCCTCTAGGATGGCTCAGGATTCAGTATCTCCACAGGAGCAGACTGACTCTCTGTTGGCTGCTCTGAGTGCAATGGATCCTCTAAGATGACTCAGGATTCAGTATCTCCACAGGACAGGAGCAGACCAACTCTGTGTCTGCCCCAGCCCAAAGGACCAGGAAGGGGCAGAAGGGAAGTGGAATTCCGGAGGGGCAGAGTTTGGGTAGCTGGTGTGTTCTGAATGTCCCTGGCTCCCAGATGTATCTCTGGGGCTTAGGGAGTGAGATGGAGTTCTTACCGGCTGCTCTGAGTGCAGTGGCTCCTCTAGGATGACTCAGGATTCAGTTTCTCCACAGGAGCAGACCAGGTCTCTGTCTGCCCCAGCCCAAAGGACTAGACAGGGGAGAAGAAGGTTTTAATTGACAATAATAGAAAACAAAAAGTTACAGTGTAAAGGAATGATAGAAAGTAAAACTGTAGTATTGAGAGTCAGGAAAGTATACATATGTATACAGATACACACACACACACACACACAAATATATATAACTATGAAGTTTTTGTATAACTTGAGATGGCAACTAATTCAAGAATCTTCTTTCAGATATAAGCATTATCATGGTATTAGGGGGGATTTATGTGTTTAAAGTACTTGCCATATAAGTAAAAAGATTAGTAGAGTCTGGAATTTCACTGTCTATGTAAATGCCACGTATGGCAATTGTCAATAACTCCAGTCTATCCAGGTAGATCTAGTGGGTCTCATGGAGAAAAATTATGTACAGAATAAACTGACTGATAAGACTAGCCAGATAATCAAGTTGTACATTTGGTCAGGAACTCCTCCCACAAAAATTAATGTAGAAGTGTGATCAAAGAGCACTTTAAGTATAAAGTGAAAACCTCCACATGCACACATATGTGCACACCTATCATGTGTTCACCCATGAGCACTTAAAGACACGTGCATAATATGCATAGTACACACAAAACAGATTAAAAGAAGAAAATGGAAAAATCATTACTGTTAATACAAATAAGCTTAATAAACATTAAAATAATTTTGAAAGTGTATAATTCACACACTAATAACATTGTGTAGTTAAAAATAACAGAACTAGCTCTCTTACTCCTCAACCCTGAGCACCTGCAGGTTATCCTCTCCCCTCTCCCCTTCTCTTCCCCCTCTCTCCACGTGGTCATGGCCGGCCTCTACTCCTCTCTACTTTTCTCTCTCTCTCCTCTTGCTCTCCCACTCTCTTAATAAACCTCCCCACGTGGAACCATCTTGGTCTGCTGTGATCTGTCCCAAGCTGCGCCGTGGAAATCCTTTCATTGGTGCCGTGACTCGGATACGAAGACTTCGGGGACCTCAGCTGCTGCGACCGTACAAGATAGACACAATGACCACTCAGACTTCATCTGCTGCTGCTCTGAGGCCCACGTGGTCCGCCATTCCCGCCGCTGCAGCCATACCGCCGTTTCAGCCTCAGCTCCACCAGCCAGTGACTGCTACACCCCTGCGCAGCCCGCTGTTTTCACTGTGTCTGCTGAGACTCACCGAACTTCCACCACGTGAGCTGTGCGGTTTCAGCCCACCCCTCCCCCAGTCAGTGCTCTGCCATGTGGCCTAGATACCCAGACAGACACACAGGTCCCCGGTTCGGTTCCACCTTCCAGGTACCGGACTGCACAATTTCATGCACACACCGGCTTTTAATCCATAGGGAGCTTCTGGTTCGTGTGAGGGGCCCTGGACTCCAGGTTTGCGTCTGGCCACTGCTTCCTGGACCACAGGACTGGCTTTTGCCCCAGCACATGTGTCTGGCCTCTAGCCGAACCACAACTGCTATTCAACTAGGACCTTGAACCGATTGAGTGATTTCCCCTCTCGGAATAGCTCGTAACCCCTCCTCAGCTCTTGCAGCTCCACAAAAAGCTGGTACCAGCCGAGCTATCTCCTGACTGGCTAACTTCTGGTGGGTTAGCCCAGTCGAGGCCCTTATTTAATCGTGCTACGGCCCAATTATTATAAGCAGTGCCTGATTTCTGTTGCCAAAGATTAGTTTAGGACGCTAAGCTAAGTTTGGTAACTCACTCAATGGGTTCATCGTCTTCGTCCATACGGACACCCCACTGGGCTGTCTACTGAAAAACTTCAAATCTTTACAATTAACACCTGAGTTGAGGCCTTCCAAATTAATACGTCTTTGCAATAAAGTCTGGATTGGGTACCCTTTAGACAATGGGATGACCATGTGGCCACATAATGGCACCCTAGACCCCATTATTTTATGGAGTCTTAATACATATTGCCATCAGTCCGGTAAATGGAAGGAAATCCCCTATATCCGTGCATTTATCTACCTCCGTTACTCCCCTTCTATGTACTCTGCCTGCTCCCCACACCTCTTTCTAATTTTTCTTTTTAATTAAACCAAAATGGGGGAATTACTGTGACTCTAGCGGATGTCTGCAGGTTCCACACACACTAGCCTAGAACTGGTAAGCTTCCCCATCCCCCACTGGCCAGAGTAACCCTCCACATGGTCCCAGGGAAGATTCCTTGAGCTAGAGTGTCCTTCCCTGAACCCTGTCCTTCCCTGAACCTCTCTAGGACGCCCCCCCCCCTTAGATGAGACACTTGCCCTCTCATCTCGAGACAGTTTCTCGCCGCTGAGTAGCCCAGGCCAGGCCTGGACAGATTGTTTTCCCTGCCTCAGGAGCACTGGCTTCGACCATAGTCCCCAGGTGTCTCTTCCAAGGGCCAGTCTCTCGCGCCCTTTTCCCCTTCCCACTCCTTCGTCATTTGTGGGTCGACTGGAACTGAGGTTCCAGTGCCTTGCCTGGAAAGCTAGTGGGTCCAGGGCCTAGCTAGCTCCCCTCGCCTCCTCTCCGATCAGTCAGCCGGTTCGCCTGGTCCCTTCCCTCTATGATTCTTAGCTCTGCTCTGGGTTGTCCCCTTACATCCTGCCGCCTGGCACCGCTACAAAAACAACTAAGGTTGTGGTGATACGGGACATGCTTACTTTTCCTAAATGCAGCCACCAGAGTCACTGAGCAGCGACTTCCAGCTGCCAGCAGGAAGACCCGCCCTACAGCTATGCTGCCAGCCCCACAGACCTGACCTGCCTGCAGCAACCGTGACTCACAGCTCCAACCTGTGACAGCCCTACCATCCAGCTTTCTTAACAAAAATGCTTCTTTGCTAATACAAAAATGTGCTTTTCTCTACCTATACAACCTGCCAAACTTACTTAGACAGGATAAGAAAGGCTCTGTCTTGATAGATTTTTACTACTGCTATTATTCTATTCAGTTACAACCAATCCTTATGGCTCTCAATCTTGTCAGAAGTTTGCTAACAGTATATCTTAAGTTTATGGCCGACAGAATGCCCAAAGCCTCTAACAGTTAACCCAAGATGGCTTCAGAAGACCTGGATGCCGGAATCCTAGAACATACAGCCTAGATTGTATGTGGACAAACACAATGGGACGCCCTGAGTCAAATGACTTGGCTAAATAAAGGTAAGTCATTTCTCATATCATGCGTACCGATTCCACAGAAAAAAGCCCTGCGGCTTCTACGCTTGGAAGCAAGACTGACTTCACCCAAGAGACTATGGAAACCATGGGAACTGTTGGCTAGTGGACTCTGTCATTTTTTAAAAAATAATATATAACTGGTAGATTGTTTACTTTTTACCATACTTCTGACTACATTGACAGCTAAGTTTTCAAAGACATTATCTGTTACCTCATTACCTAAACTCAGTTGAAAGACTACTTGTGTTGTTAACTCAAGCTGTTATCTCTTTTGTAAACTTATAAGCTACAGAAAACCCACTCATTTCTACCTCTCATGGATACCATCCAGATAAGTACATCTGCCTAAAATTCCTACTTACTACCTATAATAAAGGGTGGTATCCCTCTGGGTTTCAAATGTACATCTTAAAAAAAATTCTTTCTCCAAGTGTTCTTAATCTTATTTCCTACATCTTGTCAAGTCCAGGTGCATCCAGTACAGCTCCAGAGAAGCAACCTTCAGATGCTCCATCTCCTGCCACACACACAGACACAGCTGCTTCTCCTGGACCTGACCTTGGACATCAGAAAACAGCCAGCTCTTCTAAGACGGGACAAACATCCCCCATATCCATTCTTCTAGGTTCCCCCTAGAGACACGTCGCCCCCAATGCCAGCAGGAAGTAGCCAGATTTCACAACGACCCTATTCCTGCTTCGCCATCACCTCTTTCTAATTTTTCTTTTTAATTAAACCAAAACGTGGGAATGTTAGCAATCTGTTAAACTCCACCTCCAGTGTCACCTGGCAACAGCCAGGTATGCTCTGCCCCACAGTTACCTGGCAACAGGCAGGTAACCCTGCCCACTATAAAAGGGGCTGCTTGGCCCCTCCTCTTTCTCTTACTCCTCAACCCTGAGCACCTGCAGGTTATCCTCTCCCCTCTCCCCTTCTCTTCCCCCTCTCTCCACGTGGTCATGGCCGGCCTCTACTCCTCTCTACTTCTCTCTCTCTCTCCTCTTGCTCTCCCACTCTCTTAATAAACCTCCCCACGTGGAAAAAAAAATAACAGAACTAGGAGATGTTATGATGGAAGATTTTGAAGAAAACTTTCAAAGAAGGAATAGCACAATGAGAAATTTTGCAACCCCCCCAACCCTAAAGAAACAAACACAAGAAAATAATTTTGATTAAAACCATATTGGATTGATTTATAGGTAATGAGTCTCCAAAACTGATACCATGAAAAAGGCCAAGGAAATTTCACTTAAATATAAAAAGAATACCTAATGAAGATATTGGACTTGATACAAAGTTAAGCAAAACAGCATATTCTTTCTTGAGGACTTAGATGTAGCTGGTGTTCATTTTTAGTCCATATACTGTTTTTAGATTCCCCCCCCTTAATTTTAATACTAAATTATGCTTGGAGTTTTCTATTTTCTTAGGAGATCTGAGTGATTGTTAAGTTTCTGCTTCCCCAAATCTTGAACTTTATCATCATCTTCTCACTCACTACTTGTACTACCTTTCCCTAGATTACATTTCTTTGTTTCCTTACTGGCAAGGAAAAAACTGTATTGTTTAAACTATCTCCAGCACTTAAAGTAATAAGACCTGGTAGTTATTCAATACAATGTTGATTGGAAGTCCACTTGATAACTACTGCAAAGAAAGTGGTAATAGGTATCTGCACACCTCAAATAAGAACATCAAAGTTACAACTTGGTGGTTTTCCTTCCTTGAGAACTTAGACAATTGAAAAACCCAATTTCTGTCTATCTCGTAGAAGTAAAGGACTAATGCCATGGTTGACTTGTGAGAGAGGGAAGAACACCATAGAGCCCTGAATTAACTAGGTTTTGCTGTGACAAAACACAGTGATAAATCAACTAAAGAAAGGAATGGTTTATTTAGGTTCACAGTTCATCAAGGTGGAGAAATCATGGCAGCCCAGATATGCAACAGTTGCTTACATATTTCTTGTCAGTAAGCAAAGAGATGAATGCTAGTACACAGTTAGTTATTTTTCTTGTTTTCTTTTTTCTCTTTTTGGCCATTGAGTATGCCTTCACAGAAGATAATGCTTCCAATGATATACAGGCATTTTTCCAGCAATTAATACAATCTGCTAGGAGAAAAGCCCCAGATACATTGTCTCATGATCTAGAAAATATATTTCTTTTAAAATTAATTTATATGTTTTACGTCTCTTACAAAATAAAGAAATTTCCACATTTCAGATATTTTTGCCTCATTTTTACAGCTAAGGACCTAAGATTTTGTGAGGCAATACAAATGTATGTGGGAAGCTCCATTCAGACCTTGCATGTCTGTTGACTGCCAGCCTGCTCAAGAATAAATATCTGTGGATATTGCTTAGCAAATCATATCCTATAAAAGTATTTTATAACATATATGATACATAAACAGGCCCAGTAAATCTTAGTGATTATTAGACATTAAGGCAGGAGGCAGAGAGAGAGGGGATGAGTCCATATACAAACAAAGAAAAGAAATATTTGAAAAGAAGTAAAAGCTTGAAAGAGAATGGAGACACATACAATAATGGAGCATAATTGTTTGACTAGCTAAAGAGGGGAAGAGATGTGAGGATACTGCAGAGAGGGAGGTTAATGAAATCTAAACAGTTGAAAAAAAGCCAGTTTACAGAAACAATCATTAAAGAATTACCTCTACCTTCCCAAAGAATTTGTTTAAGAGCAACTTGTAGACACTGATATCTGATGATGTTTAAGTCCTTCTGTAAAATGGTGTAATATTTGTGTGTAACCCATATTCACTATCTTTGCTTTAATATCTTCCTTAAATTACTTATAACACCTAAAAGAATATAAATAGAATACATACCTTTATTATGGGATTATAGGGAAAAAGCAATGTGTATTTAGTATAAACATAACCTTTTACAAATATGTTGATCCATATATGGAGGACTGACTACATTTTACAATAAAGTAATATGAAAGCAAGATATGAAACCCACATAAAGATGTGCATATGTAGGTGCATGTGGCATGGTGTCTTTGTGGAGGAGAGAGAAGAAAATTCTGTTAGTTTTTTTTTCCATCTCCACTTTTGTGTGAGTTCCAGGAGTCCCTTCCAGATTTCCAGGCAAGAGCCATCAACTGCTGACCTACTTCAGTTGACCCACATAATTATTAATTTTAGACCTTAGATTTCTATTACCTTATTTATTGTGAAATTCAGACAGGAGAACATAACATATAATTCTATAGTAATAACTTTACTTCATCTAGATGACAGATAGATTTTATGAGTTTGGAAATGATTATGACTGTTTGAATAGATTAACATTGAACATGTTGTAGAGAGTCAACAATAAATACTTCACTTCTCTATACAACAAGTGTTCCTTGGATAACATAGTTTTACAAAAGAAGAGAGGAGAGCAATAGTTCAAATTTGAATACCAAGATCAAGCAGACAATTTTCAAATATATACATGTATTTGGAAATCTGGAAGGCACTCCTGGAACTCACATAAAAGTGAAGTCAAAAAAAAAAAACTAACTCCACAGAGTTTTCTTCAGATAGCATGTCAT
>NW_021605506.1:1987784-2000430 GCF_004785775.1 Grammomys surdaster
CATATATATATATATATATATATATATATATATATATGCATTCTCCCGGTGTAGGTGGCAATTACTGTGGTTACTGTGGACTGAAGTAGGCTGACTGGGAGCAAGGACTTTAAAAGATGGAAAAAGTTAGAATATGGCTCAGAACATCTCTATCAACATGAGTGGTTACATCTAGAGAGAAGATTAGGTGTTTTCTCCATCTCCTACTTGTTTATTTTGAAAAAGGCTCTTCAAAGGATGGTCATTAATTGCAGAATATCTTGTTAGCTTTTGCTTTTGTCCAGGAATCACTTTTTACCCTTAATTCTCTTCCCTTAAAAGTAGCAGCTCGCCCATTTACCAGGATCTCTTCACTTGAAGCCAACCCTGAGTGTATACTTAGGATCCTCTAATTGAAGTGGCTGGCATGTTAATGGGAACTCTGCAGCAGTGAGCACTTAAAGATAAAGAAATATGACAATAGTTGATGTTGAAGCACCTGTATTACAAGGACTACTGTGTAATCCCAGAGGAAGACAAAATATTAAGAGCACAATTTAAACTGATTTCAATAAGAGTCTAAAATATGTCAGAATTAAAAAGAGTAGATTAACTAGATCTTTCAAATAAATACTAAACACCAAAAATGGTAAGTTACTAGGCTTAGACATTCTGTCTCTCTCTCCTTTTCTTCCTCCACACTCACTATGTGTAGCATGGCATGTGTGTGTGCATATATACATGAACATACATGTGCTTATCAGTGCTTGTGCATATGTGTACACATGAGTGTGGAGACCTGAAATCTATACTTGATGTCATCCTTGATATTTCTCTAACTTGCTACTTAATATAGTGTCACAACTTGAACAATTTATTATTTAAGGGAGATTTCATGTTTGAAACTTATTATTTAACATATGTTACCTCATTGAACCTCTCATTAGTTAAACCAGGGTCCATATTTAAACCTTATTATTTAAGTCAGTGTCTCTCACTGAACCTGAAAGGAGATAACTTGGTCAGTGTGCCTGACCATTAAGCTTTAAGTCCTTATATATCTCTCCTCTCATAGTTCTTGAGTTACATATGCGAAATGTGATGGTCAGCATTCACGGGGGTAATGGGAATCTGAACCTGTATGCCAAGCAATTGGCGTACTGAGACTTTTCATTACTCCCAAGTATTTGACAGTGTTCTCATATAGTCTGTAGTTAAGATTTAATCATTCTAAATTTACTATAAGGTTAAAACCTATTCATTAGTTTGATTAATGACTAAATACTTGCTTAAGCAAGCGACAATAAGTAATGTGTAGAAGCTTAGAATCAAAGGAAAAAAATTTTAACATGAACCTCTGGATGATGGAATATGATTAAGCTGACAGTTGGGAAAGATGAAGGGGCATTTGGATTGAACAAAAATGTGAAAATGAAAGATTTATTATATACAGAGGTAAAAGACCTCCAGTTAAAGAAAAATAGAGTTATATTTTTAAACTTAACACTTTAAAGCCATATATTGCTACACTTTAAACCATGATCATCCTTCAGACTTGCTACTTGGAGTATAGCTGACTCCATGAGTCACATACACAAATGTCCATAGCAATCAGAGTAGTTTTCTTGGAAAATACAGAACCTGTTGGTTTATTTACGTAGACTTCTCTTTTATGGAAGAAGAATGTTGGGGCAATTCTGTTACTAAAGCCCTGTTCCCCAATTGGTTCTTAGTCTATCAGTAAAGAAATTTATGGGCCAATTCCTGAGAGAAAGGTACAGGCAAAAATTCTGGGTCCCCGGAAAAATAGGGAGATGCAAGGAAGAAGAGACAATGCTTCACTATATTTCTTATGGAGGTTTGTAGAGCCATATGAGAGCTCAAAACTGAGTGGCCACACAAACCACTCCCACAGGTGGGTGGTCAGGGGCATTTTCCAGCAGCTAGACGTGACTTGCCACTAAATTTTAGAGCAGGTTGGAGGTATACAATGAAGAGTACTGATAAGATCATGCTTTCCAGGTGAGTGATAGTTACACCAAACAATTGTGCCTTGAAGGAAGTTGAAAATGGACAGCTGTGTGTGTTTCATTTAACTGTTGATTCAAGAGAAACTAGGCAGGGACTGGTGGTTTGTCCTATCCTGGAGGTTAGGTAGGATAGAGAAAAGTTACATGCAACAGAATTTTTGGCAAACTCAGAAGATTAGAAAGGGTCTTCCAAGAAGGGATATAAAACTTGGGGTGTCTGGTGATGTGGATCCATGAATAAAGGCACTTTATGCCTAACATTAAAGTCAAGTTCAATCTGTAGTAAAAGAGAGAACTGACCCTCTCAAAAGCTTTTGTCTCCATGCATAAGGGTGTCCACATACATACATACATACATACACACATATATGCATATATATTACACATAAAGGTACTAAAATATAGAAATAATCTTTAATGGATTCATAATATAAACTCATTGTTTCTAGGTGAAGCATCTATGAAGGTAGAACATTGACTTTGAGGATACTCCCTGGCTTGTTAAGGCTTGTTCCAGACCATTTCTTTCTTTTTCTTTCTCTACTTTCCTGTAGCCATGACACAAAGAAAATTGCAATGATATGCTGTTCTGCACAGATGATCTGGATTACTGCAGGTCCAGGTACAATGAGAGAAGATGACTTTTGACTATAATCTCTGAAATCAGAAGTCAAAATAAGTCTTTCCACGTGAATGGTAGTCATACATTAATGTGTGTGTGTGTTTGTGTGTGTGTGTGTGTGTGTGTGTGTGTTTGTGTGTGTGCCAATGGAAGCCCAAAGTTGATATGACATGTATTTCTGGACTGCTCTACACTTTACACATGGAGCCCGGGTATGTTACAAAACCTCAAGTTTTCTGATACATGTTATATGGCTGGATATCTTGTACCAGGGATTTCTTGCATTTGCCCTAAAAAGTGCTGGGATTTCAAGTGGTCATCAGACCTGCCAGCTTTTCATATGGGTTCTGCTCACCTAAACCCTGATTCTCATGGTTGTGCAGTAAATGCTTTTCCTGCTGAGCCATTTCCCCAGTTACACCTTTTCATGTTAACATACTTTATTTTGGGTATCAATCACAGTGATGAAAGCACCCTAGGACTTGTTATAGTGTTTCTGTACTTATGTTTAATAATTTGGGCACATGTTCTGTTTTCCAACTTTTTGGGTTGACAGTTCCATATAGAGTCCTCATAGAAGAATGGGAATTGCCTATGAGCAATCACCTCTCTGGGACTTCTTTCATAAAACTCATCTACATGTTCTATGTGAGACTAGAAAATGATAAAGGGGCTTAATTCATCAGTGTTGAAGGGTGGAGCAGATGGCTCATGTTTACCATGTAAGCATGACATCTGAGTTTAGCCTGTAGAGACCATAGAAAAGTTGAGTATGGTAGTGTGCACTTATTGCCCCAGTGCTGATGTGGCAGAGGCAGAGGCAGGTAGATCTCTGGTACTCACTGGACAGTTAGATAGCTTACTGGGTAAGTTCCAGGCTAATGAAAAAGCCTATATTGTGAAAAAACACAAAGAGCTTCCAAGAACAGTAAGCTAGTTTTTACTTCTTAATCCCACATGTGTTGATGTGCACACATGCACACAGAGAGGGAGAGAGAGAGAGAGAGAGAGAGAGAGAGAGAGAGTTAGAGAGAGAGAACCTTAGAAGCAATTACTTAGGCAGACCTGGTTTCATGATCTATGTTGTATCTAGACTATTTGTTTAATCTTTAACAAGTTACTTAGCTTTAATACTCTTGTTTTTCATCAAGGACAATGATATAGGAATTTAACCTCTATATCATAATATTGGTCATAAATTCTATAATACAAGTATAAGGGAAATTTATTGTAAAATTCAACCCCATTGACAATAATTCCTTAGTGGAGCCTGGAACAAAGCTCACCATTTGTAACCAAAAACAGTTATGTTTTGAAGAAAGTGAAAGTTTTGATCTGCCTATTGTTCATCCTATAGAAACTCACAGGAATCACTCATTATTTAAAAAAAAAAAAGAAAATATTATGTTACTCATACAAAATTCTCATACATGGTAATAAAGCAAAGCAGATGATAATAATTGAGATTGGGCAGTTGGTTTAATCAATAGTATACATTTTCAAAATTTATTTATTTTGTGTGAGAGTGTATGGTATAAACATGTATGTGTGTGTGTGTGTGTGTGTGTGTGTGTGTGTGTGTGTACCAGTGCCCAATGCATGTAAGAGTAAGACATAATTTATCTTACTCTATACTATTCAAACTTTTCCCTTGAGGCCTAGGTTTTTCAGTGTATTTGAAGCTCTTAGGCTTCAATGGGATGACTGGACAGCAGACTTTCAGTATTTTCCTGTCATACATGCATGTGTCACTCTGCTCCAAGTGGTATGTGGGTACTGGTGATGTGAATCTGGTGTCATAGCTTACTTTGCAAGTGTACTTACCCACTAAACCATCTCTTTGTCTCCATTTTCTGAGATGTTTTAACATATTTCTTGACTCTTTTGCTGTCTTGGCTTCATCCAGTTCTCTTATAATACGTGTGTTTGTGACCAGTTTGCTGTGAATAATGAGGAAATTAGACATACCACACATGGACATAGAATATATTTCATCAACTAATTAATATTTTGTGTATTATTATATTAATTTATACTTTTACAAAAACAATGTATCTCCTTACTGGGGACTTTCTTCTTAGTTTTCACTAGAATATATTAGTTTTCAATTTAATTTTTCAGATTTTTGCTGTATCACAGTTTGGTAGAACTTCATTAATATTTCATATGTACAGTTGTATATTCCCAAAGCTCTCAGAGACCAGCCCTTCAAGCTTATACTCTAAACTTCAATTATTTCATCTTAGCATCTTATATTCATGCATGCACTGATACTCTGAGTGAAAACAGAATGGGGAAGTGCATTTGCAACTGTATGCAACATTTGCTGGTGATTCTTAACATCTGCTTTCTGTTGCTATGAAGCAGCAGAGACGTTTCTACATATAGCATAGAAGTTTAAGGACTGTGAAGTTTGTTCAAGAGTTAAAACACTTGCTGTCGAAATGCAAACACTAATGATTTGATCTCCTGAACTGATATAGAAGTTATACAGGCACAGTGGTCCACTTGCAATCCTCTCTGGAATTGGAGATAGTATACTCAGAATATGTTTACATTCAGTAAAAAATCCAGCCCTCTTACCAGGCCCTCAGTTGTTTTGTTTTGCCTGCCATTTAGATCTCCAAATGTGTGACATTCATCAGACTTCTTAGGAAGTGTCAAAGGGCAGATGTCTCTACTCTCCACAGTATTTTCTAGAAGTGGAAGTGGAGCTAGTCTCTGTGAAAAATTCTTCTCTCAATTACAACTCTAATTTGTTCATAAAATTTCAAACTTGTAAATATACCAACATTGGGGCAATGATTCAGTTGCTGAAGCACTCCTCTTGAAGACCTGAGTTCAGATTCTCCAAAGCACATAAAACTGCATACAGCATCAGATATCTGTAGTTCTAGTACCACTCACAGCAGAAAGATAAGAAGAAAACAGGAGTATCCCTGGAAGCTTCTAGGCCAATGAATCTGCCATACACAGTGATCTATTCTTAAATAAGTTGGAAACCAAGCTTGAACAAATGTATATGTTTACTTCTCTTTCAACTGAGGTTTTCCTTTTATTCCACATGTGCCTCATGACACATGCCACATGCATCCCTGTATTCAAACAAAGATGTACATACACATACATGTTTGCATATGCATTCACACACACAAAGTTAAAATAATTATATATTATCCTTCTTAATTTTTGCTCTTTTTTTCTAAAATTAATCTATTGATGCATTCTGTGACAGTTGCAATCTGCAATGTCTGTCTATCAGTTACAGTTTTATAGACAAAGGTAAATAAGTACCATTATGATAAACAGCCATGTTAAAGAAACATATCTGATATTTTGTGTGAAGTGCAGTATTTTGGAGGATGAGGATACTGTTTAAAACACATAGATATAAAGTATGTTTATGGAGATTTTAAAAATAACAGAAAGTTCTATGTTGAAATCTGAAATGCTAAAGTAATATATAGAGAAAAGAGTATCCTTAAGTATATAAAAACACACACTTTATGGCTCAAGAGTTTGACCAAACATATGTATTTACCTTTCTTTTATCCAGAAATCCTGTGATGATTACAGAAGGTTTACAATAATAACAATATATTCTGACCCAGGTGGCCATGATGTATAGCCAGGAGATAAGCCTATCACATATCAAACCAATGCAAACTTTGGGAATGTCAGAAATATGTGACATATGATGATTGTAATACTCTGCAGCATTTTCTAGTGACCCTACAGCTATCAGACTGATTGCACAGAAATAGAATGTTTAAGAGTTCCATATTACACTCCAGCTATGAGCTCTTGAGCTCTTCCGTCTGACATTAAATCTTTCTAGTATATGCTCCAATCACTTTCTCTTCCTCTGTAATAATATATTTTCCATAGAATTCTTGTGATGTAATTATTCTGTTGTTAGTTTTCCTGTGTGTGTGTGTGTGTGTGTGTCTATCTGTCTATCTGTCTATCTGTCTGTGTATGTTTGTGCACTTACAATCCATTTATATTAATTCATGTGCATGCATGAATGTGGAGACCAGAAGAAAAATTTGGTGACAAGCCTGAGGAGTCATTCTTATTTATTTATTTTGTTTGTTTGTTTTTGTTTTTGTTTTGTTGTGGTATTGGTTTTATTTACTTGCTTGGTTTGTTTTTATTTGTTTATTTGTTTATTTGTTTTTTGTTTTTTGTTTTTGAGTTTTGAGAACGTTCTCCCAATTTTATACAGAACTACCAATTAAGGCATACATTTGGCTTCAAGACTATGGAGGTGTTTCACATATGAACAATATCAGAGTTATTTAGATCTTCCTGATTAATGGGGCTCAAAAAAGTAGATTCTGACATTTATGATTCCCTTAGGGCTTAATTCCCTTTTGTGAATTCACCCTCATTTGTCCAGTTGTTTTGATTATAAATTTGGGCATGTTTTTTCAGTAATATGAGACATCTTGTAGCTTCATGTCTTCCTATATATATTGCATGATACATATCTTCATGTGAGAAACACAGATGTTCAATAAATTTTAAATTGTTCTTTTATTGTTCTTTTTTGTTCCTTATTATATATCTATTGATTCTTGTTCTGCCTTTTTCTTTACACAGAATACTCTTCCATTTATTAATTTTTAAAGTAACATTTTACTTAATTTGGAGTCAGACTATCTCTTAGTTACTATTTGTATTACTTCTGCATAATTAAAGATTTAGTTTATAATTATGTCCATATGTGTATTTTTATATATTGGTATGTATACATAAGTGCAGGTTCATATACAGTCCAGAAAAGAGCACTGGGTCACTGGTAACCTGAGTTACAGATGGTTGTATATTCTCTGACTTGGGTTTTCATCAAGAGCAGTATGTACTCTTAACTAATGAGCCATTTCTTCAGCCCCATATACCACTCTATTATCCATTTTTCCAAAGGGTAATTCATGCAATGATTTCAGACGTCATATTGTTTCCATTAGAAAATATGTGATGGGCCGAATGATTGCAAGGTTGTTAAGTCTCCATCCCTAGGTAGATGATAAACTCTCCGTTTAAGGTTTGCTGATCTCTTGGAACATCATATACCACAAAAACTCTTAAATTAGAGACAAATCCACATTTCATTAACTAAAAGCATTTGGGACAAGTGGTAAAGCTCAATTAAAAAAATGTTGTTTCTGACAATAACATTAGAATCTGAATTCAATCCTCAGAACCCATGTCAACAAATAGCAGGTGGTGTTAATTATTTGTATTCTGACTTTTGGGAGAGTGAAGAAGCAGATCCCTCAGGCCCTTGAAACAATCAGCCTAGCTTACTTTGTGAGCTACTAGCCAGGGAGAGACTATGTTGAAAAGACAAGGTAGAAAGCACTTGAAGCATGATACCTGAGGTTGATCTCTAACTTCCATATGAATGGTGACACATGTGCATGTACAGCCTCCTGTAGGTTGAGAAGCTGATACTAAAATCTGGTTCCCTAATTGTTTCTTAATTGTACCAATAAAGATGGCAGAAGCCAGTC
This sequence comes from Grammomys surdaster, assembly GCF_004785775.1. Classification (NCBI taxonomy): domain Eukaryota; kingdom Metazoa; phylum Chordata; class Mammalia; order Rodentia; family Muridae; genus Grammomys; species Grammomys surdaster. The sequence goes on from NW_021605506.1 coordinate 1,995,935, forward strand.
ACTGGGTGTAGGAAAACAAAGGTGGAATTTCCAGGTACTAGGAGAAAGAGAAGGAGACAAAGAAGATGGGGGATCAGGCTGTGGAGCAGATAGGACATGGCAGACATGTAGGTCTCTCTAGTAGGTAGCCACCACTACCAGTTGAGCCCATGTAGGAAGGGAAATGATACTGATAAGAATAGGACAGATTTTTTTTTCAACCCACTGAGTTATATGGTCAGTTTTAAAATAATAAAAGTTTCGAGTGTTTTCCTACCTTGGGGAAAAAGGGGACAGAAGAAGAGAGCTGACAGCCATGACAGTTAGCCAGTAGTGCACAAACAGCAGCTCCCAGTATTTTCAAGAAGGGCAGTTGTTGGCAGCTTGGAAAAGCCAGCCAAAGGAACTGGGTGGTGTTCTAGAAAAAGGCCAGCTGGCAACTAGTGGGGCTGAGTGAGACAGCAACACTGGCATGTCTGATCTTCATGTATAGCTGCTGTTTTTCTAAAATTACATGCTACAGCCTACTCATGCATGTCTACACACACACACACAGACAGACACACACACATGCACATACACACACACACACACACACACACACACACACTTGTATAAAATTATGAAAAAGAGAGATTATCTGATGGGCCCAGAATTTGTCAGTATCAATGAATCCCTTTAAGAGACTCATTCTTTCCATACATTGGGCATTTGAAAGTAGAATATTGAGTGTTCTTAATGGTACCAAACAGCAAGCCATAACTAGATGACTCTAGATGCTGAGGAATGTGCTCACTTGGCAGCTGGTATTAGGAGGTAATCATTTAGGAGACTAAGTCATAAACCTCATAAACAGTAATAATGCTCTTCGCTGGGTACCTGGAAAAGATACCTCACCTCCTCAAAAAAAAAAAAAAATGAGAACACTGCCAGTAGCTGCCATCTAGTATTAGCTGGATACTGAGACCTTGAGTGTTCTCCTTTTGAATTATTTGCCCTGAGAATTGACAAGCATACCTTTTTTTAGGCATCTCTAGGTTGTTTTGTTACAAAGAAGCCCAAATGGATAAAATAAAGTTTATGCTCGAACTCTTTCTGAATAATTTGGTGTGTGTGTCTGTGTGTGTCCACATGTGCACAAGGCCCTTTGCAGCTCATCAATTCAGCTATACACGCTGAATCATGGAATCCACTTATCTCAACCTCCTCCCACCCCTTAGATTACAAGCATTCTTCACTGTTTGTTTGTTTGCTCATTTGTTTAGTGTGGGTTCTTGGAGTTAAACCAAGGTCTTCATATTTATGCAGAAGTACTTACTGCTTTAGACATTCTCTGAGCCCAAACATATATTTCTTACTCAACTAAGGAAATATGTTCAAAATGGCAAAATGGCACAAGTTGTCTTTTCAGGAACATCATTGAAATCAACCATAGTAGAAAAATCATATAGAAGAGGGAGAGAGACTGGATGAAAGAGTGTGAAGCAACTAGTTACATAATTCAAATATCATACAATGTTAATTTGGGCTGTGAACGGTTACAGCTACCAACGTTATCTCACCCTTTGCTATGCATGAGAGCAGATAACCCACAGAGATCTCAGTCTCTTTTGACCATGGCTAGACATTATCACAAGTATGAACTCCTGGTTTACCAGAAGTGTCTTATGACCAAGATTAGTATAGCTGCAAGCTCTCATGTAGTACCAAGAGACAACTTTGAACTGTCTCATAAGAATTTCTCAACCTTTGCTGATTGACCTCAACAAAGCAAAGCCTTTGGTGAAACATTTTACTCAAAGCCTGACACAAAGACTTTAGTATATATTTTATTTAAATGCAAACATAAAGTCTTTACTGTGCACACACACAGCACTAAATTAGATTTGTTTTCTCTCTCTCCCTCTCTCTCTCTCTCTCTCTTCCTGTCTCTCCAGAAATTGATCTTTTTTAAATACTCCCAGGTATTATTGTCTTAAAACTTCCATTGCTTTTCACAGTTCATATGCAAACTATTCATACTGTGTCACCAATATATCATCCATCTCATTGCCCAGAAAAGTCACCAGTAGTATTCTTACCTGGTTTAATTTTAAAATACAAACATATTTTTCCATGAAGTTCATGTTAGTATTGATGTCCATTTTTGTAGGATTATTCACTGAGAAAATAGTGATGTATATTTCTCATGAAAACACAGTTTGACTTTAATGAATATTTAGGAAAAGGTAACATGTGTATATCCAGAAAACTTGATGAATCCATGCATTTTACTTTCCACATCATCCTTAATAGAAGAACTACTCAATAATACATTTTACAGGATGGCTCTATCACGTTGTGAACAGCTAAGAATAAACTTAGCCCCTAGTTGTTTAAATGTATTGAAAATGTGTTTTGGGGCCAGGGCCTAGCTTATCTGGTAAAGTGCTTCATAAGAAGGAGGAAACAATATGCTTGGCACCTGGACTTCTTGGTGGCAGACACTTATAATCCCAGTAGTAGAGAGGCAGAGAAACAAAGACAATCATATCCCTGACTCACATAGTCAGCCAAGTCTACTCTATGAGTAGCAAGCCAATTAAAAACCTTGCCTCAAAGATTAAGGCAGAAGGTGCTTGAAGGATGACATGTGTAGTTTTTCTGACGTCTATACACATGTGTATGCACACCCATACACACCTGAGTCCACATAAACAGGAACATAAGCACTTCCACTTGTGTAGAGCACAACGCACACACACATACACACACACACACACGTGCACAGAGAGACACATAGACATAGAGAAGGATACAGAGAGACAGAGATAGAGTCAGAGACAGTATCAAAGAGATAGGGACAGAGTAAGAGTCAGAGAGTCAAATACAGAGAGAAAGAGAGTTCTTATAGTAATTTTCATGTAAATCTAGAACTTCCAATATGTTCTTATTCAAGCTTTAATTCATTTCAATTCAAGAATTGAAAAATATGCTTAGCTGGAGACAATGTTTGACAACTATGAAACGGGAAAAACACTAAGATCAACACTTCTGTGTGATTCACAATTAACTGTGAAGAATTTTCTTCTTTTATTGATCTTAGATGAAGTTTATTTGTGCTCATCAATTGAAGCCTTTATTTATTCATTAATGAAACATTTACAGATGATTATGTGTAAAGTGATTCAAAAAAGAAACCTTGCAATAATGGCATGGACGTTCAGGAAAATTAAGGTTTATTACAGAACAAGATGAAAGCCTCTAAAAAGTCAACTCAGAGAAGAGAGGCTACAGTCAGAACTGACTGAAACAAGATACAGATTGAGACACAAACCCAGACCAGAAGAAGTAGCCAGTTTCCTTTCTCACCATAGGAATTTTGTTTGGCTTCAAGCTCCTGTGGACAAGCCAAAAACAGGCCCAGCAAAAGGTACCTCTTTCTAGTAGTAATCTGGCGTGGTTTATTACAGTGAGAATGGAATCTAATTCTACATGGAGAATAGCTATTACTACCTACTTTAAGAGGTATTCCATTTGATAGGTAAATTGCCTGGTGGCCAAAAAGCTTCTCAGGAAGGAGAGTATACCTTAAGCTATGCTAAAGTGTTATGGGGAATTATTATCCCTTTGTGAGATAGTTATACTTCTTTACAGATTTACCTCCCTCAAGGCAGTTATGACGTGAACTTTGTGGCTGCTTTGAAGTTCTTTTTGGTCTCTCAATCTCCCTGAGTTCTGATTTAGATAGGCTTAGCCCTTCTGACTAGCACTTTCTGCGGAGGCCTTCTGCTAGCTAATCTGCTCTCTTGAAGACACTACAGCCTGAGGCATCCCATGAGACCCACTGCACTCAGGATAATTGGTATATACCCTTCCAAAGTTCCACAGCTGCTTCTGAAAGTGCAGTGGAATTAGGAACCGTCACCCCACAAAATATCCACACCCCAAATTTTACTCTCCTTCTGGCCATGGCTTACTGTTGGGGAAGAATGCCAGCTAGTATGCTTCCCTAAAAACACCACAGCCTGAGGCTTCCCTGGAGATCTGTTCCTGGGAAACCATCCAACACCACAGTCTGAAGACCTCTTAGGAACATGCTGGGCAACTGATCCAGAAGACTGAAAGTCTCCATGAAGTTATGCTCCACACAGGGAAACAGAAACCTCAGTCTGTAGTCACACCTAGAGAACAGCTTCATACAGGAAAACAGGTTGACTGCTTCTCTGAAGACCTCACAGTCAGAAGGCCCCACAGGAGGTCTGTTACATCCTGGGACTTAGGCCTATCAGAAGAGCTGAAGAAACCCAGGAACAAAAGATGCAGGGTCCAGGAAGTGTCACTTAGACTAGCAAATAGGAATAACCAGATGGCAAAAGGCAAGCACAAGGTCATAAGCGACAGAAGCCAATATATCTGGGCATTATCAGAACACAGTTCTCCCATCACAGTACACCCTCAATATACCAACACACCTCAAAATCAGACAGTTGACCTAAAATCCTATCTCATGAAGCTAATAGGGTCCTTTAAGGATG
>NW_021605506.1:2000530-2008132 GCF_004785775.1 Grammomys surdaster
TCACTAAAAGAAATAAAAGAAAACAGAAAGAAATCCTTAAAGAGGAAAAGAGAAAACATATAAATACCTTAAAGAAAACCAGGAAAGGAAAACACAATCAAACAGGTGAAGGAATTGAATAAAGTGGTCCAAGACCTAAAAGTGGCAGTAGAAACAATGAAGAAACCACAAATGGAGGCAACCCTGGAAATGGAAAACCTAGGAAAGAGGTCAGGGATTACAGATGTAAGCATCACCAACAGAATACAAGAAATAGAAGAGAGAATCTCAGGTGTAGAAGATATCATAGAAGAAATTGTCACAACTGTCAAAGAAAATTCAAAATGTAAAAAGCTCCTAATTCAAAACATCCAGGAAATTCAAGACACAATAAAAAGACCAAATCTATTCTATTCCATTGATCCTCCTGCCTGTCTCTGTTCCAATACCATGCAATTTTTATCAATAATGCTTTGTAGAACAGCTTGAAGTCAGGGATGGTGATTCCCCCAGAAGTTCTTTTATAGCTGAGAGTAGTTTTTTGCTATCGTGTTTTTTTTTATTCCAAATGAGTTTTAAGATTGCTCTTTCTATCTCTGTGAAGAATTGAGTGGGAATTTTGATGGGGATTGTATTAAATCTGTAGATTTCTTTTGGCAAGATAGCCATTTTTACTATATTAATCCTTCCAATCAATGAGCATGGGAGATCTTTCCATCTTCTGAGATCTGCAGCTTTTGTAGAAATTTACCAGCCTGAGTAGGCATTGACCTTGTAAATAGGTAGCCTTGGCAGATAATACAAACTTAGATAGGGACAAGTGAATCATAGGCAGAGTAATAGCGACCTGTCCCCTAAACCTTCACCCAGCCAACACCTTGTTCTGAAATGTATCTGTATTCCCCCTGAACAACCACGCTTCAGTGTCATTCCCTTCCCCATGTCCTGCCTTTTTGTGTTTATAACCCTGTGTGAATAAGTAACAATTACGATTTAAAAAATAAATTTAAGAAAGAGAAAAAAAGACCAAATCTAAGAGTAATTGGAATAGAAGAGAACCAAGATTACCAACTCTAAGGTAATCTTAGATCTCTGAAAACATCTTCAACAAAATCATAGAAGAAAACTGTCCCAACCTAAAGAAAGATGTCGACATAAAGACACAAGAAGCCTATAGAACATCAAATAAATGGGACCAACAAAGAAAACCTTCATCTCAAATAATAATTAAAATACTAAATGCACAGATCAAGAAAACAATATTTAAAAAGGTACAAGATGAAAGGGCCAAGTGACATATCAGAATTATACTAGCCTTATCACAAAAGACACTAAAAGACAGAAGAACCTGGAAAGAGGTAACACAGACTTTATGAGAACACATGGCAGCACAGGCAATATATGCAGTGAAAACCTCAATACACATAGATGGAGAAACCAAAATATTCCAGGACAAAACCAAATTCATATAGTATCTGTCTACCAATACAGCTCTACATAGGAATCAAGATGGAAAATTCAAACACAAGGAGGGTCCCTACACCAAAGAAAAGACAAGATGTTAATCATCTCACAACAAAGACAAAAGGAGAGAATCACATGTACATAATGCCACCTAGAAAAACATACATAACAGGAACTAACAATCATCTGTCTTTAGTATCTCTCAATATTAATGAACTCAACTCACCTATATAAAGTCAGAAACTTACATAAAGACCAGATAAGCAAACAGGATCTAGCAATTTGCTGAATACAAGAAACACACTTCAATAACAGAGACAGAGACTACCTCAAAATAAAAGCCTAGAAAAGGGTCTTCCAAAGCAAATGATCCCAAGAAAGAATCTGGAGTTGCCATGCTAATACACAATATAATAGACTTTCAACTAAAAGTTATTGAAAGAAGTGAGGAAGGACACTTCATATTAATCAAAGGGAACATACACCAAGAGAAAGTCACAAATCTGAACATCTATGCTCCAAATGCAAGGGAATCTACATTCATAGAAGAAACTTTACAGAAGCTCCAAACACACATAGAACCACACAGTAACAGTATGAGACTTTAACACCCCACTCTCACAAATGGACAAGTCATTGAAACACATACTAAACAGAGACACAGTGAAACTTATAGAAGTTATGAACCAGATGGATTTAACAGATATCAACAGAACATTTCACCCTAAAACAGAAAGAATTAACTTTCTTCTCAGCACCTTACAGTACTTTCTCCAAAATTGACTATATAATTGGTCACAAAACAAGCCTCAACTGATACAAAAAGGTTGAAATAATCCCATGTATCCCATCAGATCACATGAATTAAGGCTGGTCTTTAATAACAACAAAAACAAAAGAAAGCCCACATATACATGGAAGCTGAACAATCATCTACTCAATGTTAACTTGATCAAGGAAGAAATGAAGAAAGAACTTAGAGACTTTCTAAAATTCAATGAAAATTTTGATACAAAATATGCAAACTAACCCAAAGCAGAGGAAAATTCATTGTACTAGGTGACCTGGCAAAGAAATTTGAGAGATCTTACACTGGCAACTTAACAGCACACCTGAGAGCTATAGAACGAAAAGAAGCAAACACACCCAAGAGTAGAAGCCATGAAATAGTCAAACTCAGGGCCTAAATGAACTAAATATAAACAAAGGGAAAGATATAAAGAATCAGCAAAACCAAAAGCTGGTTCCTTCAGAGAACCAACAAGATAGATCAACTGGTAGCCAAACTAACTAAAGGGCCCAGAGTCAGTATTAACATAGTAAAAATGGCCATCTTGCCAAAGGTAATCTACAGATTCAATACAATCCTCATCAAAATCCTAACACAATTCTTCAAAGACATGAAAAGAGCAACTCTCATATTCATCTGAAAAGGCAAAAAAAAAACAGAATAACAAAATTGATTCTTAATAATAAAACAGCTGCTATGGGAATCACCATTCCTGACTTCAAGCTATACTACAGAGCAATATCGATAAAAATCTTCATGGTATTGGTACAGAGACAGACACATTAATTAATGGAATATAATTAAAGACCCAGAAATGAAAAGGCTTGATTTTTCCCTCTTTAGTCTAAATGAACTACTTTTACCTGATTTTTAACTTTTTTTATTTTTATTTTTTTTTTGTAATTTACAGTTCCGTCTCAATTCCCTAAATCTCCCCTCCCCAGGAAATGAACATTTTTTTCCAACCTAGCCTAAGGTCAAATTGCAAATTGCAAAACTGTCTTTCTTCTTCTCTCTCTCCTCTGGGAAACTGCTAAAGTTAACAAATTGCATGTGATAAATGATTTCTTTTAAATTCTAATAAAATTGTCTTCAAACTTCCTTTTTAATCTGTTGTGAAATTATCTTATTAATGAGAGTAAGAATTCCAAGAAGGGAGCCCAATTTTCTTAGTAACATATAATAACTCTGCCTTGGCTATCCAAATTTCAAATAATAGGAAAGAGAAGAAACATACAAAATAGAGGCTTTGGCAGGAAACTGGAAACAGAGATTGAAAGACTAGAAGGCATGTATTAGAAATGATGGGAGGTGAAACTAGAAGAAGGCAAACAACAGATCATTAAAGCCTGACAGGCTTTGATAAGCACTTTTGTTGTACTTTTTTCTTAAGTCAGTTAGAACCACTAAAGACTCATCAGGAAATCTCTGGAGAATGTTTATGTTAGAGTTGGGAATTAAACACAGTGGTTTAAATACTGGGCTTCTGAAATCTATTCAGAAACCCAACACAATAAGCTTTCTTTTTGTGCTAGTGTGAATGTTTGTATGTGTGTGTTTCTGTGTCTGATTGTGTGTGCATTTTGTTTTGTGTATACATGTACCTGTGAAAGACAGTTTAAACCTTAACAGAAAACTTCATCCAATGATCTCACATCCCCACAGTAGTAGGTAAAGGTAATCATCATCACTTCTTCATTTTTGTGTTTGCTTTTTTGTTTGATTGTTTGCTTTTCACATAGGTTCTGAAGTTTCACTGTGTTCCTCATGTTTGATTGCCAAGTATTTTACTAAGTGAGCCATCCATCTACCCTGAATGCGATTCTTAATGTATTAGAATTGAATAAAGTGGAATGTATAAACATTAAAATGTACTGCTAATCATTCTATAATGAATTTTAATAGCATGTGGGAATCAGGTTGCAAAGTAAATTTTGTCCTCTTTTGGGTTGTCATCAACAGCATGTAGGAAGTATTTTAGAAGTATATCTTTAAAACTGGCAATATGTAAACCAGTCAAGAACAATACATGTGTGAATGTCATTCATTATTGTCAACATGACTTGACATGGAATCAACTAAGTGGAAACCAGCTGAGAACACACTCAAGATATTTAAAGTAGGAAAACCTACCCTAAATGTGCATGACACACTTTGCCAGCTTAGATAGGACTCAAGGAAACTAGAATGAAATTTTGTTTTTTATCTACTTACCTCGTATTTGCTAGCAAGTTATGCCTGACTTTACCTCATCTCTTCTCTGACATTAGAATGTCACTTTTGATCTTCAACTGATGCAGCAGCAGTCTGGGGACCTTGTGGACCTTCAATACAAGATTAGAACTGCAGAGACATCTAAGCTTAGCAAATAAGCAACATGTTCAGCCTCTCAAGTTTGAATCAGCCATTGTTGGAATTACTCAAACTAGACTGTGTAAGACAATCTTTAAAACTGGCTCCTATCCTGTATTAACCTTATGGATTTCTTTTTTATTTTCTATAGAACCCTTGATTAATATATATCTCATAATCATGTGATGTAAGAAAAAAGAGAGGTACTTCATAATAAAGAAGATTAATCCAAGTAGCATCATATTAAATTGAAAAATCATCAAATTTCCCATTTTACAGATTTTTAGAGTAAGACGCAAATTTTGGTGGAACCTCCATGTATCCACTGCAGTTTCGCATTCCTTCCACTACATGTGGTAGTTAATGTCTAATTAATCCAAAAAACAATATTTCAAATGTTCTTTTTTTTTTTGGTTGTTTGTTTTAAGTTTGAGTTTTCACATCTCCCCATTTAGAAGAAACTCTGTACTGGCTTTTATTCTATAAAAGTCATTGTCCTGGTTAATTTTTGTTGTTTGTTTCTTGCTTTGTTTGTTCATTTATTTTGTGAGTTTAACAGAAGATAGAGTTATCTGGACAGAGGAACCTCAACTGAGAAAAATCTTGATAAGACTGATTTGTGGGCATGTCAATTTTCTTGATTAATGACTAATATAAAATATCAGGGCATAGATTACTGTGTCATCCCTAGATATATGGTCCTGAGTGTTTATGAAAGCAGGCTAAGCAAGCTATGGAAACCAAGCCAGTAAGCAGCATTCTTTCATGATCTCTGCTTAACTTCCTGACACTGGGTTCCTGCTCTGCTTGAGTCCCTAATATGCCCTTCCTTAATGATGGATGCTGTTTGGGATATATAAGACAAATCTTTGCCTTACCAAGTGGTTATGATAATGGTCTTTTTCACAGCAAGAGAAAGTACATTATGACAGACACTCATGTAAAATAATATGCATACTGAATCACTATCTATCATAGCATATCATCTTAGATAGTCTTCAAGAATAATGTATGATTCCTGAAAATCATTCCATGATTCTGTGTGTTTGCGTCTGTGTGTATGTGTGTGGTGTCAAGAATATGCCTGTGTACATGTGCATGTAGAATAAAGAAGTCAATCTTAGCCATTGTTTCTCAGAAAATTTCTTTACTTAGACAGGATCTTTCATTGGCCTGCATCTCACCAAGTAGACAAAGCTCCTTGGCCAACAAATTCTAGTGATCTTATTTCCAAGCACTGTGTTTACAAGCACAGCATGTGATATTACACCACAGTGGTTTTTGTTTTGTTTTGTTTTATTTCTTTTTTGATGGGAAGGGGATGGTACTGGTGATCAAACTCAGGTGCTCATGGTTTCAAGGTAAGACTTTACCAACAGAATCACCTTCTTACTTGTAGAAACTATCATTTTCAATAATATCCCACTTTCAAATTCAATGATATTTGGTACTTGATGAAATGATTGTCACTATGGGGAAGAGGGTGACAGACACTGAATAGATATCAAAAAATCATAATTAAACCAGTGTGTAATTCATCTTATTCAAAGTAGCTGTAGGTAGAATAGATGTATGATTCATATTTATATATTTATTACATCACATTTGCTAACTATTGCAGAGTCAGGTTCAAGCAAACTCATAGACTTGTCACCATTAATAGACAGAGAATCATATGTGAGTCAATGGCTGATGGACACATGGAAAATAGTAATATTATATCCTGACCATTTGCAATAATTTAAATCTCATGTTTGATTGATTACATCAAAGGTGGTGTAATAATTTGTTTAGAAACCAGAAAAAGAGAAAATATTACAGGGCTTGGGAAGTAGTTTATTTAGTAGAACATTTGCTCAAAATTCATAAGAATCTGGGTTTAGTCCTCAGCCCCATATGAATCAGGCTTGTGGCATATGCTTGTAATCAAAACACTTGGGAAACAGATGTGGGTGAAACACAAGATACAGAATCAAAATAATAAAAATTAAATTATAATTTAAATACAGAAATGATAAATACACAGAAAGTGAATGTTTTACCCCAGCACTTGAAATCTTTATAAGATTGCTCAAAGTCTTGCCTCTGAGAATCTCCTTCTCTTCATTACTCAATAGTCTCTCATCTCAAGGTGATGAGAATTCACTGATGAATACTGTTAAAGGGATAATTCCTAGGCACTGAAGTCTAGAGAGAACTGAAACTCAATTTAATTACTGGGAATTATTGTGAAATGATAACAAATATCTAGAAGACATAGGAAAATAATCTTGAAGAATATTGCTTAATGACCCAGAAGACCCACCAGAGGTAGAAGAATGGTAGAAGAGAACTAAGTTGAGAGTTAATAGCGTGATTAATTCACTAAATGATGTTTCTAATATGTATGTTATGGCAGGTTGGGAACTATACTGATCTGGACCTCATTTGTCTTGATCTCTAGAATGTTAAGTTTAAATCAGAGTATCTTTGAAGTGTTTTTCAGTGTGCCATTGATCAGAATCTAAGGACAACCTGGGAATGGATTCATGGAGTTTTAAATGTCTGGTATACTGTAAAGTGGATAGATTTCCTCTGTGTCATTACCAAAGGTAGAATAAGAACTAGGTAATGTGGCAATCTCTATGACCATCACAGCTAGCATACTAACAATCCTGCTGGAGGTAAGAAGATAATTCAGATCAACACAACACATTAATAGGTGTTGTTTCAAACTTAGAGAGATTGAACTTGATTAGTTAATTTTAGGCATATTTAAGAACAGCACATTTTGGAAAATTGGTAATATTTAACTCATCTCCACATACATGAATTGCTCCATAAAGATAGGCTCTAGAGATAAATGTAGAAAATAAGCTCTTGTAAAGGATCTGAGGGAGAATCTAGTGTGGTCTTAGCTACAAACATAGTAGGCTCAAAGGTCAGCAGACTATTAACTACATATTCTTCCAAGCTTCAAGGCAAAAGAAGGAGAAGAAGAAGAAGAAGAAGAAGAAGAAGAAGAAGAAGAAGAAGAA
>NW_021605506.1:2008532-2018665 GCF_004785775.1 Grammomys surdaster
GAAGACGAAGACGAAGACGAAGACGAAGACGAAGAAGAAGAAGAAGAAGAAGAAGAAGAAGAAGAAGAAGAAGAAGAGGAAGAAGAGAACAGATTATGCATCTCTCCCTTTAAAGGGATAACACTGTGTGCTTAACATTCTAGTTCTCTTTGTTCTTATTTTGAATACAAAGATGACGGAGAACAGCTCACAAAGACACCTTAATGAACAGATGGACTACTGCTCTGGTGGCAAGTAGCAAAGTTTTTACTTCAGCAGTGAAAGTTATATTGAAATTACAATAACATTTCTTTACTGATTACAATAACATCTTGTGTGGATAAAAGCTATCTATCATCTTGGGAACCTTCAAAGAAACACATTCTATCAACTCTTGACAGCATTTCAAGATTTAAGGAACATAGTATCTCAGCCTCAAGCCTACCTCAAAGTGTGTTTTACTTATCTCATGGAACATGTAGATAACTACAAGGCATCCCAAGAGTTATGTTAGGACACCCATCCCTTTCAGGAAGGGCAGCCACTAAACTCTTCCCTAGAATCCCCAGCTAACCCTATCAGGCCAGCCGAGCAGGGTAGAGCCAGCAGTTCTCCTCACAAAGACATACATGAATGTTATAAGGTAGAGGACTGAATTTGTTCACCTTTAGTTAGTATGAAGTCTCATCTGTTCAAGCATGAGGACCCATGTTTTATTCCCAAAAAAAAAAATATGTAAAAAGCTGAACATGGTATTGCAAACTTGTAATGTTAATGGTTAGAAAACATAATCAGGTGAATCCCTGAAATTCTCTGGTAAACAGTGTACCTAAATGACCAAGATCCACAGCATGCCTAAATCTTTCCCCATTTTATTTTATTTTCATTTAGTTGATGGGATTAGAGCTATAACCAAAAATATTTTACTGAAGAAAAAGGTCCATTTCTGTTTGCAAGCTACAGACTCTCATTAAGAGAACTCATGTTAGCAACTCGAGAAATATCCCTATAGGAATGCTACTTACTAATAATGCTCAACTAGTTATTTATACAACCCAGAACTACCTGCTTAGGCATGGTGCCACCCAAAGTAGGCTGAGCTCTCCTACACCAATTAAAACTCCAAACAATCCCTTATACATGTCCCCACAAGTCAAAGTATTCTAGACAGTTTTTGAGCTGGGATTTCTCCTCTCAGAATGCTTCTAGTTTGTGTGAAACTGATAATTAATGCTAAGAGAGATACTCATTTTCATCCATATTCATTTAACTATGACTGTAGTGATGAGTGTATAATATTACTTTTTGATGGACCTAAACCCATGTATTGGTGTCATTTATTTTAGTTTTAAATCTATTCTGTCTGTCCTTCAGGATCTCGGGCAAGAAAGAAGTCAACTTTCTGTTGAATAAAGTACAACAGACTTCCAATTTGTACTTTAGAAAGACCAAAGCTGCTGTATATCTGTACTATAGTTGAGTTGGAAGATGTGGCTATAATGTGAGATACCTGGATAACCTATGAAAATATCAGCTCAATTATAGAGAGTGAGGTTTAGGCTGTTCATCTAGTTTACTCGTACCCACTAAGCACATACTGAGACACATTCTATGACCTCCAGAGTCAAAGATAGTTGTTGGGTTATATAAAAACATCTCAAGGGTATAACCAGAAAGAGTAGTAGGCAACAGTATATAGACAGAATTTCACTGTATAGTAATGTGTTTAGTAACAATTAATAAATAGAATGTAATGTACATATGAACATGCTTTAAATCTAGATAAGATGAATAGAATGATATTTGAGTGGTAATGTGCAAAACGATGAGGAAGAAGATGTCTATGGGTCACTCATAGTACATGGGTAGAGCATGTAGTCATCAACAATGGGAGAAAATCACCATATTATTTAATATTTAGTGACATGTACATGCTGGGAACCAGTTTAAGCAATGAGCATCAACTTCCATGTCTGATATTAAACAATTTAGAAAAAATAAAAGAAATAATCTATATGATAATTAAAACCATAGTTCTTTCTTTTCTACTGAAGAGATGGAACATATTTTTCTGGTATTTCCCGTATTCCTTTAGATGGTACTAAATGGCAAATCATGGTGACTTATGAACATAATTCATACTTTTGAGAGGCCATAAGTATAATGAAAGAAGTTCAATGCTAACATGTTTTATCTTGTGAGTTCAACAACAACAAAGCTTACATTGTGAGATTATGATTCACAGACTAGAAGGAAAAATAATAAAATAATTATTGCAGGCATAGGCATGTGATAGTGTGCCTTTGTATTAGAGAAACTGGAAAAATCTAACCTGATCTAGGTAATTAAGGTCAATATCAGTGGTCACAAATGAAAGAGACATATGATTCTTCCATGTGATATTATAGAAGTAGGTCTTCATCTCTGTGGTCTTTCTCTTACAAAAATGCAAGTCATGTAAATATGACAATAAGCAAACACTGACACAAACACATTTTATCAAACCCAGGCCCATAACTCCAAAAAACCCCAAACCAAATCAAAACAAACAAACAAACAAACAAAAACAAAACAAAACAAGACAAAACCTCTTTAAGTCATCCAAATATTTACCACTATAAGAAAGTTTCAAAGAGCCACAGCATGTGCATATAGTGTGTTGTTCAGAATGGAGTTTGAAAGAGAGAGAAGATCGCAAGTACAATCTTTAGAAATTTGAATCAAATATGGGGTTGATTTACTTGATTTTTTGTTTGTTTGTTTTGTTTTGTTTTAGTTACAGCAATGTATCACAACTGACATAAGCTGTTCATAGGAAAAAAACTTAAGAAATCTAGGGGCTGAGCATTGTAGAAATGTCAAACATTATCTAAAAAAAAAAAAAAAAATCCATGGTCCACAAATGGAGTTGTGAAAGGAGTATTGTGAGTGAAAGTGATAATCTTGTGAATTTATTTTCTTCGAAACCAGGGAAATGTTCTTGGAATATGCTTTCTGTGCTCTTCTCAAATATGGTAGATGTGAGTTTCCTCCAGCTACGCTTATCCATAATGTATTTGCCACATTCCTGTGATAATATATTTTACTCTGGTTATTCTTTTTAATCCTCAAAATATAAATTGTCTCATGTTCTGAATAAAGTTGGCCATTTAATGAGATTATAATTTGCCTTAATTATATTAATATTAATTATATTAATATTAATTTAGACTTTGCATTTTCAGTTTCATGACACCAAATATAGCAGTAAACATGTGATACCATTACAGGAATGTGCAGTTGGCTCTAGAATAAGGAAATGAGGACTCTAACAGAAGATGAGTGATCATAATAGGGAAGAAAGTAGAAAAGGTTTTCCCTTATGACCAATTGTGCATCACTTTCATAAAGAAAGAGGAATACAAGTAAAATCCCTGATTTCCAGAAGGAGGTGGCCAATCTTTCCTACATGTAAGAAGTAGGGAGACTTGCTGTCTTAGAGTTTCTACTCCTATGAGGAAACATTGTGAAGAAAGCAACTTGGGAAGGAAACATTTTTTATCTTCTATTTTCATACCATAGTCTCATACTGAAAGAAGTAAGGACAGTGAGTCAAGCAGGTCAGAAACTTCAACAACTGATACAGAGGCCATGGAATGGTGCTGCTCACTAGATTGTTTCCCATGCCTTGCTCTTCCTGCTTTCATATAGGACCCAAGACAACCACCACAGGGTGCCATAGTCTACAATATACTGACCCCTTCTTCATCCATCACTAATTAAGAAAATGCCCTTCACCCAGATCTTACAGTGGACTTTTCTCAGTTGAGGAACCCCCATTTCACATGACTCTAGCTTGTGTCACATTGACATAACACTATCTAGCATAACCATTATAAATGTGGGTGGCACTTTTTCATCGAATAGTGCCTGAACTATGCCCAGCTGAGCAGAAGCAGCAAAGAGGAAGGAGCTGCTGATCTCTCTGCTGAGCACTGTGAATGGGGGGAGTTGCTGCCTGACTTCATCCCTTGACTTCCTCTCAAGGGTAAACTGAAGTCTACAAATATGTGCTCAATTAACACCTCTTTGCCTAACTGTTTTTGCTCACTGTATTTAATCACAGCCACAAAAACAAAACTAGTCCAGAGTGTGAGTTTTATCTAGAATACAAAGCCTTCAGATAGTCCAGAAATATGTGGCTTTCTAACATTTGAACAACATATTTCCTGAAACACCTTCATCGAATAACATCTTCATTAACAGCTCATACAGACCTACTTGAAGGATAGAGTTCTGTTTCATCAAATTAAAGTCCCAAATAGCTGTTATTAATAATTTCAGAAACTTAGCTTATCTTATTTATGACATGCCCCAACAAACAAATTGTTACTATATAGAATTTACTATGAACATTTTTCAGTGATTGCTGTTCAAAATGTTTCCTCTCTCCTCAGCACCCTGGAGTCTTTAATGAGTGCTCACTCAACCATAATTTATGGAGTATTTGTGACAAGCCCAGAGCCATTCCAAGAGTCTTAGATCAGTTGTTTCTCAACTTTATTTTTATCCAAATATTCTTTAGTTCAAATTTAAATATCACCCTTACCTTTAATTGCCACCAAAACCAAAAGCTTAGCTTAACATAAAACAATGGGCATTTTCAGATAGAATTTATTTGGTTATACAGAAGCTCACAGGCCTTTCTTTCCTTGTACAATGATAATAGGAAGGGAAAAGCCCAACACTTACTGAAAGTTGCTCCAGGTTATAATACATATATTATATATATATAATATTATATATATATATATATATGTCGATGTTGAACATGATCTGTGACCTGAACAATATTCATTGATGGGTGTAATTGTTTGGCCTGACCCTACTTGAGGTTTAATGCTAATTTGGTAACCACAAACTGGTTTCTGCAGAGACAAGAGAGTCTGTACATAAATACTAGCTAAGTAACCCTTCTCTCAGTTAATTGTGATTAGTAAAAACAGATGCCAATAGCCAATATCTGGGCAGAAGATATGTAGGTGAGATTTAGGTTTCCTGGGCTTGGGAGGATAAAGAACAAATCAAGCAGGGAAGGGAAAAAGAGAAGCCTTCATGGGTTAGCTGAGCCATAAGTATGTGGATATGTTGGCTGGCCAATTGGAGTTAAAAGCAGACCAGAAAGAACATAGTAATTAGTAAGTAATAACTTGAGATTATAGATAGGAAAGTAGATTCTAATAGCTTGGAATGTAGGTAGATGTCTAGCTCATCTGTGTGTGTGTGGTTTAGGGCATATAAATATAAAGGCTCTGTTCATGTATGTATGTTTTTATTAGGTGTCAGGAGACATAATAGGACAAGCTAATAACTAGTAGGTGATCTTCGTAAGATGGTCTGTCTCAAATTATAATATAATCTGCCAAAGATTCACTCTTATTAGGCAAGGCCATAAGAGAATTCATATTAGGAAAGATTCCTGCTACTAATATATTTTCCTGTTATTATTAAAAATATATAACAATCACTAGGTACTAGCTTACCCTTCTGGAGTAGATCTCTTCAGATCTATGAAGATGTACTCTCTTGTAGAGATGCTATATAGACAATAGATGACTTCTTAAGTCTTAATGAAGTTCCAATAAGTATTCCTAAAATTATATTACTGATTATTAAGCTCTTATATAGTGGGAATGCTATTAGGTCCTTTTCTGATAGTCAAAACTGCAATGATAACTCTGTCAGTCTCTCATGGTAATTGCACTTAGATAGTTACCAGACTTTTTCCTACTTGAAAAACATTCCAGAAAATTTTAAAACAATTAACCAAAGGTCATAAAATGGTTAACAAATGGTTTATTATAAATGCTAGGACAAAAGATGAAATACTGACTGGGTTTATCTATACGAACCATCACTAATAACTTAATTATGGTTTTAAGCCTTCAGTGAACTTGTTGAGTTGTGACAAGTGATGGATGTTTAGCTAGATATTTATTCCTAATGGGTATACATGTAAACATTCTCTATTGTAAACTTCTATTTCAATTTATGATTTGATATTTATGTGTGAATTTGTGATGAACTTTTTAACATGTGATCATGTGATCAGAAAGATGTTTTAAGTGCTGAGGACAAAGAGAGGAGTCAGAAATGAACAGAGAAGAAATGAGCTGAGAGAAGGACTGAGATGAGGAGAAGTTTTTAGATAGAACACTTTATAGACAAAACTGTATGCAGGAAGATCTTAGAAGAATAGGCACAGAATTGGAAGAAAAGGCATCGAGAATTAGAACATGATTGTGACATTAGAGCAGGAAGATAGAGCAAGATTAGAAGAAGAATATAGAGTGGAATAACTTAGAAATTATAGGTTACATTAAAAACTAAGGTCAATGTCCAGTATCCACAGGAAAAGAGGAAAACGAAGAAGTTGCAGAATGCAGAATGAGCAGGCAGGCTACTCCTTACCATTGGACAGAACTGTTCCTTTCTAAATCACAATGCAGGCTTAGACTTATTAAAAGGAAGAGAGGTTTTTTTTTTTCTTACAAACTTTGGTTTAATTTATTTACCATTAAAAGTGTAGAAGCTTTTATTTCCACTATGCAATTAAGATTGGAGCTCATTTTTCATCCAGAATGAATGATTCTTTTCTGAAGTGATGATTGGTCTTTTGCTCAATATGCATATATAAGTATGGATATGTGTGAATAAGTATGTAATTGTGAGAATGTGTGTGTGTGTGTGTGTAGATATGTAATTGTAATAATACATGCAAGTTCAGCCCAGCTAATTGGAATGGAAATGAAAAAATCTGCATGTCTGAATCTGTATATGAACTAATGTGAGTTTATACATGTTTGCCTATGTAACTCTATTTCCTTCTGCAAGTATGATTTTCTTCTGTACAAAAGCAATTTATTACTCCAAACTTCCCCTTAGTCTGACAAGCATGAGGCATCTGGACATGGGGAAAAGCTCTAGTAATTAATCATATACTTTATCTCCTGCTGTTTTAGGATGAGGTGCCAGAGACTCCAGTTTCTTCCCTCAGAGGAACACAGAAGGCAAGTCAGGTACAGTAGCAAAGTAACTTAGACTAAGATAAGCAAATCAGATACAGTAGCAAAGTACCTCAAAGTACCTTAGACTTAGAAAAGAAAACATTTTTATTATTATACAGCGGCCCTAAATATCTCTTAAGAAAAAATCTTACCCTACGTAGCCTCAAGAAAAATCAACAAGAATGAAGACAACCAGATTTTTGAAGATCTTCCAGACTGATTCCCAGAGTGGTTGTACCAGCTTGCAATCCCACCAACAATGGAAGTGTTCGTCTTTCTCCACATCCTTGCCAACATCTGCTGTCACCTGAGTTTTAGATCTTAGTCATTCTGTCTGGTGTGAGGTGGAATCTCAGGGGTGTTTTGATTTGCATTTCCTTATGACTAAGGTTATTAAGCATTTCTTTAGGTGCTTCTTGGCAATTTCAGATTTCTCAGTTGAGAATTCTTTGTTTACCTCTGTACCCCATTTTTAATAGGATTATTTAGTTCCCTGGAATCTAACATTTTATGTTTTTGTATATACTGGATATTAACCTTCTAAGATATAGGATTGGTAAAGATCTTTTCAGAATCTGTTTGTTGTAATTTTTCTATTGACAGTATCCTTTGCCTTATAAAATCTTTGCAATTTTATGAGATACCATTTATCTATTGTTGATCTTAGAGTATAAGCTTTTGATGTTCTGTTCAAGGAATTTTCCTCTGTTCCCATGTGTTCCAGGCTCTTCCTCACTTTCTCTACTATTACTTTCAGTGTATCTGGTTTTACATGGAGGTCCTTCATTCACTTGGATTTGAGCTTGTACAAGAAGATAACAGTGGATGGATATGTATTTTTCTACATGCTGACCACCAGTTTAACCAGCAGCATTTTTTGAAAATGCTGTCATTTTTCCACTGGATGGTTTTAGATTCCTTGTCAAAGATCAAGTGACCATGGGTGTGTTGGTTCATTCCTGAGTTTTCAGTTCCATTCCATTGATCTACCTGCCTTTCTCTGTATAAATACCATGCAGCTTTTCTATTACTATTGCTCTGTAATACAGCTTGAGGTCAAAGATGGTGATTTCCTCAGAACATCTTTTATTGTTAAGAAGAGTTTTTGCTATCCTGTTTTTTTATTATTATTCCAAATGAATTTGCAAATTGCTTTTTCTAACTTTATGAAGAATTGAGTTAGAATTTTTGATGGGAATTGCATTGAATTGGTAGATTACTTTTGGCAAGATGGCCATTTTTTCCTATATTAATCCTGCCAATCCATGAGAATTGGAGGTATTTCCATCTTCTGAGATCTGTGATTTCTTTCTTCAGAAACCTCAAGTTCTTATCATATAGATCTTGCATTTGGTTGGTTAAAGTCACATCATGGTATTTTATACTAATTTGTGACTATGAGTATGCAGCTATACCATTCCTAGTCATATACACAAAAATGTTCCTATGTATAACAGGGACACATGCTGTGCTATGTTCATAGCTTCCATATTTATAATAGCCAAAACCTGAAAAGAATCCACATGTCCTTCAACAGAGGAATGGATACAGAAAATGTGTACATTTGCACAATGGAGTACTACTCAGCTATTAAAAACAATGTCTTCATAGAATTCAAAGGCCAATGGGTGGAACTAGAAAATATCATCCTGATTGAGGCAACTCAGTCACAAAAGAACACACACAGTATGCATTCACTGATAAGTGGATATTAATTAGTCAAAAAGCTTGAAATACCCAAGATAAAATTCACAGACCATGTGAAGCAGAAGAAAAAGGAAGTACTGTGGATGCTTCAGTCCTTCTTAGAAGGCAGAACAAAATATTCTTTGGTGGTAGAGGGTGGGAGGGACTTCAGAGGAAGAGAGGAGGGGGAAGGGGAATAAGTTGGATCAGGATCAGGTATGGGAGAAGAATGAGATAATATAAAGATGGCCAGAAATTTCAGTAATGGTTTATTGCAATGGGGGATAAGGAACTGTGGTTTACCATCAGCAAACCCCAGATACTCAGAAATCAAGGGGCTTCCAGGAATCAGTGTAGATGAGATTAGTTTAAATACCCAACAAAGGGGAAGGGGAACCTGTAGAGACTGTATCCAGAGGTTAAGCAAGGCTCCTGTTAAGGGATGGGACCACTTACTCATCTTCAAATTTCTAATCCAGAATTGCTCCTGTCTAAAGGAAATTCGGGAACAAAGTATGGAGCAGAGGCTGAAGGAAAGGCCATCCAGAGATTGCCACAACTGGGGATCCACCCCATACACAGACAGCAAACTCAGACACCATTGTGGATGGCAGGAAGTACTGGCTGATAGAAGCTGTCTCTTCAGAGGCTGTGTCCGAGCCTGACGAATACAGAGGCAGATGTTTGCAACCAACCATTAGATTGAGCACAGCGGACATAATGGAGAAGTTAGAGAAAGAAATGAAAGAGCTGAAGAGATTTTTAACTCCATAGGTAGAACAATAGTACCAACCAATTAGACACCCTAGAGCTCCCAGGGACTAATCCTCCAATCAAACAGTACACATGGAGTTTCTCATGACTCTAGCTGCATATGTAGCAGAGGATGGCCTTGTCTGGAATCAATGGGAGGAGAGGGTCTTAGTCTTATGAAGACTTGATGCCATGCAAGGAGCAGAAATAAATGATTTTTCTAATAAAAAAAATACTTGATGCTCCCATGTAGGGGAATGTCAGGTCTGTGAGGTGAGAGTGGGTGAATGGGTGAGGAAGCATTCTTATAGAATCAAGGATATGGAAATTGGATAGGGGTTCTGGAGGGGAAATTGGGAAAGGGGAAACATTTGAAATGTAAATAAATAAAATATCCAATAAAAATTAATAAATAAACCAGACTAACAGAACAAAAGTAAATAAATAAATAAATAAATAAATAAATAAACCAATCTCATCTTTTTTTAACCTCCCTATAGTATCAATCTTTTCTCATAACCATATTTCTTCCCCATAATCCATTCCCCATGTTCCACATAGTAAAATATATATTTATGCTGTGTTATTTTACAGAGAGAGAGGGAGAGAGAGAGAGAGAGAGAGAGAGAGAGAGAGAGAGGAAGAAGAAGAAGAAGAAGAAGAAGAGGA
>NW_021605506.1:2018765-2078765 GCF_004785775.1 Grammomys surdaster
TTAAACTAAGATGGGGCATAAATCCTAGGCCAAGATTTAAAATATTTATTACTGCAAATTGGGGTATCAGTGAAGTCATGAAATAAGAAATACTCTGTAACAGAATTCATGTTCTCAGAGAACCTGTAATAACAGCAAAATCAACTGGATGGATGTTCTCACAAAGCAAGATGCAAAGGCAAATGAGATATGCAGAGATAACATATAGAAGATTGTAAGGTAAGAGGTATAATGAGGGAAATATAAAAACATTTAAGGAAGATAGGGTTAGGAAAGTGATTAACATGTGATAGATTGCCATTCTAAAAGAGTTTACTTAACTGATAATTTTTTAACAACAGTTTGAAAAGGATTGGTAAGATAGATATGTGGGGATTTAGTATTCTTTAGTTTAGTAGAAGGTATAGAGTGAAAATTATAAGGTGGATAAATGTAGTCTTGGGATTTATTGTTCTTATACATTAAAATGCCTAAAATGTTTTAATTTTAAATTATAACTTAGAATAACATGGTAAAAAATTAGTATAGAAGAGAATATTTCTGGATATGGAATCCTGTTTCAGGACTGTTTGATCTTATGAAGGGATTAATCTTCCTGTTAATATTTGATAGTTTTATAAATATCATAATTCAATTGTGGAAGGTTAGTTAATTTGTGCCTTAGATCACTATATAAAGAGCTTCTATTGAGTGATATAACATTTCATGGAAGTCAGGAATAGAGACATTTGGTCATAAAATAAAGCCAAGAATCACAGAAGTAACTACTGAAGGAATACTACTAGACTTAGATTTCAATATAATAATGGAATGTCAGCAATGTAGGATTGGGTAAATTCCCATTCTCAGTAAGAAACTGCAGCAAGTTTCCAGTGAGTGTGGTAAATAGAAACCGAAATCTTGAATTGTGGTTTAGAGATTGTGCTTGCATAGAAGGATGTAAAAAAAATGAACTACAACATGAGCTTATGTATGTTTACAGATTTTACTGACATTTGCAGATAAACTTTCTTCTCCATAGCTACCCAGAAAGTTTCAGAACTAGGTGATAAAAGGTATAAAATTTGAGAATTCTACTGGATCTTGTACAATGTCTTAAATTTCTTTGAGAATTACCTCATGGTATCTTCTTGAAAACTGACCATATAATTGATCACAAAAGAGGCCTCAACGGATACAAAAATACTGAAGTAAGCTCATGCATCTTTTTAGATCATCACAGACTAAGGCTGTTCTTCAATAACAACAAAAACAACAGTTTGTCCACATACACATGAAAGCTAAACAAATCTCTACTCAATGATACCTTAGTAAAGGAAGAAATTGAGAAAGAAATTTAATATTTTTAGAGTTTAATGAAAATGAAGGGACACCATACCAAATCTTATGGGACACAAAGCAGTAATAAGAGGAAAATGCATAGCTCTAATTATCTACACATGAAACTGGAGAGACCATACACTAGCAGTTTGACAGCACACTTGAAATATCTAGAATCAAAATAAGTAAATACACAAAAGAAGAGTAAAAGGCAGGAAATAATCAAACTCAGGGCTGAATTCAACCAAGTCAAAACAAAAAGAACTATACAAAGAATCAACAAAACCAGAATATTGTTCCTTGAGAAAATCAACAGGATCTATAAACACGTATCCCGACTAACCAGTGAGAAAAGAGACAGTATTCAAATTATCTAAATCAGATATGAAAAGGGAGAAATGACAACAAATACTGTAGAAATTCAAAAAATCATCAGATCCAACTAAATAAAGCCTATGCTCAACAAAACTTGAAAATGTGGATGAAATGGAAAATTTTCTAGACAGATACCAGGGACCAAAGAGAAATTAGGAATATATAAACAATCTAATCTGTTCTATAAGCCCTAATGAAATAACAGCAGCCATTAAAAGTCTTCTAAGCCAAAAAAGATAAAAAAAGCTCAAGACCAGATGATTTTACTGTAGAATTCTATCAGACCTTCTAAGAAAACCTACTACAAGTACTCTTCAAACTATTTCACAAAATAGAGACTGAAGGAACACTACCCAATTCATTCTATGAAGCAACTATTACACCTATACTTAACCAGTGAAAGACCAATAAGAAAGAGAATTTCAGACAAATTTCCGTTATTAATCTTAATTCAAAAATACTCAATAAAAATCTCTCAAGCTGACTCAAAGAGCCCAACAAAACAATAATCCATCATGATCACGTAAGCTTCATCCCAAGGGTCCAGGTATGATTCAGTATAAGAAAATCCATCAAAGCAATCCACTATATAAACAAAGTAAAAAAAATAAAATACATAATCATCTCATTAGATGCTGAGAAACTGTTTGACTAAATTCAACACTCCTTCAAGGTGAAAGTCTGGAAAAAATCAGAAATTCAAGGCCCATACATACACATAACAAATGTAATATACAGCAAACCAGTAGCCAACATCAAAATAAATAGAGATAAATTTGAAGCAATCCTACTAAAATCAGCAACTAGACATGGTTGCTCTTTCTTTCCCTACCTATTCAATATAGTATTTAATGTCATGGTGAGAGCAATTAGACAACAAAAGGATGTAAAAGGGATACAATTTTGAAAGAAGTCAAAATATCACTATTTGTAGATGATATGATACTATAATTAAGTGACCTCTAAAATTACACCAGAGAATTCCTACAGTTGACAAAGAACTTCATCAAAGTGGTTGGATATAAAATCGACTCTAACAAATCATTAGCACCCTATACTTAAAGAATGAACAGGTTGAGAAAGAAATTAGGAAAATGACACCCTTCACAATAGTTACAAATAATATAAAATACCTTTGATGTGACTCTAACTAAACAAGTGAATGATCTGTATGATAAATATTACAAATCCCTGAAGAAAGAAATCTAAAAAGACCTCAAAAGATGCTTATGGATTGGCATAGGGAAAAAATGGGCATCTTGATGAAAGCAATCTACAGATTCAATGCAATCCCTATGAAAATTCCAATTCAATTCTTCATAGCATTAGAAAGAACATTTTCAAATTCATTTGGAATAGGAAAAAATCCAGGATAGCGAAAACTATTCTCAACAATAAAGGAACATCTAGGGGAATCACCATATCTGACCTCAATCTGCATTACAGTATAATTGTTATAAATACTGTATGGTACTGGTACAGAGTCAGGCAGGTAGATCAATGGAATAGAATTGAAGACCCAGAAATGAATCCACACATGTATTGTCACTTGATCTTTTAAAAAGGAGGTAAAACCATCCAGTTCAGGAAAATGACAGAATTTCAACAAATGGTGCTGGTCCAACTAGTGGTCAGCATATAGAAGAATGAAAATCAATCCATTCTTATCTCCTTGTACAAAGTTCCAGTCCAAGTGGACCAAGGATTGCCACATAAAGCCAGGTATGCTTTAGTAGTCTCGAAAGTGGAGAAGAGCCTTGAGCACATGAACACAAGAGAAATTTTCAGGAACAGAATATTAATGGCCTATATTCTAAGATCAACAATAAACAAATAGGACCTCTTAAAAATTTAAATGTTCTGCAGGACAAAGGACACTGTCAAAAGATGAAAATGCAACCAACCAATTGGGAAAATTTTTTACCAGTCCTAAAATTTTATAGAGGGCTAATATCCAATTTATATGGAGAACTCAAGATGTTAGACTCCAAAGAATCAAATAACCATATTAAAAGTGAAGTACAGAGCTAAATAAAAATTTCCAACTTACGAATACTGAATGGCTGAGAAGCTTCAAAGAACTGTTCAACATTGTTAGTCATCAGGGAAATGCAAATCAGAACACCTTTGAGATTCTACCTCACACCAGTCAGTATGGCTAAGATCAAAAACTCAGGTGACAGCAGATGCTGGTTAGGATGTGAAGAAAGAGGAACACTCCCCCATTTTTGGTTGGTTTGTAAGCTGGTACAACCACTCTGGAAATCAGTCTGGTAATTCCTCAGAAAATTGGACATAGTAATACCTGAGGACCCAGCTATGCCACTACTGGGAATATACCCAGAAGATTCTCCATCATATAACAAGAAAAAATGTTCCACTATGTTCACACCAGCAATATTTGTAATAACCAGATGCTAGTAAGAACCCAGATTCTTTCAACAAAGGAATGGATTCAGAAAATAGAATACAATTACACAATTGAGGACTACTCAGCTATTAAAAACAATGATTTCATAAATTCTTAGGCAAAGGGATGGAACCAGAACATATCATCCTGTGGTGACCAAATCACAAAACACACACACACACACACACACACACACACACACGGTATGTATGCAGTGGCTATTAGTCCAAATTCGTGGAATGCCCAAGATAAAATTCACAGACCACATGAAGCTCAAGAAGAAGGAAGACCAAAGTATGGATCCTTCTATCCTTCTTAGGCGAGGGAACAAAATACCCAGGGGAGGAAATTTGGAGATTAATATAGAGCAGAAACGCCATTCAGAGACTGCCCTACCTAGGGTCCCATCCCATATACAGTCACCAAATGCAGACACTATTGTGGATGCCAAGAATTGCATACTGACAGCAGTTTGATACAGCTGCATCATGAAACACTCTCCCTGTTTCTGGCCAATACAGAGGTGAATGCTCACAGCCAACCATTTGACTGATCATGGGTTCCCCAATGGAGGTGCTAGAGAGAGGACTGAAAGAGCTGAAGGGGTTTCCAACCCCATAGAAATAACAACAATATCAACCAATCATGCTCTCCAGAGCTCCCAGGGACTAAATCACCAACCATAGTACACATGGAGGGACCCATGACTCCAGCTACATAAATGAAACTGAATCCTTTGCTCTAGGAGATAGCAGATTAAGGGAGTAGGACTTTGAGGCAAAAGCCTATCCCACTAAATTTAGCTCTAGGCATGGTGGTACATACCTTTAATCCCAGGAGATAAAGCCAAGCAAATCTCTGAGTAAAAGCCCAGCCTGGGACAGAACAAGTTCTAGCTGAAGAAAATCTTAAATCCAGGTGTTGTGGTACACACCTTTAATCCCAGGAGACTTGCATACAGATCTCTAAATTCAAGGTCAGTCAGTCAAGCTTAGGAAATGAAACAGTTGGAAAACAGAAAGCTAGTGATGATGTAATAGTACAAGGGGACCATGTTCCAACTCCTAAAAGCAGCCTAACTTGACTGCCTTCGACATGTGGCTTTTGAATCAAGAGGAAAATGAAGCTACTGAGAAAATTGATGCTTATTAGCTGGAGCTAAGAAGTTAGTATTAATTAGGAAGGGACCAGCATCACTGAGGTGAAATCTTCTGGGAAACATTTTCTGAGAGCACAATAAAGCTCTTCCAGAGATAGTCAAGGTTATACCTTGTGCTGCAGCTACAGTGGCAGAAAAATCACCATTTAGTTAATACATGGGTAAATTTTAAATAGTATTGAAAAAACATTTTCCTTATAGGTACATAATATCTATTATAAAATAGATTTTCTTTCTATTCACTAGATACACCTGAAATCAAATATGTATGTTTTATACTGAACAACAATAAAGTCCACAAATCTCCAGTATTAAGTGGATATATGTTTAGTCAATTCTGACACTACCTATCACTTGTTAAATCCCAAAGTTTAAAGCTCAGACTCTTAAGATTCCCTTTACTCTAGGTTTTTCTTACAACTTTTAGTTCTTCCATTAATCTGACTTACTGCTTATAAATGATGGACTTCCATAACATACATCTTGCATACTAAAATTTTCTCTGGAATGTAACATGAAACTTCTAAAAAGGCAGTTTTCTATTGTATTTATTGTAAAAGATAAAAGCTATTAGAACACACAACATACATCCACACTGCTGGATATTCTGCACTTGCAACAATATAGTATTTTCACCAAGAGTAATGTTCTACACTCTGTTATTTAGGTATTTAACAGATATTTCATCACAGAAGTATGTTGTCCTTGGATAATTAATCATATGATCTGTCATCACAGAGTGATGGGTAGTGTAGAATATAGTTGTGATTTAACCACAATTTTTCCTCTGATGACCAGTCTATCCTAAAGCTATCCAGAATCCACCATCTATTTCTTTGTGTCCTTATTGGCTGAAATTCATGTGGTTGAGAAAAGATTGTTAAAACACACACACACACACACACACACACACACACAGAGAGAGAGAGAGAGAGAGAGAGAGAGAGAGAGAGAGAGAGAGAGAGAGAGAGAGAGATGCTCTTCTTGCCCTATCATTCACAGAATTCTGAAGACATTTAAAGTTCTTTGCTAGGAACAATGGACAAAAACAAATATATGCCTCTTATTACACCATAATATCAAAACAGTGTTTCTCTAAATTTTCTTCTTTGGTATAGTTTATACACTTGCTGTATATTTACCCCACAGACATGGAGTGTTGGGTTGGTTCTGATGCTAAGGTCCTATTCAACAGCTAATTTTTTTTATTTATCAGTAACGAAGCCATGGGTGAATTGCTGGACAGAAAGAATAGGCAATGTGTTCCAGTCTCCGCAAGAAGAGACAGACATATGGGAGAAAGAAAGGGAGAATTTGCCATGCTTTGGAGAGAGAAAAGCTAAGCAGCCACACAACATCTCAGAAATCGTGACTACAGGCCACATTTTTTTAAATTTTTAATTGGATATTTTATTTACTTACAATAGAGAAATTTCCCATTTCCCCTACCTAGAAACCCATATCCCATCCCCCTCCTCCTTTTTGCTTTTATACCATTTTAAATCCATGCACATATTAAGGTCAGTTCTGGGTTGTGGGTCTCAAAATACAATAGGTGCAAATAGTCAAGGAACAAGCAAGACAATAAACACAAATATTCAAAGAATAAGCAAGGCATTAAACTCAATTATGTAAGCACTCTAGTTATCACTGTTTCTAAGGGCTTATTGGGTTGACCAAAGTATCTGAGCTTACTTCCCTGTCCTAGCTCAAGGTAATTTTCATGTCTGATGGCTACTTTCGTGTTCTAACCAAAAATTCAGATTCCTGTCTGAAATTACTCTTTTGATCTCTTCTAAAATTTAGATTTCTACCTGAAATTACTTCTTTGTTCTAGCCTAATGCCTGATTCCTGCCTGAAGACTACTTCCTTGTTCTTTGCCAATGTCATATTCCTTTTAAGCAGCCCATTTCCTTGTCCTTGGCACATGTCAGATTCTTGCCAAGCATCCACAAAGGCTCTCTGTTTCTCACACTTTTTTATTTCATTAAGAAGACTGATCCTGTCTTAGATCATTCTGACAAGAATACCTTCCTTACCCATCATGGAATATGCATTATTTAAAGCAAGGCAATTCTGTCTTAGGTTGGTAAGGCACTGTGCAATATCTTATATGTCCTTGGCTTATCAGCCTGTTAATTTAATAACTCTGTCTGTGGGTCCATTTTCAGGTTCAAGCCATGTACTTTGGCTGCCAAAATGTTGATGTTGTTAAAGAAAAGCTTTAACACTGTGTGCAGGAATAAAAGTATTCCCAGGACAAAAAATGGCTGGCATCAACAAGCTATATATGTACAGGCCACTTCTACAGACTAGTGGTTGGAAGAGTTGAGCTTGGAATAAATATAACTGAGGTACTAAAGTTGAGGGCAGTCAGAGAGGTGCAGTGCTAAGAGTATTGATAAGAACATGCTTCCACAGGCAGAAGACAAGTATTACCCAGCAATTGTGCCAATATTCTCTGGGTTGGGGATGGTAGCATGGTTTGTTCTGGAGCTCAGGTATGGTAGGAAAAGCTACATGAATAAAGGGAGGCATGTTCTCTTCCAGTAAAAATTCCTAGATTCTTTGCTACTGATACTTCACACCAGTCCTTTACACCTAATCAACCTAATTTGTCTGTCTCTGAATTTCATTTGATCTTCACCTTGAAAACTACACATACTCTGATTTTTCCTTTCCCAAATCTATGTATTGTGTCTTCCCTAAACAGCCCAGTTACTCTTCTTCCTATAACAAGTATTTACTGGTGACCTATTTTTGTTGAGCAACAGGATCTTTGATTACAGGAGTGAACAAATATATTTCTGCTTCTACCATGCTCCTCACTAGATGCAGATGTGACAGTATTATCTATTGTGAAGGACATGCAGATTTTGTGTGGCTAACTCTTACTGACCTGTAAAGAGCAAAATCTCCCTGTTATCCTCAGAGTTCATTGTCTAAGCCCAACATAGATTTGGACTTGTTCTATCAATAAGTGATTGTTAAAAACCAATCACATATGTATTTGCTTATAATTTTCCTTATGTTCAATATGGTGTCATATATTAAAATGTCCTTTTGTAGATACTTCTCACATAACAAGCTAATTTATAGCAGAAATTTCTTTGTTGAATCTTAGGAACAAAATACAGCAGTGATTGCAGATTGGCTAGGTTTCCATTAGCTAGCCTTCTATTTTATTTTAATTTGTTTGTTTGTTTGTTTGTTTTATATTCTTTTTCAGGAAAACCATATGTCACCTGGATTATTATTTCTCAGAAGCAGAATATTTCACCTGTTAACTTTTCTAATAACCTGTGAAGAACCTATAAATTCTGTGAAATCAACTGTGATTTTCCTGTTGAGTTCTTTGTTCTGATGACAACATTTACTCTGGTGGGGGTTTCAAACACATACATATAATAAAAGAATAAAAAATAAAGGTAAAATATATTTTTTAAAAAAAATTAAATTTGAAGTCTATCTAGTGCCTCAGAAACTACAAATGCTAGTTCATTCCCATTCCACAGGCAACATTTTTATAGATTGTGAGATGTGAGAATGCCCAATTTTGGTGAGCATGTTAACTGAAGACATATAAATGACAGATTTTACATCTCCTTTAGCTCAGCCTTAATTATTCAAAGGACCTAGATGGAGGAACTTGAAATAAATGAATCATTTAAACAAATCCATGGAGGATCTTTCACTTCCTCCAGGCCTGTGATTAAGACTTGTCTGAATAAGGATTAATGTTTCAGTTGAAGTATAGAGGAGGAAGATGAAATTCAGGGAAGATAGAGCTACTAGCTTCCTTTGGAATGAAAGATTGCTCACGTTTGAAAACAAAGTGAGCCTTCAAAAAGTGCTTACAGTGGAGAAATTTCAACATTTCCTTTTAACTACACAAGCAGTATCAACGTCCTAATTATTCTAAAATGAACACATAGTCTGCTGCATGACTACACTTTATGAAATAATTGAGCTCCACTATATCCTGAAATAAAGTTGTGAATTGATTTCTGAAAATTCATGGATAATTGAAGTGGCGATTGCTGTGAAGCCTCTATAAGATTCAGATTAAGATTTCTTTGATCACATTGTCATTTTAGTTAAAGGCTTACAAGGATGAAGGGTAAATATACTGGACTCTATATATTCCTGAGCTGGTTAACTGCATAATGAAGTTGATTCCTAAAAGTCTTTGATCATGTAAGAGCACTGTGTATGGACCATAAAATACCTTGATTAATTTTCATATATATCCATGACAAACAAAAAAATATTGCAAACATGGTACTTGTTTTTGTGTACAATAAACTGTAGGTATAATTTTCACTTAAAAATTTTGGTGAGGGTTCAGGGAACAATTTTTCTTTAACAATTTTAAGAAATTATGAAAATAACATTGTCTTAAAAATTTTCTTAAAACACTTAAGAGCTAGAGGGGTAGCTTAACTAGAAAAGTATATGCAATTCAAATGGGAGGATCTGATTTAGATCTCTAGAACCCTCTAATATATCTGGCCATATGGGTTCAAATGGTAACTCCAGCAATGGAGGGAGGGAAAATGGAAGCAGAAGATCCCTGGCAGCTCACTGGTATGCTAGTAAATCCTATTTAGTGAAACTTCAGGCCTATGGGAAAGCCTATCTAAAAGGTAGACAGCCCTTAAAGAATAACACTCAAAATTGTCCTTTGGCCCTCACAAGCAAACTCATGCACACTATGTGTACCCTTAAATATTGACATGAAACCTCAACTACATACAAAAGTCTGGGTTATGTTCCTGCCTCTGCCTCTGATTAGTAATATAAACAATGTGATTGTATCATCATCTTTCTTACTAAGCATCTTTCTTACTCAGCATTTGTGAGATATGAAGGAAATCTTGAGGGTTATTGTCTAATGATGAGATAGTATGATGCACTTTTACTGGATCAGTTCTCCCTAAATTTGTTTTAAAAATTCAATCCACCCCCATCAACAGACAAATGACAAATGGCTCTCAGGAGAAATTGATGGGTATTATTTGTGTTCTCCATCTCATTTGGTTCTCTACAAACAAACTCCCTGTCTTGAATTCTGATTTGCTTCTTTTAAGAAGACATTTAGAAGGACATCCCAAGATGTCCAATCCTTGAATTCTCAATCTTTAGGACTGTGACACTACCAAGTTCTATTTTCTATGTATTACTTGTGCTGTAGCATTTTATAAAAACAAAAACAAAAATTGTAAAAAACAGATTATGATAGATACACTCTGAATTATTAAAGCATAATTTTTATGATGCACATTCAGATTTATTAGTATTTCTTATTTTGGCTAAGTCTAGCTATCCTAATGGACATTTATATCTATGTGTTTTAGTGCATTTAAGTAAATTCTCTCTAAGAAATACTAAATGTGGTTAAAGACAGAGTACAAATCAACTATCAAACAGATATTTTTATCAAGAAGTATATAAAATTGTTCTTACCATCTCAGACTTACAAGCCCTGGGGTGCTTGTGAATATGTGACAACATATAAGTAATATCTACTTCTGACTCTCAAAGGCAGGGAGATGCATGCCTTCCTGGTCTGTACCTTGGACATTCATGAAGAACAGGCTTGGAATTGAGAGCTGTGTGTGGCCTGTGGAAGAAGAGCTTTGCACTAAGTCCACCACTCCTTACTACAAGAAGCCTCTGTAAGGCATCTCCCACAAGATTATGGAAAAGAACCCTTCCTCAGAAAACCTGATCAGCCTCTACTAGCTCTTTGTGAAGGAGGGCTCCGGTAACAGGCCCATCTCCTCTGAGCATGCTGAACCAGTCTCAGAAGCAGGAATTTGGTGCTGGAGTTCCACTAATGGGAACCCTAATATCTATTTCTTTATCCTGAAGATGTTTTGTATGCTCAACACACTCACATCTAACACACCCCAGCTTCACAGAAAGGTGGATATCTCTGTATCAAGAAGCAGGTGAGCCTTTCAGCGCTTGTGGCCAAAGCCTAGCCTCTCCCTGAGTACAAGCTCACTACTGCAGAGCTGAAGCATATCATGGAGAGGAGCCTGTCCTGGGGCAACTTAGCCTGTTGCCTACTTGTGAAGCTATTCCCAGATCTCTTTAGCACCATGGACTTCTCCCGTGTCTGGAGTGTCTGTGGCTTTTCCACCAAGTGGAAGCTAGAGTCACTGCCCCTCCAGCTCATCTGCAAATATGTGAAGGTCTATTATCCCTCTGTGAAGTACACAGCTGTGTGGCAGGCTGAGTGCTTAGGACAGCTGAATGGCTTCTTCAGATGCTTCTGGGCCCGGTGGGAAATGGAAGACAAACAGACAGATGTGTACCATCTTCTTTGAATCTGACAAAGTGAATGCAGGCCACTTTCTGGACAAGCACCAAGAGGAGGCTGTTTCTAGACTTAAGTAGCACAATTGCCTTGAACCATGTGGTGGACATCAATACCTCATCAAGTTGCTAGGTGAACCCTCTTCTTCTGATGACTTTACTGTGTTCCTGCTGCACTGGCTCTTCCTGGAGCAGTTCAACCACCAAAAGTACAGCTGTTATGTCACTGGCAGCAAGCAGGAGCTGCATTCCCAGAGACTGCAGATCATCCTCTACTACATGGGCATTTACTTTCCTTATCTGGTGGAGGAGAAGTTCTGACTTCAGCAGTCTGCCCAGTGCATCATTGATGAGCTGGAAAGCCTGCCCCTAAAGGGAGGCAGTGAGGGTGAGGCATCTGTGAAGACTGCCAGAATTCCTCTAGCCTTGCAGAGGTCATCTCAGTTGTCAAGGTAGAGAGCAACTTCTACCTTGCAACAGTGTACCAGGAAGGTCAGTGGCCTGGGTAGCTCTCCAAGAAGATCTGGCTGGTCCTTATTAACTTTGGCAAACTGCAGATTCCACAGATTGAGTTTGAGGTACCAGGCTCAGACTGCCTTACCATCAAAAAACTGATGCCCAGCATCTATGCAATCAGCCTGTTTATTGACAACTTTGCCTCCCATCTCCTGCAGCACCTGTTCCCGGAGCAATTCACCCATGAGAAACTGCAAAATCTGTACAACTGCAGCAGCTCCCTGGGGAAGAAGCAGCTGGACCCTTCCTGCATAACCCTGATCCACCACTATGTGGTTCTATCCTTGAGCCAAGAACTACTGCGTGTGAACCTTAGAAGTCATGGACAAGCTGGGCTATTGCTGTTGGCACAGGGTCTCAGAGTAGCCATGGAGCTCATGTTTTCAGTAACACAAGACTCATGTGCCTGGCCCTGAGTTCTGGGACCTAGAATTTTATGCAATCAGTCCACAAGATACTGAGGGGGAGTTTGAACAGGCTCCTGCTGCCTCCTGAAAGGAGCAGCAAAGACTTTTGCAAAATACCCTTGGACAAGTTGGTAGTCCCTTTATCTCACTCTCTATTACCTTCCCTCTACCTGCTGTCAGACTAGTCAGTACTTGAGGTTATGCTGCAGAGCCTGTCGGCAGGCATCTTCACCATCTGTATCTTGGTCAGGCTTTTCCATGAACTCTTCACTAGAGAACCTTCAACTAGAGTACAATCACTCTGGGGCTTCCAACAAGAAGCAGCTGGGCTCCAGAAGGCTGAGG
Source organism: Grammomys surdaster (assembly GCF_004785775.1). Taxonomy (NCBI): domain Eukaryota; kingdom Metazoa; phylum Chordata; class Mammalia; order Rodentia; family Muridae; genus Grammomys; species Grammomys surdaster. Next base: position 2,031,623 of record NW_021605506.1, read on the forward strand.
CTCATCTGCCATTATGCATAAACTGTCTACCCCATGGAGAAGATGGAAAGAGGTGTGGCATTATGAATGTATAGCTGGCACTATGCATTCATTGTCCCAACAGGAAAAAGTATAACACCCTCAAAAAAGTCAAGAAAGTGGAAAAATGACAGGGCTGGGGCTGGCCAGGGACTTGGGTCACCACAGACAAAACAATGGGTATGCTTGGGACTAATCATCATTGATATTCACAGACAGACAAGTAGTGAGTAGTCCATTTGCACAAGTAAACAAGTACCCAGGCACAAGAAAAAAGCCTTCAATTTGGGCTCTTGTATTTATGATTTTGTTTTGTGTTGCCTGGAGGCATATACAGAGTTTGGGGGGTTCCCCAAGGTGTGAAATCAGAGAATTGATAGTGTCCCATCCCTTCACAGGGCTGGGATGTCTGCCTTAACTATTTCATTCAAAATTCAAGTTTAGTCTAGTTGTGGTAGCCCACACCTCTAGGCAGAGGTCAATGGAGTTTGAGGCCAGCCTACTCTACATAGCAAATTCTAAGCTACTTAGGATTGAGTAATGAGACTTTGTCTCAAAAACAACAAATTGAAAATTCACCAACTCTTTTCTTTCCCTGGGTTTTACGTCTTCCAGTTTTATTTTTATTTTTTTGTAACCAAAGTAAAGTTTTTAAAGAAAATTAATGGCTCCTTGGAAGCCATTTTATTTAGGAAAAAGACTTACATATTTGAGATGAGATACTGTAAGATTATTTCAGCTGCTAGGACTTTTAAAGATGATTTAAGGTATATGTGTTTTTTGGGTTTTTTTTGAAATGGCATATTAGGCAATTTGTGTATCTGTGGCTTCAGGTGGCACAGTATCTAGTTTTATTAATCTTGTATTTGACATTTGAATTTTCTAGATTCCAGAGGCTCCTTAGATTCCACAGATGAGATGAATTATAAGTATTGTCTAGGCCCTTCTTAAAGACCTCTTTAAATTTTATTTATATGAGTACACTACAGCTGTCTTCAGACACACACTAGAAGAGGGCATCAGATCCCATTACAGATGATATCAAGGCCCTTATTACTATATGTGAGTTTACCTTCTGCTGTAGGGTCTAAAAGTCTATCTGTAGCTCAGCCTGTCTGTCACTACCATGTAGTTTTCACTGTGTAAATGAGAATACTACAAGATGATATGAATATAGATAGATGCTCAGGCATGGATTTTATGGTCATCATGTGAGGTGTATCTTCCCACAGCCCTATTTCATTTCCACACATAGATGCTGGTTTAGAGGCACAGACACAATGCAAGACAATGTGTAGGGACACTTTTTCTGTGATTTATGTGTGAGCTGCTTTTGGGTTCATAAAAACTCTTTAGTGTCCATGTGTTTGTACAAAATCCATGACCCCAGGACTCATTAATAGCTCCTACTGTGAGAAGTATGGTCCTGAAATTCCAATGTACAGGCATAGGGCTGTTTTGCAGGTGTTGAAAGGACCCAAACCATCTCTTTTTTGTTCCTTTTTTTTTTTTTTTTTTGAATATGAGTACACCATTGCTCTCTTCAGACACACCAGAAGAGGTCATCAGAATCCATTGCAGATGGTTGTGAGCCACCATGTGGTTGCTGGGAATGAACTCAGGTCTTCTGGAAGAGCAGTTGGTGGTCTTAACCACTCAGCCATCTCTCCAGCCTGGACCTAAACAATCTTAAATGAAGCACTCATTCACCTTCCCACCCCAACTCAGACCATTTACTTTAAACCTTCCAGGAAATTCATACGGCCATGTTTGTTTGATGGCAAATGTTTATTAGAATAAGTGTCTAGTGTCATTAGTGCTCCATGATCTTCTCCCTCAGTGTTAAACCCTAAACATTTCTTTACTTTTAAATTAGAAGATGAGGGGTCCATATCATCAGTAATAATCATCTAAACAATGTGATCTGCTTAGTGGGAACTAGATTTGGCCTGATTACACCACAGTGTACTCACTTGAACTCTTGTGGACATTGCCTCAGTTTCTATCGTTTCCCCAACAATGTCTTCTTGTCGGGTCCAGGGGGACCTGGAGATCCCAGGATGGTGGTCACTGGGTCATTCTGAAGTAGGAATGAGGATCCAGGGTCTATCATCACTGTGGAGAGTCCTTGCCTCTTGTCTGACATCCTAGGAAGAGCAGACACTACACAAAGTGGATATATGAGGAATAAATAACAAGAATAGCTTTCCGACAGATAATGAGAAAACACATCATGTCTGCCTATTAAATTTATTTGAGTGCTCCATTATAAAACTCAATGTACCATAAACCCAGGACATTGTAGGTAATTTTATATTCTCTAGCAACTTTGTGTGAATTTTTATACAAGCTCTCTTTTATTATTTATACACAATAAAAACAGAAAAAGCGGAACAACAACTTCCACTTAATGTTATCTTTGAGATGTGTGCTTAAAGAGACTAATTTTTAAGAGGCTTAGTACCACTAAGCACTGGAACAATGTGGAGGGTGCTTTAATGGACTTACCCATTCCACCAATCTTCCAACCTGTGATAGGCAGAAACTTAAGGATTTTCTGCTACAAGAAAACCACAACCAACAAATGTGTCTGCAAATCTAATTGGCGCTGTGGGGCAGTGGGATATGAGAAAAGGCCAGAAAACTTGGTAGAAAGCTCTGGAAGCCCGGGAAACCTTGGTCTGAAGAAGCCCATTAGGATGGAAGGACCTTTTTGAGCATTCCCAAAGTCATCTGGCTCTCTTAGCTTCCACTCCCCACAGCCCCTCCCACGGAGAGGTCCATGGCCAGGGATCACACCTTAATCCAGATGAGGAATTCCCAAGCTCCCAAATCAAGCCAATAGGATTACCTGCCTTCACCCCAAAAAACGTATATATTGACCAAGCTCAAAAGTAAATGGTGTGTGAGACCTTTCCTGCTGTCTGCTGCCTAGGAGCTTTATTGTGGTTCCTCCTCCTTCCAGGCTAGCCAGCGCATTTCAAAGAACTGTAACACTTTTCCCTCTCCTCTGCAGCCAAGGCACTCCCAGGCTGTCCTCGGGGAGAGGAAGCAAAAAATCTGTAACACTCCCCTGCCTTTGGAAGCTGGAGCAGAAGCAGACCCTCCAGTTTGCACCCCGCATTCCCGGGCCCAGCCATCGGAGGCTGCTATAACCGAGGTTCGAGAGGCTACATTGGCCCTGACCTGTGAACAGCGCGCTGTGCTCCACCTCCCACCACGAACCCGCCCGCAACCCCCGCAGGAGCCTTGACCCACATCCTCAGCACCGGGAATTGCCGCACCCCCTCCTGCTCCTTCCTGCAGCTATGGTTTCCTGGAAGGCCTCAGAGTCTGTGCTGCCCGCGACCTGCCCGCGGGATTGGACCCACATGGCTCAAGATCAACAACAAGTTGGCAGACAGTATTGGCTATCATACCTTCAATGTGGCATACTGATTATGGAGGCATGAAAGATCAAAGATTCCTGGTATTATATGTTCACTCTCCATAATTTCAGAGAGACAGTGAGAGCCAAAGTCTAGAAGTATAGCAGATCTTTATTCAATGTGAGAAAAGTACTGTAAGAGGCCAGCATGCCCTGAGAAACTAATGTATCTGAGAAAAAACTGAGAAGATGAAGCCCTCATGATGTTGGAGATGCCAAAATATGAAACTGCTATCACAGAAAGATCCATCAATACAAGCAGTAGAACCAACCCAAGATAAAAGCTGTATGTTCCAAGAAGGAAATATGGAGAGGCTGATTTGACATAGGACTTGAAGCTACAAGATTTGCTAATTTCCCTTTTCGGTTTTAGTCTTGATTTGCTTCATTATTTCTGAAATATCTTCATTCCTCTTGTTTGGAATGATAAAGTATACTCTTAGCTATTGAAGGTTCGAAGTATGTAACTTTTTATATAGTGGTTATAATTAATAAGTCACCTTTTCACAAAAGGGGTTGGATTTGTATTTGGACCTTTAATATGTGTTGAGAAGAAAACAAATAAAACAAAACTTTAAAAAACAAAGAAGGAAAGAAACAAGTGAAAGGAGATACTGAGGTTAGGTAAGTGCACATGATCATCAACATATGGGGCCAGAAAATGGAATGTAGTGGTTTAAATGAGTCACAGTCCTCATAGACTTAGATATTTGAACTTTTAGTCCCCATTTGATAGGACTGTTTCAGAAGGTGGTGAAAACTCTGTGGAATTATTAGGTCAGCAGGAGTAGGATTTGAGAGTTTATTGCCTCACTCCATTTCTTGTTTTGTTTCTACTTCATGTTTGTAGTTGAAACTGACCTCTCAGCATCCAGTTCTAGCTGTTTGCTGCCATGATTCCCTCCTGGCATGATGGTTTCTTGTCCTTCTGAAACCATAAGTCTAAATAAACCCTTTCGTCCGTGAGGAGCTTTTGATAATGAGATTTTTTTCACAGCAGCAGAAAATAATGAATACAAATTGAAATTCCTCACTTCTGTAGTCTTTTAAATAGATTGGTCTCAGAAGAGAGAAAAGTCTTTATTAAATTTGTGGATATCAGGACTTGAGAGTTTGGCGAAGTTTCTGGATAGAGAAACTTCCAGATTCCAGATATAAGGCAATAACTCAAGTTTCCATGGGACAGAAGCTAATCCTATTGTCTCACTACATTGAGACTTCTCTAAGCTAAGATCTGAGCAAGTTAGGGAAGGTACTAGATAAAATATGAGGTTATAGTTAGGTTCTTTTTGGCTGGGGGTGACAGAGAATCTACAGAGAGACAGGATAAATCCCTAAAAATTGACAGCATAGAAGATTAAACATTCTAATGTGGAGAGTTTTTTAAATACTTTGTTATTGCTTAACTTTAAAATTTCTTCTGCTTAGTTCGATTTCATAGTCACAACATATAAAAAACTGTTTCTGATTTTAGGAATTATTGTCAGTTAATTATTGTTCATTTTGGAAGAATTATTTTTTCATTAAAACTGAATATTTAAAACAAGATACACAGAATAATTAGATGTTTTATATCAGTGGGAAACACAGTAATTTTCAATACATGGAATTGAAACAAGTGAAATAAGGTCAGGTACATAAACAACAAAAACCAGATCAGTGGAAGAAACACCATTACCTTTCTCTATCGAGTTTTGTTAAAATCAAGAGTTTTGTTAAAACCGCAATTATTTATTAATTATTTATAAATGAGAAAATTATATTAAAGACACCATCTCAGACTCTTTTAAAAGCATTTAGATATATGGGGAATTATAGTAAGTCATAAATGAGTAAAAAAAAGCTAATAGAATCATATGAAGGGCTTGAGAATGAAGTGACAAGATGTTAAACTGTCAGTGTAGTGGAGTTTTAATATCAATAATGTCTTTTATAATTGACAAAATCACTCAGTTTTAAGCCTTCATTATTTATTTTTCCATGCAGTATGTATACAGTATGTGGTAAGGCTCTTTGGCCAGTTGTGAGTATTTGATTATGATTTTAAAAGTCTTTGTAATAGTGTTTCATATCCTCCTTTAGCAGAAACAGATCATTCAACATTCTATTTAATTTATCACAGGTTACCCCTTAATGGTTTTTGAAGATAACTGTTGATGCCTTACAAAAGGATAGTTCTTAGATTTAGCACTAATGATAATATCTTTGATAATGATATAATTAATTATTATATAATATAGTATTCTAATATCATATCATTAATGATAATCAGTTTGGCTGTGTGTAATTATATTATTTGTACATCAAGCCACCAGTATGAATAGAGTACCCATTTTATATCTTTGCTTGTATTGACTAGGCTTCTAGTTAAGTCTGCAAATTAAAACAAGAAAACTCATTTGGAAATCCCAATGATTACTCTCTTGCTTTTACTAGTTTCAAAGTATAATAAAATATTTTTCAAATATAAAGCCAGCCAGCCTATCAAGTGGTGATTCTTGTATCCAAACTTTTCTTCCTTCCTTGAAGTTCTGTTTCCCATTTTGGTGGAGCTCCTTTGTTCTTATCAACTCAAACCTCCCACACTAGCAATGCTTTACACTTCTGGATAAATTCTCAAATTTTCCCATATGGTCTTTTTCACAAGTCTAAGTTTATCTTTCAGATAGATGACTGAGAGTCACTAGATTGCTGTCATTTATAAATGTGTCTAGATTAGGGTAATTAATTTTTCTACCACCCAAGAATGGGATATGTATGGGGTAATGTGACCAGAGAGGCCATTGAATTCACCCTAGAATTCACATCAAGAATTTACTGGCATGGAAGAAGTAGTTTGCCTTAAAAATAGAACAAAACTTCATTTATTTTGTGTTATTTATTTACGTAATAGAAAGGGTGTGAAGATCATAAGGAAAGTTGCTGGATTCTGTTCCATTTGCCCTTTTACCACTTCAAATCTGAGGATTTCATTCAGTTCATCAGCCCTTTACACACTGAGCACTCTTGCCAGCCTGAGGACAGTGACTTTTCTCTTTAGTTCTTTTGTGTTTATGCATTCAACAGTTTTTTTAATGAAGCAAAAAATCAAAAACTATAAGAGTACTTAGAAAAACACAGATTTAGATATGGGAGGAGACAAAGGCTGGATACTAACAAATAAGTAAGCTGACCAAATGCTGTGAAAAGAAATGCAAATGAGTAAGTGCTCAGAAGCAAATAAGAGGATGTGGAACAACAGCTTCATAAAACCAAATAGAACCATTGGCCAACTCAAAGTGAGGGCACAGAAGGCCAGTCAAGATAAAGGTGTGAGAAAAGATTTGTAGACTCCTTTGTTAAACAGAGAAATAGCAATTTGAGCATTTCATGCTGGTTCAGGAATTAACTGTATAAGAGGAAAGGCCTCCAGATCAAGACTGGGCCTTGAGATGAGATAGCTTTAAAAAGAACAGTACTTAGATCAGAAACAGCACACTGTAAAAGGAAGAAGCAGCTTGCCTTTAGAACCTGGAGAGAATATATTAGGAGGGAACATAAGTTTAAGAGAGAACCTACACAGACAAGAAGAAAGACACAAAAGAGATTGCAGAGTAATCCACTGAAAAATGTAAGTGTCTGGCTTTTGTAGCTTTTCAGGGTGATCCACAGCATGTGAATAATCTGTGGTTTAGATAGCTTATGAGTTGAAGAACAAAGAGGAGCCAGTTACTAGCTCTATAAGTACAGAACTAAAAAAAACGCAGCACAGGCAGTGACTTACCTGTCCCAAAGAAAAGACCTGCAGAGGATTGTGGGCTTTTTCTACAGGCAAGGGTGTCTGCTTACTAAAAGAGATTAGTGTCTTTGTGTGATCATGATACCCAGCCATAACCTTAGAGCTCTGAGCTTTTGTCTGCTCAGAAATCAACTGTTCTAACTTAGTCATTCAATTTTTCTGACCTGAGTAGTAATATACAAAGGTCCCCTGTGATGACTAAAGAGACTTACTATGGAGCCAGGTATTCCTTAAGGGTATTTGCTCTTCAATATCTGGTAGATTCTTGACTAGTTGCCTGCAGGTGAGATAAGAATAGGGTAACGGGATGAGCAGTGTTAACAGCTGGTTTTGCTTCTGTAAAATATGTTTATTACAGTGGGAAAAGGAAATGTTGGTCTTTTCATTACTATATATTGAGAAAGTAAGAAACACCTGAGAGAAATAAACAATTTCCTTTTTATTCCATAGGTAGTTGTAAAACACACATTTCTGATGCCTGCCTTAAAATCTCACCTTAACTCTAATTCTGCACAGAATACTGTTTAACTTTAAGGCTGCCATCCTTCTGCTAGAAGTAAGAATAAATTCATTTGAATTTTGTGTGGTTTGAATTAGTGGATTTAAATACCACAATATCTTGAATGGATAGACCCATGGTGTTAACACCCTCTGGTGAAAAGTGGCTCATCCTTGGGATTCCACATTTGTTTTCATAATTGTTATTTCCAGACATAAGTTGGACATCAAAGAGAACAACAGATCATTTACTCTGGCCAAAGTATGCCTGACCATAGCTCAATACCTTTGATTCAAGTTGTCATGAATAATATATCAGTATTGAAATGTTTGTATGAACATTGATGGTCATTGAATGGACAAAAGTAAGTCATAAATCAAGGCTCATTTCAAATAAACTGATTCCATCAGAAAGGCATGTTAGAATAAAAAGTGACAAATATCTTATTTAAGATGTTGACTTTCTCAAATGATGTCTTTAGTTTTGGAGTTGTTCAAACCTACTGGTGTACTATGTAACTTTAATATTCAAAAGGTTTTACCTGATATCTGAAAAGCTGTTATAACATATATAGCATGGCCACTGAACAACTGCTAAAAAAACTAGACATAATCCAAGATAATTTGCCTCTGGAATTATGACATTCCAACTCTCCAAAACCATGAAGTCCAAATAGGCCAGTAAGCATTATATAATCATTAATGTAAATATGACTTTTTTTTTCATTTAACTCAATTTCAAACAGAATTTCTTAAAACACCACAAAATAACTTCACGATTCCCTAAAAAATTTAGAAAAAGAAACAGAAACAAATTAATGGTATAACCTGTATTTAGTTTCTCAATTCTACAAAAGAGCCAAGAACTACAATGGTAATTTAAATATGAATGGATCCCTTAGCCTCATATATTTGAATTCTTAGTTAATAGGAATGGCACTACTTTTAAGGATTAAAAGGATTAGGAAGTATGATCTTGTTGGAGGAAGGTTGCCACTGGGGGAGTACTTTGAGGGTTCAGGACCCTCTGTCCATAGACTTTTTCTTTTTCTCCTGCCTATGTACAAGGATGTAGCTGTCATCTACAATGCCAGCACTAAGCCTGCCTACCTGCTGCCATGTTCCTCACTATGATGATAATTGGGTCATCTCTGAAAATGTAAGCAAGGACCCAAATAAATGTTTCATTTTATGAGACTTGCCTTGTTCCCATTGTTTTTTTAAAGCAATAAAACAATGATTAAAATGTTGAACAGGACAGATGACAGCGATGAAATATTAGTGATTTTCAAGCTCAGAAAACAGTGGTTTAAAGTGTGGCATATGGACATGCTGAGCATTTGATATGAGGGCAGTAGTCTTATAAGCAGAGTATCAGTCCTTCTATGTACCCCCCACTTGGTCTCAGTTCTTTCTCCTCAAAGGGTAGGAAGGATGGTTCTGAGGCTTCTCTTCAGTGTGCAGGGAAGAATAACTCCTTCCTAGAGAAGAATTAAAATGTCTGCTTCAGCAAAATGTAGATACTGTCTGATGAGTATTATCATTTTTTGTGGGTGGGGGGGTTCATTCATCCCTTGTAAAATACTGTAATCGTATACATGACGCCACAACCCTTAGTAGTCTCTTATTTTCTAAGTTTTTTTTTCCACAAATGTATCTTAAAGTCCAGAGCCATAGACATGATAGAAAAATATCCTGTATCATATGGAACAGCCTTCCACCCAGGTCTGATGGGTTTCTTGGCCACAACAACACTCTGTGACTATAATGTTCAATTGTGAAAAAAAATATCAAATAGCTCTCCTGACAAAAAGAATGCTACTTTAACAAGACAGCAGCTATCATGGCTTTTAAAATTCACAAAAGAAGATAATTTATGCTGGACACTGTAAGGAATGGAAGTAGTCAGTTTAGTTAGAATAGACAAGGAAGAATAGCCACACATATACACAAAGAAAGGCCTAAGCAATACAACAACATGATAAGTGATTACATTATTTTCTCTAACACCCTTTCCTCTTTGGTTCTTCCAAGATGTATATTTCCAGAAAATGGGACATGTGTTTTTTGGAAGTCCATTTTACCTATAATTATTTCTGTTATAAACAGATATGTAAGATGTATGGGTGTTAAGTGCTTATAAAGTCAAAAAGTTTCATAGAGAAATGGGTAGCTGTATTGTGTACATATTACCCTAACCAGGCACATAACATTGCTTTGAACAGACACAGAGCCCATTAGCATCTATTGTACCCTACATCATATTTTTTAGACCCACATTACTTTGTGGTCCAACTGGGGTGACTGCCACCTATTAATTTTCTCATCCTATTTTGAGACTCTGCTGGTCCCTTTCTTCTGAAGCTAAACTGTCTAAAACATTGAATAAATATATTTTTTGCTGCTTTTCACAGTTACTTTGTAATTATCCTAGCTTGATATGATTGCTAGAGCTGAGAATCTATCTATTATAACCTTAATAAGATAATTTAGCTTTGTTTCTTTTTCAAACTACAAGGTCATTAGATATTAGTTATGTCTTTGCTGTCTATCTCAGCACAATACACACATTTCAGTTCCATCATTGATTTTTATTATTGGTTTGCATTGGCATAGTATGGATTCCTCTAATTTTTTGATGCCCCCTGTAAGGTCTCTGGCCTAAGTCTCACTGTATCTTTAAGAACTCATTCTGGTATTACACCTTCAGGCTTGTAATAATCCAGCAAGCAAGCTGGGTTTTTGTTGTTGTTGTTTGTTTGTTTTTGTTTTTTGTTTTTTGTTTTATCCTGATCTTGATGTCATCTAGAGATGCTGGTACAGGTTAGTTTTCTGCATCAGTTAAAAAAAAAAAAAAAAAAAAACAAGGAAGAGGTACTATAGAAAATATTTGGGAAACTTCAGAAAACTCATCATATGATACCTGCAATCAAGTGTCTCCTCTTGGGGCCTTTAATTTCATTGACACAAGAATGTAGCAATGGACAAAAATGGAAACTTGAGGGCAAAAATTGTCTCAAACTAAATCTAGAATAATCTTTAGTAGAGTATAAAAGGAAATACCAAGGCAGTGAGGGAGCTAGAAACCTTGAAGTTGCCTGGAGGAAGAGAATGAAATAAAGCATGAAAGGCAATAGCAGACAGGGCCACTGCAAGTAAGGCAGCTTTGCAAGAGAAATAAACCTCAAAATATTAATGTGTTAATCAGGTTTCCTAAGCAAGCAAAACTGATAAAGTAAATGTATATATGGGACTTACTATTTTGATTTATAGGATGCAAGCTAGCCCATTCTTGAAAAGCCAAAAACTCCAGTAGTTGCTTAGTCCATAAAACTGTCTCAGCTGTCCTTGTAGACGGGTACAGGTGTTGTGTAGAACTATTGAGTTTGTGTATTACACAAACCCAAAGAATCTTATTCTGATATCAGTGTAGGGTACTGGATCAACAAAATAGATAAACAAGAGTAAGGGCAAGTAGGCAAAATGAAAAGTTTCCTTCTTCCTTTTTTTTTTTTTAAATATGGAATGCCAACAGAATGTATAGCTCAGATTCAGTGTATATCTTCATGCTTCAAATAATCAAATGAGAAAAAAAATACTGCGTTACTGTAGCCACTAGGTTATGTGATTCCCAATGAAATGATATTGATAACCAATATTAGCCATCATTTTTAGTCAAATAATTTAAAACCTTAGTTATGATCTGGCTAGCATCTAAAAGGAAAACACGGAAGATAAGAAATAGCTATGTTGTATTGGCTTTAATAAGAATAGGTTGCATAGTCTTATGTGTTTAAATGCTTAGAAAGTGTCATTAGATGTCACTTTGTTGCAGGAAGTGTGTCACTGGAGATGGGCTTTGAGGTTTCAGAAGTTCAAGCCTGGCACAATGGCTCACTATTTCTTCCTGTTGTGTGATGATTAATGTAGATCTCTTGGTGTCTCCAACAGCATGTCTGCCTGTGAGCTGCCATTCAAGCTGCCATGCTCACCACAATGACAATAATAGACTAAATCTTTGAACCTGTAATCTATCCTGAATTAAATGTTTTCCTTTATAATAGTTACCAATGTCATAATGTCTCTTCACAGAAATCAAACCCTAAGAAATAGGTCTTTCTAAGTTAGGGCCTAGAAGGTGAGTAGCTGCAACTGAACTTCATGGTGGGTTGTAGTGACTGCAGTAGATGGTGGGAGTTCTGAGAATGAAAATTTTGTAATCATAAGGTGAGCTTCCCTGCTAGAGATAGTGCTATAGCTAGGCTACTGTTCTGTTCTCTTATATTAATCCTTAAGAAATAAGGCAAGGTGATGTAATAGCAGAATCCATTCTTTAAAGTTTTACCATAAATATATATCAACTAATTCAATTATCAAATCTTTCATGGATGGAGACAGTCTTACTGTTCAATACTGACAAGTCATAATCACAAAGGATAGGAAATAATAAATAAAAAATGATATCACACCTTATCAAAGCTCACATCCAAGAAAAAAGAAAACAATGACAGCCATGCTATGGAGTAAAGATGAGTGTGTTCTGCAGTTTGCCTTTGTCAATGTATTTTCCATTGCCATATCACTAAAATTTAGATTCACCCCTTTTTCATGATCAGTGTTCAGGAGAAATTCTTACAAATATCTGTAAATTTCATCTACAGAGAGGTGTCTGACACTGTTTTTAGAGTTGCTCTCATGTTTATGTTCCCAAAAGAATTAGCTCAAAATACACCTTATGCTACAAAGGGATATTATGATCCTCTAGGGTCAATTTTTGTGTTGCATGTTCTATTACTCCATTAGAGTTTGCTGAAAAGCTGTCTCTAGAAAGAAAGGTGTGTGGGGAAATGTGCACACATGTGTATGCAGGGAATAAACCATAAAGAAGGTCATGAATCTATTAAATATATGAGAACTTCTTCCAAACAACTGCAATAGGAAAGAGTCATAGCAAAAGGAAAGGCTAGATTTCAGATTATGTCATTGTTCTATTAAGGATAAAAGTGGAATTACTACAGGCTGATGTTCAAAGTTGACCAGATGGCTCATCAGTAAAGTTGTTTGTCATTATACATGATGTTCAGAGCTTGATGCTCAGAAACAACATACTTGAAAGATGGAACTAAGTACCCCAAATCATCCTCTAGTATCCCTATACAGGACACACACACACACACACACACACACACACACACACACAAACAAACAAGCAAGAAAATATACACACCTACACGATATTTAAAAAGACATTTTTCAAATAAAATTTTACATCTACTGAATACAACAGTTACTTTTTCTAGAAGCCTGTGGTTTTAAAGGAAAAGGCACAGGAGCTGGGATGATAAGGTTGTTGGGAACAGAGCAATAAAGCAAAAACTAAGTCAAAACAAATCAAAAAACTGTTAACAGTTAAGTCCTGAATTCAATTCAAATGATTTCCGATATGCTTGAAAACAGTTGACACATTGTTCCTTTATTGTATTTGTGTTTTCATGATGTCCCTGCTCTTTCAGATGGAGGAAGCACAGCTATAAGTATGAAAAGTAAAAAATATCTTCTTGAAGTATTTTGAAAACATAAAAAAAGGAACATAAGTGAAAAGTATTGAAGATGTCTTGAAGAGCATGTTCCTGGTCAGTCCACAGACCTGACTAGTCCTCATAATCTGTGCAAACAAAGAATGTTTTATACTGGCATTTTGAGGTCCTACTTCACTGGTTGTTCATTCTTTGAGTTTGAGTACTATTTCCCACAATGCACGGCTCCTTCATATTAAGTTTGTTGTAATTCGGTGTTCTGTTTCTCTGACAAAATACCTAAAATAGTTACTTAACTTTAGAAAGGCTCACCTTATCTCATAATACAAAGGTACCTCCCCCTCATGGTGGGGGAAACATGTTGGCTAGGGTTTCATGAAGTGGGTGACTTTGCATCTGCGAACAAGAAGCAAAAGAGTGAATAGCTTCACTTTCCTATTTATTCAATCTGGGCCCATAGCCCATAGAAAGATGCTGCCCTGCGTTAAAGTAAGTCTATTTTATTTAACGTAATATACATAAACCATTACTTGTATACCCAGAGTCTAGTGTAATCTAGATAAATCATAATAGACAACCCCATGAGCTTAGTTCTTGGAATGTTCTAGCTGCTGTAAGTTGACAATATAAACTACCATAATGGTCTTTTACTCTGCTTTGTAATCTTAAGGGAACTTTGCAGTCTCTGCTAAAGAGACTTGTAATCTTAGGAGACTGTAGAGGAAACTAACTTCGCCAAATAATGTGTGCAGAGAGTAATATTTGGGGTCTCAGTAGAAAGACCTAGAGTGTATAGTTTGTAGCTTATTGATTAGGCCTCTGTATCCTGCATTAAAAAGGTGATTGTTAGTTTGGTTGAATTTATCACAGTACAGGTCAGAGGCTGAATGTAAGATAGAAAAGATAATGCTGAAGATGTAGATTATTGCAGAGATGTTGTAGAAATTACAACAGGAGGTGGTTTGAGCGTTTATTTTTCTTTCTCTAATTCTTGTCCTAATTTATTACAGCTTTCTCCACAGGTCTGTTGTCTATCTAATAATTCCTGTTGTATCAGATTCTGAAGCTGGGCAGTCCTGCATTCTTATATTTTTGTAAGGTTTATAGCCAGTCTCATGTGGGAACATGAGTTCAAAATGGAACAGGGAAACCACTTTGTGCTAGAAAGATGGTTTGATGGTTAAAAACACATACTGCTCTTGCAGAGGCCTGAAGTTGGATTTGCAGCACCACTCTGGGCAGCTTCACCTGCTTGCATTTATTTGTCAGCCCATCTGCTGGATCTTCTTCTACAGAAGACCAACTGAAACAACTAGCCTTGTAGGACTGAGCAACTGCTACGCTTGGGCTTCCCAATCACAGCTGACCACTGTTTATATAGTTGGACTACACACTGTAGGTAGAGAGACATTCCAAAAGTTCTGTTACTCTAGTGAATTCTGATTAATACAACATATAAACACATATGTGCTTGTGTATGCATACATGCAGAATGTTTTCATTAAACATGTTGCTTGAAAGCAAGAAATAATAGAAATATGAAACAATTAAAAGAAGTTTTAACTGCTAACAAATTACTGAAAGGATATAGAATAGCAAGTATGTTTTCATAAAATACCGGAAAATGACAAGTTTATCCAAAGCAGGAAAATAAGCAAACAACAATGACAAAATAAAATCTAAACAAAGCTCAAAGCCTTCAAAACATAGCAGGTAAACACCATAGCAGCACCAAAGTGGGAGAATTCTGAATGTAATAAAGGTGTTCTGAAGAGACACTAGTGCCCCTCCAAACGGTTGATTAGACCATGGAAACAAAGGAACCCCCTAAACTGAAATTCCAAAGAAATCTCATACTGGGAGTAGGGAATGTTTGGGAGGTTGTTTTGAAACAGGGATAGCTTCACAGTCAGACAGAAACTGGAGCTGGGGAAATTCTGATGGATGAGACCACACCTTGACAAGGACTGCTTATCTACTCATATTTATAGGCCCCATATTTTAACCAAAGTGTCATATTAAGCTCCAGTAGGTGACTTGAGTGACTTGGAGAGGGAAAAGTCAATGGACTAGTTTTTGTTTCTAGTGTTCTCAGAATGAATAAATCTCCTTTCTCTGATTTTCACTGTTTAATTCATTTTTAGAGTATGTACAGTTTGTTAAGAAATGTTAGGGCACAGACTCTGTTCCTGACAAGTCTGACAAGAATGGAAGGTAGTCCAGTTAAATAATGTATGCTGCAGTGCTCTGGGGAGTGTTGACAGTAAAAGTTGTCAATCCACTTCTGTGCTTCCAAACTATTTCTTTCAACATTTCTATGTCTTTGGGTGTTTAGTAAATGAAACCAGTCACAGGAGGCATACTAAATTGCCTGAGCATGGTCAACATAAAAGAGAAATTGAGTCATAGTGAAAGACATACTGTTCATGGACAAATGTCACCAGCTCTAAAGGAGACAACAGCCTCCTCCCTGACAGCATTTAATTATAGCTCTATAAGGGCAGATTGCTCTGACTTCATGTCTGCCACCAACTTTTCTAGATAATTCAGGTACTCAATAAACATAAGAATTCAAGATAAGAGATAAAGAAAATATTAGGGACACAAGAAGAGAGTGGAATCACTTGCATAGAGTCTGATGGAAAACTCTCAGTAGTGAGGCAGGATTTCCAACACACATAACAACTGCTGGTAGGGCTAGAGATGGCTCAGCAGAGTTTGGATCCCAACACCTATTCTGAGAATCTCAAAATTTCCTCTAACACTAACTCCAGAAGTATGTCACCCTCCCACACAGGTTCACAAGAATAAATAAAATAAGTCTCAAACAAAGAAACAGAAGGACTTTTCTCTTTTAGCTATCACCCACCAGTTTTCTAGGACTGTCATCAAGAACACCATTTACAACAAAATGTCTGTCTGATTCCCCTTGCACATCACTAGTGCCACAATTTATTTAAGTTTTCCAATTTTAACCTTACCTAACACATTTCTTCAACCAACCTGTAATCTGATTTATTGAAAATGTGAAAATGTAGAGGGGAATTTGGGTCCCAGAAACTCATCAATGTTCTCCATAGTAGGTTAGGAGTAGGGTGCGACATTCTACAGAAATTCATAACAAACTATTGTACATGCTCTTCTCAGGAGGATAAAATCTCCATCCCAGCTCTGGTACAATGCTAAGCAGTCCGAAATTTCTTTCTGGATTATAACCAAGAATTCAAGTTTGCTATATGTCTAGGTCTCTTAAAAAACTAAAAGAACTCTAGGGCCGTAGAGGCTACAGTGCAGAGCTGTGTCTCTGTTCCCTTACCAACCACCACTCACAGGAATGGAGTCATTTATTAGGAATGACAACTATGTGCCACACAGACAATCTTTTTCTTGTCTTCCAGATAAGAATCAGCTGTTAATTTCTTTGTAGGGCAATTTCTCGAGGCCAATCGACTAAGACAAATGTTTAGTCTCTTAAGGCTCTTCTTGAGATGGACAGAACTTTTGTGAGGCATAATTTTCACATTGTACTCAAGCAAAGAAGCTTAGAAGGTAGGTATGGAGAAAAGAGTACAACAGTTTGGTGGCCACAACAATGGACCCCTGTGACTTTTCTTTGATCAGGTGGCAGGCTTGCAGCCATAGGTTCTTGGTATCTGTATCAAAACACCACCCAGATAGTTTTACCATAATACTGAGAATATCCTTCAGTAGAATTTGTAGGTTATATGATGTTAGCATCACACAATTCTGAAGGGTTCTTGAAGGGCTTATTACTCAATGCAGAAATTTAATCACACATAGTTGAGTGTCAAGGTCAGAGTCTTTGAAAATTGCCAGTCTAAGATACTTTGCTTCTTTTCAAATTAATTTCACATATGTGATAAATCTTATAATGTTAAAAGGAGGGTGGGGCTTGCAGCATATTAAATTTATCAGGTCATTTTGGGAAGCATTTCTTTCTCTTTGCAACAAGAAAAATGTCCAGGATTTTTAGGACAAATAATCACATGTAAAAACAAAAGGAAACTACTAATCAAGGTTAGGCAGCATAACATTCTAAAGATAAAACTAACACTGTCTACATTTCTCAATCAAAACCCAAATGTCTTTTAATGAGATTCCCACTTTTTGCTATTAAAAGACAATAAAATGCTAGAAAGGCCATGCATAGTAAGGCATAGACATGGGAACCTATTGTCCTAGTTCCTTTTTTGTTGTTCTGACAAAATTCTTGACAGGAAGTAGTTTAAAGAATGAATGGTTCATTCAATCTCAAGCTTTAGGGTACACTCTCCATGGTTTTATAGATTAATTGTGACAGTCACATTGCATTGTTAATAAAAATGTAGAGATTTATGAAAACATGCCTGTGTGAAAACGTGCCTGTGTGTGAATTACTTTCTCCTTCTTTAAATTCATTCCAGTTCACCTGCTGATTGTAATACCAAATTTTGGGTTACAGTATCTGGCTTATGAAACAAGGTTCAGCCACCCATCCCCAAAAAGTCAACCAGAAATCCAAAATTAATAGGAAAGAAAAACATAAGTAATATATATCCTATATGGAAACATTGGAAAGCAAGAAAAACACATCCAATGTGCTGTTGTAGCCCATATTAATTGATCTGAAATGAGATTAATGTTTACAAAGAGAGCCAGGAATATGCACATCTTTGCAATCCTAGTCAGGGTATATTTTTTGTTTGTTTGTTTGTGTGAGTGAATGAGTGAGTGAGTGAGTGAGTGAGTGAGTGAGTGATTGTGTTTTGGCTAGCAATGATACACCTTTGTCTCTTTAAGGTCCTTTTCCAGAGAGCAGAGTTTCTATCCTATGTGGTCCAGATTTTCTTCTCACATCATTGGATTTTAGGGAATACGGGATGGGGGATGTGTGGAATTCTAATTTTCATGTTCACTGATTTAATAGTCTCATAGTTAAGGATTTTCATTAAAATATGTTCACTTATGACAGGCTGGTTAGAAGAAGATGATGCAGTTCACAGTTCAAGAGGATCCTCTCACCTCAATTAATAGTGTAGATTACCTCTCCTCTCATAGGTCTGCTCAGAGGATTGTCTCAAAGGTGATTCTAGATTTGTCAATTTCACAATAAATATTATTTGAGTATTGGTGCATGATATAGTTTCTGACTTTGGAGCATTGCCAGACTGTTAATTTCTGTGTGTGCTGATGAATGCTGTTGGCTTGAAGCTGATCTGCTGTCTTTTGTATTGTACTTTTAATCTCTCTTTCTGGGGAATATACTTACCCAATTACTCAGGGATAATCACTCCATAATAAGTAAAACACATGTTCTCAGGAATGAGAAATTGAGGTAATCATGAGCAGTGGAGGATGAGAAACATGCCTTCTGCTTGGCCTTTAGGAACAAGATAAAGGATCTAGACAACATAATCACAGATACCATTAAAGCCAACGTGGTCCTTTGTAGAAATAATTTAAGGCCAGATGTGGGCTAGAATTTGGAATTATATGTACTCTCCATTCCAATGTCTGCTGCACTATTTAGCCAGGGTGAACTTTTAGATATCATGGATAGAGAATTAAAATGGTATCAAGAAGAAATGCATGAATAGGAAAAGAAGGAATCTATAAAAAACTTGAAAAGTTAGATGAGTCTATCTTATAGGAGGAAGACATATGTGATCTAGAAATGAATTAGAAGGAGAGGACACAGGCCATAGAATTTCTAGAACAGGAAACAAAGATGACAGAATTAAACGATTATATACAAGCATATGAAAAGCTAGTACTTCAGTCTCCTAGCTACTTGAAGGATTGCAGACATTGCCTATATTACTTGCATATATTTTAAAATTGTAATATTTTGTAAGAAATTAGTATAACCTTAGTTATCTGTGACCTTTCTGTTCTTACATGGAAATAGTTACTGAAGAATGTTGTCTGCTGTATTAGGAAACAGCAAGAGCTGAGCCCCTTGAAGAACTGTCTATGTAGAAAGTAGAAGAAAATGTGCTTTTGCTTTGTGTTTAGTTTCTGTTTTTTAGAAGAATGCATTGAAATTAATGATATGGGACACATTAAATTTAAGAATTTAAAAAAATATATGAACAATGGTAAAAG
Source organism: Grammomys surdaster (assembly GCF_004785775.1). Classification (NCBI taxonomy): domain Eukaryota; kingdom Metazoa; phylum Chordata; class Mammalia; order Rodentia; family Muridae; genus Grammomys; species Grammomys surdaster. Next base: position 2,050,986 of record NW_021605506.1, read on the forward strand.
CCTTGATGATGTAACTTTAGTAAATAAAAGACTGGGTCCAGGTTTTTTTGGTTGTGAGAATGCAAAAGAATGAAAAATCTCAAGGCAATGAGAGAACTATTGAACTGTCAGCTTGCATCCACTGTGGGCTCTGAATCATTATTGAATGAGCAATGCTCCCATTCACCCACATTCTCAACAGTCTCCTCATGCTGGCACTGGACCTTAGCAAATATTAGCCATTAGAGCATAGGCCCATATGTTTGGAGAGAAATGAAGAAGGAAAGTGCACATCAACTTGGTCCTTACATGGACAGACTAAGAAGAAAGTACTTTCTGAGCCTTGTAGTTTATTCACCACATCATTGGAGACAGTGATGTAAAAACACTATGCTATTTTTATCGTAAAGGTGATACACCTGAGGCAAAAACAAGCTTTAAGAAAATGTAGATAGCGGGTATTTCAGTTAAGATTTTCTGATGTGAAGAGACACCATGACCAATTCAAGTCTTCTAAAGCGTATAATTAAATTGGGGGTAGCTTACAGGTTCAGAGAGTCAGTTTATTATCATGCAGGTGAAAAAATTGTAGCATCTAGGTGTGAAGAAACTGAGAGTTTCACCTCTTGTTTGAAGACAAGCAGGAGAAGACGCACTTCAAAGTAGCTAGGATAAGTGTAATAAAGCCCATGCCTACAAGGACAATCATCCTCCAAAACCAGACCTACTCCAACAAAACCACACTTCCAAATAGTGCCATTCCCTCAGGTGAGCACACCTGACAAACCACCACAACAAGTAACAGAATTAAGATTTAAACTGGTCATAGTGGGGGAGATAGCTAAGTAGGTGGCTAGGATTAGTCTCAGTAGTATTAGGATTTTCTTAATAATGGCAGGATTGGATCATCAGGAAATCAGAGTGTCAGACAATGATGCAAGTATAAGCTACCAGATGAATCATTGCTGTCTTGACACTGTATTAGGAGACAACTTTCAGGTCTCTCCTCTCTTTCTCTCTTTCTCTCTCTCTCTCTTTCAGGTTTTTTTCTGATTGTGCTTCAGTCTTTATTAGCTACACACTTTCTTGTTATATAATAATAATGCAATAATACATAATCAAAAGCCTTTTTATTATTTTTATCAAGCTGATTACTTTTCCTGAAAATTCCTGTATAACTATGACACAGGAAAGCACAATACACACAATGTGAAACAAATTTACAGTTCTTAGTCTGTTAAATCAAGTTATATATTAACATTTAACTTTAAGATAAACTTCCAAAGCACAGGTCATCTGGGCATAAATGTGTGGTTACAGCATTAGCATGATAACAGGAGGAGACAAGCAGATCAAAGTAATATTAATATTTTAGATTATCCTAAATTTGCAAAATCTCTTTATTAAGCTCATCCAAATATCTATTTCTACAATAGAAAAAGTTCTACAAACTTTTTCCCTATGCAGTATTAATTCCTCTTACAACTTAACACTTTGCTCTTTCTCAAGTCCAAATTCTATCTCTTACAAGGTGTACTTAATTTCCTTAGGCAGCAATGTCAAGTGACCAAATCAATATGTTCCAATCTTTCCAGGAAGACTAGTTCACTAATACAACATCCCCCTTACAGAATATGTACTCTATTACATATCTTTATCTTTTATCTTTTTTTATTATACATGCATCTTTTCATTTTCTCCAATGATATTTCTGGATTAAAGTTTCTATTATTAGAGATTGCCCATTGTTGGGTCTCTTATCTCTGCTCACTAACCCAAAAGACACAGTTATTTCTTCTCTATGTTGTCTCTTGTATTTTCTATAGATATTCCTGCCCTAAATATTCTAAACCCTGTGTTTCTCTTCCCAGAGATCTTTAATTCTCTTTACTACTAAAACTTAAGGTTTCTCAACAACATTTCCTGCTTCAAAGATTTCAAATATTTCCTGCTTCAAATATTTAACCATAATAAGTTGGCTAAAAGTTTCCAGATTATCCTTAAGACAGTCAGCCTTCATATCCAGGACACCTTATCCTGTAATGCCATGGTTGACTGCTTGAATTGCCAGGGTCAGAGCAGTTTATTCCTATAGACATCTACGTGGTAATGCCCTCAATATCTTTCACAAAATTTTTTTTTAACAGGATTGTGTTTGAGGACAAATATTGTATAGAAAAAGGCAAAATAGACAAACATACAAGATAAAGCAATACAACCTATATAGTATAAAGTCATAGATCACATATGCATTATTCATATTCACAGTGTTTTAGCAGATCAAAATGGGACATGTATATGCATTTGAAACCATATCACATCTGACAAGTAAGTAATATTCTGGCAGGTATTCTGATTTTCTTTTTGTTGCTTTAATAAAGCACTCTGACCAAAGAAACAATAGAGGAGGAGAGGCTTTTCTTTTAGCATATAGGTCATAGTCCAACACTGAGGGAAGTATGGGTAACAATTTATGCAGAAACCCAAAAGTAACTCTGTCTGATATTTCATGCAGAATTACCTGTAACCAGAAAACTCACTCTCTGTTGATGAAGTACTGAAGGAACTACAGAAGATGCTTCTTGCAAGCTGCTTCATAAGCTCATGCTTAGTATACATCTAAGACCACCATGTGAGGGATAGTACTGCCAACAATTGGCTAGGTCTCCATACAGCAATTGAGAATAAAGACAATCTACAACAGAGAAGCCCAAGAGCCAATCTGATCTGAAAAAAAAATCCCTCATTTGAAACTCCCTTTTTAAATGTGTGCTGGTGTGAGTGTGTGTGTGTGTGTGTGCATGTGGTTTGCATGTTTGAGTTTCAATTTTGTTAGTATAATAAAATATCTTGGCAATAAACTCTGTATTAGAGAATGGTTTTATTTTAGCTTAAAATTCCACAATACAATCTATCACCACAGGAAATTCACTGTGGTACAAGCTTGTCGAGCTAATCACATCATGGGCAAAGTCAAAAGCAAATTATGATGATGAATGCACCAGGCTTACTCTCAGCTGTCTTTCTCTACTTATATACAATTCAGAAATAGCCTAAGAAATGACATAGCCTTAAACTTAAATGGTTCTTCCAACTTTATTTAACCCAATTAAAGATGTTCCTTACAAGTGTGTTCACTGGAGAGCCTGATCTAGTTAAACCCTTATTGAGACTATTTTCTTAGATGATTTTATGTCATACAAAGTTGACAATTGAAACTAAACTTCATAGTGCTTTTATGAAAATTGATATGCCAAGTTTAAGAACAGTACTAGGAGCAGGAAAGATAAAGATGTCTTTTGATATGATAAATTTTATTTGTTTATTAGTCTTTTAAGTTAAAATGGAAATTAGAAAATTGCTGAGTTAATTTAATGTCCTCTAGAAAAGTTGGAGAACAGAAATTTACAAAAATAAAATAAAATAAAATAAAATAAAATAAAATAGACTGGACAGAGTGTGTAGTGCAGTTGGTAGTTTACAAAGCTCTGAGTCTGACTGATTTACAGTACTTTGTAAACTCTTCTTGGTGATTTGTTCTAGTAATGCCATCACTTGAACATAGAGGTATATTAAGTATGAGACCAACTAATGCTAATGTCCTGTATCTTTTTTGTTTTATTTTTAAGATTTGATAGTGTCAAGTATAAATTTCATATATGCATATGTTCTAAAGTTAATATTGCTTTAGCATTACAGCATAGGTGCTTGTTTCTTTTTTCCATGCTATCCAAGTAGTTCAAATATCACTAGGAGTTAAAATTCTATATTCAGAGGAAAAAATGTATTTAAAATGTGAAAAGTACTTCTACTTTCATTGGTTGAGTACTTTGAAAATGTCATTTGTCAATAAATCAAGAATTTTCATAAAACAACACTTTTAAGGAATACTTCTGGGAATGTTTCCAATTGATCATTTAAAGGCATATTTAACTGAAATGGAAAAAAAAATCATGTAACATACAGAAATAACCACTAAAAACCTTTGGTTGAACTGGAGAAATAATGATATGTTGGGAAATTCTGCTACTAACCTCACAGTCTACCATGACAGGATAGGACTTCTGAGTTCTTTGCAAAATGAAAGACTCTTTTCGCAACAAGCATCCCCTTCTCTTACCTTGTCTTGGAATTGAGACCTTCTACCTTCTACCTGGGGAAGGTCAAGTAGTCTTTGGCATGCCTATAAGTTTGACTTCATTTTTCACACACAAAAAAAATTCTACCCAACAAGTATCTGGGTTTCTTGGAATGCCTTTCCAGACAAGAGAGGCATTCATTGTACTGTACACTCCAGCCAACAATTCCATTCACCCTGAAAACTCCTTTCCACTCTCCAAAGTAAATACACAGCTCTTTTCCTTCTTGGATGAAGTTGATGCACAAAAACCCATCCCAAATACATGTATGCAGACTACTAAGGTCATCTAAGAAAGCTGTCTCACTGAATATGATAGAAGGTCTTGGTCTAAGAGACCTGTAACACTAGATCTTTAGAGAGGGCCTTCTCTGCTTACCACCTCACCAACATGTGGAACCCAACTTAGTCCCTGACATGTGTAGGACAATGATATTGTAATAAGAATTGAGACCTAAGTGGCAGTCTTTCAATGCAAAAGGCCAAACTTCCACTGAGCAATGTAGCCAAGTAACCAAAAAATTATAGTCAAAGATAGGTCAAGAACAGAACCTGGAATGAACAAGTAAGGTCCAGTTCTGGTTGTCAGTTTCCAGGGTTACTACCAAAGTTAGGTAGATCAAAATCAACTGTATAAAAAATCACAATAAATCAACACACTAGGAATAACATCAATTGACTCAATGAACTGCATTTGAAACTTATCATTTCCCATATATCAACACTGGAATTTTCAAAGGAAGAAAGCAAAATTTTCATGTGTCAAATATCTAAAAACATTAAAACTGTGATAGCTGAATGAGTCTATCAGAAAATGAGTGTTAGAATTATATAAAATAAAAATATATTACAAGCTAAGCGACACAAATAAGAAAATATCTCTCTTAAGTAGCCAGGAGAGCCATACTAAAACTTTAGGAATATGTGATTTAAATCATGTCAAATGTTGTCACATACTTTATAGGAACATAGGAAATATTCGTCAAGATGGTCTACATAGACAATATGTCTGGAAAGAAAAACAGACAGGTAGATACCAGAAATAATATGACAATTTTATTCATAATCTTAGAGAAACTTAGAAGTGATATTGTGACAACTCTTACTATCTTAATGACTAATACTTCATGATAAGCAGCTGGAGAAATGACTCAGAAATTAAGAGTGTTGGTTGTGATTGTATTAAACCTGTGTTGAGTTGCCTTTTACCAGATTAGATTGTTTATAACCACCTTTTAACTTGAACTCCAAAGATTCTTATACTTTCTTCTGTCTTCCAAAGCCAGTTGCATGCATGTGTGTATGCAGTTTTAGTTTGTTTTTCTGTAATCCTGATAAAACATTCCAATCAAAGCAACTTTCTATGCAGAGAGATTATTTCATATTACACTTCTACACAATTGTCTATCATTCATAGAAATCAGGGCAGGAACACAAAGCAGAAACTTGTAGCAAAAAAATAAAATAAAATTGAATGGTATTTATTGGCTCAGTCACTGGCTTTTGCTCACATAAACTTCTTATATATTCAGGCCCACCTGCTTAGGGATGGTACCACCCAAAGTGGCTGCAGCCCTCCTACAACAATCATCAGTGTAGAGAATCTCTCACAGACATAGCCATGGGTTAGTCTGATCTGTTCAATCTTATATGCATTAAGGAATGCCCATTTGGTATTGGATCATCTAGTAGATGGCTCATTCCTGGAGAATACATTTGCCTTCTTTTAGTGGCCATTAATCATCTGTACCTTTTCTTTATGACAGAGGTCTTGTGAGATTTTCCTTGTGCACATTGTATTTCAACTGATGCTATCATTGAGTACATCTTAAGTACTGATATTGTTAAAATTTCATGGGTGCAGCCTCCCTGACACTTCTAGAAGACACACCATCTCTCAGCAAAGCCTTGGTCCCTGCCCTCTATTCTGTACAATCCCCAAAAGTCTCAGATATAGATTTTTGGCTCTAACTGTACCAGATGGGGTGAGGAACACCATAGTCAGTTGTTCTATGCTTTCTGATCAGTTCTGGATTTATGTATCAGTCACTTTGGTGTTAAAAATGAGAATGTCCTGGTGTTAGTCAGGGTTCTCTAGTCCCAGAATGTATGGAATGTCTTTCTGTATTGAGGTAATTCATTATGATGATTTACAGTCTACAGTTCAACTCCCCAACAACTGTCAGCTGTGAAATGGAAGTCCAAGAATCTAGCAGTTGCTTAGTCCCACAAGGCTAGTTGTTTCAGTTGGTCTTTTGTACAAGTACATTTGAACAGATGTGATGGTAAGTAAATGCAAGCAGTGAAGTAAAGCAAATCTTTCTTTTTTCCAATGTCCTTATGTAAGTCTCCAGCAGAAGGTATGTAAGACCATGCCTGGATGTGGGACTTGTTCTCTCCCAGTCTGATCTTGAACTCAAAGATCTCCTTGCCTTATACTCCTGGGATAAAAGGCATGTACTACCTTGCCTAGGACTAAGCTTTTCATATCCACTATCCCTCAAGGCTCTCCATGCCAAGATCCAGGTCAGCAATTTGTGTCTTCTGGCCTTAAGATCTGGATCATAGGTGAGCCCTCCAATTCTAGATTGCAGTACATTCCAAATATAGTCAAGTTGACAACCAGGAATAATCATCCCATCCCCTTATTAGCTCTGGCATTGAAGACTTAGTCCACCATTAGTGGAATTGTTAAAGGAAGGTCTAGGAGGTGTGGCTAGATGGATGAAGAAATTTACTAGCAGAGTGTTTTGAAATTTTAAAGACTCATCATTTTTAGTTTTTCTTCCCTCCTTCCTGTTTGTGGACGAAGATGTGATCTTTCAACTTACTGCTCCAGATACCATATTTCCATGCTTCCCACAGTTTTCTGTCATAATGATAGTGAACTCTCATCCTTGTGGAACCATAGCCTCAAATAAAGCCTTTCTTCTGTAAGTAACTTTGGTCATGTTTAACTACAACATAAAAATAACTTACAGTCTCAATCAATTGCAAAGAGAAGCTTCCTTTATTAAGAATAATATCTACAATAGTTTTTTTTGGTATAAGGTTAAGAATTATCATTAGAAATTTTGTAGGTCTAAAATATGGCAGTAGCGGTTCCTTTCTAGGTTCCAAGATATTACTAGGTACAAATATTTTCCTATTCAGAAGGCCTTATATCCGATGAGATGACTGTTTGCTTGCCTCAAGATTTAAGTTCCACTACTACATTCTTGCAGGTATCTTCCCATGTTGATAATTGTTGTGATTCATGAGTTTTACAGGTATTTACTATTTTAATTAATACTTACTTTTAATTGCTTCCTACATTGACAATTTGCACAGCACATTTGGATACCATGAGAGCTAGTCCTCATAACCAAGACTTCCAGTTAATTTCTCCTTCTATTCCTCCAACTCTTGCTCTAAAAGATGGTATCTCCAGCAATTGGATCTCACCTTCAAGTCCTGAGAGGCAAGTAAGGGTAATGACTGTAGCCTAAATTATCTTAAGATTCTCTTTGAATTTTCCTAAGAGACAAACTAACTATTTATTGTTTAATAAAGATAAAATGAAGCTTCCAAAATATGGTTTGTGATTTTTTGTCCTTTTCCTTCCTTCACTATCACTATTAGTCTGTCTCATTCCAGTTAATTTCCAATTTTCACATTATAGTCTCCTCTCTCTAGAGCCTCTTTCCCAGTCTCTCCATGGTCTTTCTTTAATTTTCTCCTTTTTGTTTTTGCTTTTTTTCCTGTTACTCTTGGTTATGTATGCCTATGATAAATAGAGAAGGCTTGTACCAGTCCAACGTCTTCCATACCTTCTATGGTGCTATAGAGGATGGAGGGTTCATGCTGAAGCTTAAATAAAGGCTCCTTACTTTTACATACAAGTTGGACTCTTTGTATTTCCTACTTGTCTGTAGGGACCTCTTGAGCTGGACATAATATCTGGGGTCTCATCCAGGATAGCACGGCACTCCCCAACTCTCCAGAACCCTCAACATGTGGAGTCAAAGACAGATCAGTGAGTGTGATTTGTATGATATTTGTCTGAATATCTGGCCATTTTGTTTTATTTCATTAAATCTGTATACCAGTAAAGTTGTCATTTGGTACTATCACATAGAACCAAAATGGACACACTAGACTCCAAAGACAACAGAAGCCAGGAGATCTCTATGATCTACTAGAAACAGATGCCCCCAAAGCTAAAAGTGGGGGGATTTAAAGTGGTAACAACAGCAGGGAGAACAAGAGGGGCAGCCATACCATTAATTGGCCTTCTGTATACCAGGGATTACATTGCTATAAAACAGGCCAGATGCAATAAATCTGTTATCATAGTGGTCTTCCACCTTAGAGCCAAAGGGGTTCCACATGACCAGGGGAACCAATCTATGCAATACTTTTCTACCAGTGGTTTGTACAATTAGAAAATGCAGATAACCCAATTTTTCTAAAAGCCAAGGGCCCTTATAGATCTTTCAGATTCAGAAATCTTTACCAACCAATCTACTTGAAATAATTGTAAGCAACTGCTGCAGATTCTCTTGACCACAGAAAGGAGAGAGAAAATTACTAATGAGGCACAGAAACTAGTTCTGGGTGAGAATGGGGCCCCTAATACTAAGCATTTGATTAATGATTCCTCTATTTCTTTAGCTAGACCCAACTTGGACTTCAACATGGCTGAAAGTAAGGAGAGGCTCTTGGTATAGTGCCAGACTCTAACAGGGGACCTCCTGGTGACTGCTTTCCACTGCAAATATTTGACTAAGATAGGAACATTATACAGGAAGTTAGAGAATCCTGTCAACCTTTCTAGAAATAATTATGACAATTTTTCAGACTTAGACCCCAAAAACCTAAGTTACCAGCTAAAAAGTCAACAATGATGATGGCTTTTGTCAATCAAGAAGTGACAAACATAAAGTATGAGTTACAAAGAGTAGAATAGTTACAGGAAAAGTTTCTACAGGAAATGTTGGCAGTGGAAAAGAGAGGATATAATAACAAGGGTCTCTCAAGAACAAACAGGCTCATCCCAATGCCAAAGAAATGTGGGATTTGTCTATAGTCTTGCAGACTACCACAGTTGGTACAAAGTTGGAGAAACAAGGGCAACTGCAACATCTATGAAGTAATAAAGGTAAGAGACCATCGACAAGGGATAAGTTCTATTTCTGGAAAAAATGTACATGTTAGGGAGACATGACCTTAAATCAAACATTGCCATAACCCCACACCCCAAAGACAAAAGTTAAGCAAAAATGCTGGAAATAGAAGAATTAAGTGACTAGGTCTGTGCCCCGTCCTAGAAACTACAATAACCACCAGAATAGAGGGGAAACCTATCAAATTTTTAGTAAATACAAGAGCTCAATATTTAGTTCACACAGAGGCCTATAGAACAATGTCAAACAAAAAGTGATGGAAATATGGGACTATAGGCAAATATATTAATGTGAAGTCAAAAGCATTATTCAGAGCTCCATTGGACACATTAAAAAAAGGTAAATGAAAAATCAAAGCAAATCTTTACATGTAGTTTATATTTAATCACCATTTACATAATCTTTGTGATTGACTTATATGTATGTAAAGTATGAATATGATTCCAAAAGCAGGAAAGCAGAGATGTAAAAATATTCAGAATACTCTTATCACAGCTGTATGATCTAGAGACCTATTTTTTATTTATATTTCTATCAGGTGACTTTTCAATAATTTCTTTGACTATTTTTTGGGCACAGTAGACAATGAGGAACAAAACAACAAAGTGATGCCAATATTGATGGTAGATACTGATTGCCCACCTAATAAGATGTAGAATCAAAATGAGCCTTTGTGTGAGTCTGCGAAAAATTATCTTAACTGGGCTAATTATTGGCCTGTGAAGATATATCTTAACTCTGGAGAGTTGGGAGTCAACTCTCTTCATTGGGCTAAGGTTTTATACAAAACAACATAGAGAAAGTGAGCTGAGACTCACCATTCCTCTCTCTTTCATGACTGCTGATGTAATGACAATAACTATTTAATGTTATTCATCATGCAATGTAATAATAGTTTTGCCATCCTGACTTCTTCAGCATGATTTACCTTATGTTCAAACTGCATGTTCAAATAACCTCTACCTTTTTCTTCAATTGCTTCTTGTGTGATATTTTGTCTTTATAACGTCTATAATCATTAATATACTGGTGATGGTTGCCCAGATTTCAGGTGATGTGGACATTTTACCCTGGATGTCCACCAAAACATATGTGAACATATGTTTTGTGAACATATTAGAAATCTAAGGAATATGTGCTAGCACTTTGTGTCTGATTTTGTAGTTAAAAATATCTCATGTTAATGATAGTTATTTTCAGGGTCTTAAAATTATTTTGTTGATATTTCCATGAAGTTCTTCAGAAGGGTATGTTCCTGTTTTTACCATTTACTCATTTATTTATTCAATAAACATTAACTTACTGCATGTTATAGTCTGTGTACTGTGTTGGAATTCGGAACAAAAGCAAGGATCTCAAGAATCTCAGCTTGTTCAATATTCCTCAAAACATAAACCTTCATAAATTGTCTCTGTAGTTATGACAGACCTGCATAATGTTAGATTACAATGCTGCACATTAACTCATCATGATCAGTGGCTGTGTTTTGCTGAAATGGGACACTTCAGACTGATTCATCCTGAGATTGAATACTCTCTTTTAGTATCCTATTCAGTTAGTTACCTGAAAAGTAACCATCCATAGGAGAGGAAAAGGAATGTTGGAAAATGAGAAACTCATAATTCTGCTTAATATTTCAGGAATAAGATTTTCTATTCTAACCATCATCTGTGGCCTTTGAACAACTCATGGTTCAGAGTCAAAACAGGTCACCCAGGATCTCATGGCTACCCTTGATTCACATTAGTTGACATCCAAATGTCTGACGAAAAACATCAGTGCATTACTCTATTATGGGAAATTCCAAAGAACTGAAGACTCAGTGTGATTTTCTGTGTGGGGAAGAAGGAGGAGGAGTGACAGAGGAAAGAGAATTACACTGTATTGTACTGGCAGGACAAATCAAATCATGACAGATTATGTGAGCAGATTCTTTAAAAGGCAAGACTGACTAAATTCAGGAGGAGGTTTTTGGAAATGGCCCAATGAATACAGTGACTGCTGAACAAGCATGAGGAGCTAAGTTCAGATACCCAGCACCCTGAACATGGCAGTATATGTCTGTAACATAGTCCTGGGGATTGGAGTTAAACTTGCTGATCATTTAGTCTTGCCTAATGAGCATAATTCATGTTCCCTGAGATTATCTTTGAAAATTATTAATTAGACAGACATACAGATAGATAGATACATACATACATACACATATGCATACATACATACATACATACATACACACATAGAAAGATATGGTTTAGAGCACTGACTCCTCTTGCAGAGAATTTGGATTTTGCTAACAGCCCTGAAATGATGAGTTTCACACCTACCAATGATTCTAGCTTTAGCACATCTGTTTCCTTCTTCTGGACTCTCTGGACACATGTACATACACGTGAATGTGCACACACATACATACACATAAACACACAAACAGACACAGACACACACAGACACACACACACATACACACAGACACAGACACACACAGACACACACACACATACACACAGACAGAGACACACACACACACACACACACACACACACACAAACAGTGATACTTCCAGTGTCAAATGCTATTTCAGGTTTTTCCACATTCCACTAAAATCAAATGACTCTGTTATATCAGCAATGGTCCAATATGAAGTACTTTGAAGTACTTTGTTTGTAAAAGTCATAAGGAGAAATAAATAATTCATAGAAACAGCCTTTAGTTAATTTAATGAATATCATTCCATTAAAAGGATATTGAGATAGCAGTTCAATCTTATTTTAATTACCTTTCAAAGTTAGAGGCGACAACTTCCCTTGATAGATCAAATATTCTTCTTGAGTCCCAGACAGCTTTGCAAACTTTAATGAAAAATCAAACATAGCCATGGCCTACAATAGGTCATAACCTTTATTTTAGAGTGAAAATAACAGTTTAACTGTAACTTTAAAAGCACTTTATGCATAATGTTTTCTATTCCACCGAGTAAAATCAGCATCCTAATGAGTTCTTTCTTACCTTCAACACCCAGCATCTACAAGACTGCCCATTTGTTCTTACTGCATTTATTCTATCCTATCAATGGCCATCATTAATACTTCCTCCTATGTTCAATGACCTACCCATGATGAACTCAGATACTTTAATATCATTTACATTTATAAATTATAATCCTCACACATGATAGCAGTATTCATTTTAAAATCCAATCTATAAATAACCATTCTAAGAACACATATATGCAAATGTTTTGGGTACTTTATTCTTCTTTTCTAAGCTTCCTTTGAAATGATTCTTTGAATTACTATACAAAATTGAAAACATGGAGCTGTTCAGACTTTTCAGTGGGTAAAGACACCTGCTGCAAGCCTGATTACCATAGTATGAGCCTCAAGATCTACTGATAAACAACCAACTCCTTAACGTTTTCCTCTAATTGGTACATGAGTGCTAAGCCGTGTGCCTGAGTGTGTGTAAATATACACATAGAGTAAATCAATAACTTAATCACTTAAAAGTGGAAACATGACAAGTTTATAATACTTATTTTATTCTTTGTTGTAGAAATTTTTAATCCCAACTCAGTATTAATACCCTACTTTTGATCAGTGAGTTCTTAGTTAAAAGACACAAACAACCATTATATTTATAGTAAGCCTTAGTCATCACAAGAGCTTTGTAGATATCTATCTTCTATGCTATTCTGTCTATTTCTCAGCCATAATATCCATTATATAATTTAACATGTTTTCCCTGTATTGCTTTTAACCCTAATTTTTGGTAACCTACATGACCATTATTTCATGACTCACCTAACCATGGTGATTTCCATTCACTTTTTCTCCTTCTAGTGGTTCTCTTCTGACACCCTAGCCAGAAACCCTAATTCTCACTTCTGTCTGTTCTGCCCAGGTCTTGGCTTTTGGCATCTTTATTCACCTATCAGAAATAACTTGGGACCAGGACACACAGTGTCACTTGGGTCTACCTTTGGGCTTTCTTGACTCTAGGGCATCCAGATCTTGAAGAACCAGCCTTAGCTTCTTTATTAGAATACAATCATCATCAGGCCAATCCACTGTAGAGTTGTGGATATCGGGTCTGCACAGCCACAGGGCATGGCCACTCCGGGAGGCGGAACTTGGGAAGTTTGACTATCTTACCACATGCCTTCCGTAAGCAGGTGTTGGGCCTTAGGGAAGCCGTTGGACTCTGCTCTGGGATAGGAAAGCACAGTCTGAGGCACAGGACACCTAAAGCTTGTTTGGGGGTCTCCAGGCCTGTGATGAGACTTGGGCAATAGAGTTCACAGGCTCTTGAACACTGGGGCACTGCTGGAAGTCGCAGAAGAGCTGAGAAGTGAATCTGGGTTCCTAGGATGGACCTATCTTGGAGCCTGGGCGAGAAGCTCCAGCTGGTCTTGTGGGGAGAGTACTTGACTTGACTCAAGGCTTGGGCTTTGTGGTGTTCATGGTTGGGACTGCACAGAAGCCTTCTAAGGGAGATTAAACAATGCCTCTGTAGGCAAAGGCCTTCTCTATGGTTTCCCACAGCGGATCCCAATAAAAAGAGACAGCCTTTGGTTCAAAATTATTGCCATGGTGGAAAGTGGATGTGTATAACCAAATCCCAATTCTCGTGTGTGTGTGGGGGGAGTGTGCTGAGATGTAAATACCATTTGAGGAGAGGAGTGCTGAGAAGGAAAACTTATTGGTGAAGCCCACCAGGAGCCTCATTGTAATGGCAATTTCTGTGGCGCATGACAGAGGACTGGTGCATGGGCGAAGGCAAAGCCCCTACTGTCCCTTCAGGGTCTCCAGGTCTTCCAGCCTTAACTGAACCAGGGACCAAGCTACCTTTCACAGTCCACTCCCCTACAACTCAATATAATTCATTCTCTTACTGTACTATGAAAACACCTGATTCTTTGGTACATGTGAGATCTATAAATGCAAGGCAGAGTGTGAGCTTCTTGAAGGTACTCAAGCTCATTTATTGTTGAATTTTTTTATATACTTGGAAAGAGAGTAGGGGACAAGACCTGAGCTTTCCTCTGCATTGCAACCCTGTCATCATTTGCCATGTGATAGATAAAAAGAGACCGGGGTGTAGACAGGGAGGTGTTTAGCCCAAATTCTATTTTACTTTTTCATCAATTAGTACAAGGAAGGTATTCAACATGCAAATACTAACCCATGGAGAAGATCATGTCATTGAATACATGAAGTAGTTCACAGATGTGATCAATATGTGATGTGTGCATGCTAACGATTATTGTAGTGAAAAAAATTGTATAATTAAGGTGTGTGATTGCTATAATCAAAATGTCATCTTGTAGCCCAAGAATGAATTTCTATATTAAATTGGAGATTTTCTTTATTGTATTTTGTACTTCAGAAAAGGCTAAGACTTCAGGGTTGCTGAAAAGTGAATTTGATTAGTGACAGTGTTCAGGATAGGAGTCTCTAAACTATTCACTTTGACTACATGTGAATAATACACTGCAATATCACTGTTCTTATTAATTTTAGATGTCAGCTTCATGCAGTTTAGAGTAATCTATGATAAAAGATTTGATGAAGAAATTTCCTAAATCCTATTAGCCTTTGGGCATGTCTGGTTGTAGGAACTGGTTGGTTCTTGATTATTAATTGATACTGGAAAACCCAGCCCACTGTGTGGAGTAACAACTTTAGGCTGGCTGGCCTGGGCTGAGCAAGCCAACAAGCTTGCAGTATGCATTCTACTTTTAGTTTTGTCTTACAGACTTGCACTGACTTTATTTTAGGATGGACTATGACCCACAGTGTAGGATGAAATAAAATTTCCTTTTCCAAGTTGCTCTTGTTGTTGTCAAAATAACAGAATTAAATAAGAAAAGTTACCTACTTCCAAAAATTGTAATGTGTATCTGTTCAATAAATGTTCATATATCAGTTTCTCAGTCATGTTAAAACTATATAAAAAGAATATAAAAATGACTTCAAACTATGGGCTTTTTATTGTTAAATCTCTCATTACTCTTTTTAATTCTTTGATTTATAATTATTTTAAAGTAAGTGATCTTTTTTATATCACTATATTTTAAAGTATTTATTTCTGTTAAGGATGAAAATCAAAATTCATGGGGCCTTTTCACTGTTCTTCTAGTCATTTATGAGTAAGAATGTAGATCAAAATGATTAGATATCGGTGACCCTGCATGAATCATTTGAATGTTCTTCCAATTTGGCTCTAAACTTACTTTTTTGTGTGTTTTAATCAAAATTTACATGGACTGAAAGACATTTAAGTGGAGCTGATATGATGGCTCACTACCCATGTTGGGTATCTTAAAATTGCCTATAGCTCCTGTTCCAGGGGTTCCAGTTTCATATGGGACCCTCTTGTCGAATCCACAGTGACTTGCATACACATGGTACATAAAACTCATGCAAGTACACTTAAACAATCAAATATTTCAAAAATTAAAATGATTCTTTTAATAGCCACTTTTACATTTTTTAGAGTGTTATATAATTACATCACTTCACTCTTCCTTATCATTTCTCTATTTTCATTCCAAATACTCCCTTGCTCATTAAAATTCATGGCCTCTTTTTCTTTATTGTTACATTAATATGGGTACATGCATACACATATATGCATTATTCTATCTGTATATATATCACATATCTCTATCTATCTATCATCTATCTATCTATCTATCTATCTGTCACCTATCTATCTATCTATCATCTATCTATCTATCTATCTATCTTTCTATCTATCTTTAAAGATATTTAATTGATGGTATGATACTGTAGCATAAATTAATTTCAATGGAAGAAAATAATACAAACATAAATAGTCCTATGGTAATTTATTTTGCCTTTATTTTTCTCATTCAGCTAGTTAGTAGATGTTGTTTTGTCTCATGGTTGAGATTGAACAACTCCTGATTATGAAGTCAAGCAGAAAGAAATATGTTAAAGGTAAGCTGTGGAGATAGCTTATTCAACAAAATGTTTGCCTTGCAATATGAAGCCTGTGTTCAATAACCACAACCCACAGAAAAATCTCAACTTGGTCTCATAGGGTTGTAAACACAGAAACTGGGGAGGCAAAAAACACTGCATGAACAGAACTCACCAATCAGCCACCCAATCCTGTATATTAAGTTTCAGGCTAATATGACAACCCCTGTATGAAAAACATTAATGATACTAGAGGAAGAAAAACTGAGATTGTCCTCTGAGTTATATATGTACTTAGAAATGTAAACACACAAGACATACACTCACACACACACAAACACACACACACACACACACACAAACACACACGCACACCACATACTCTACCACCACCACACTATCATCACCATAATCACTATTACCACCACCACTGCTACCACCACTACCACCATTATCATCACCATCACCACGACCAACACACCATGGTAAAGATGTTGTGAGAAGTAACAACGCAGACAAAAATTTGACTCTAGAAATTAAACAAACACAGCTTTAAGTTAATATTTTATCACATCTTGTCTTAGTTACTTTCTTATTTGTGTAGTAAAATACCCCAACCAAAACAATATTTTAGTTCACAGTACAAGAGTTCATCCCAGTGTTGAGTTTAAGACCACAGATGCTTAAAATGCCTATCCACATTACATCTACCATCAGAGCAGAAAGCATTGAATGCAGCTCACTTTCTCCACTTCATATAATACAAGGTCCTCTTTTCAAGGATTGTTCCACTCACAGTAAGGTGGAGCTTCATTCAGTTAGACCTTTTTGTTCACAGGAGGTTAACAGTGAATGTTTTTGAATAGATATTATCTCCTGAGTGACCCAGAATTTATACAGGGTAGACTCATTTGAAAATGCTTTCAGATCAATGATCTCATGCATACTGATGATCAACACAGCATATTTTCTTATCACTATTACTATGAATGCGAGAAAATTATAATATGTTTAGTGTGTGTATGTGTGTGTGTGTATGTGTGTGTGTGTGTGTGTGTGTGTGTGTGTGTGTGTGTATGTGTATGTGTGTGTGTGTTATAAATATAACAGAATAAAAAAGTGTTATGTTTGTCCTCGGGCACCAAATGCCTTTGTATTCATTCTTACAATTTTTTTTTTAAGTACTGGGGAATGAACGTATGTTCCCATATATGCTGGGCTAGTAATCTCCTCCTAGCCCACAGCACTTCATTCTCTACTTCTACATTTTGAGGCACTGTCTCTTGCAGGAGTATATCATGTCAACTTGCCTATTGATGCTACATATCCAGTTCCAAGAAACCAGTATCAATCTGTGTTCACCTTCCCACCATAAAGTTTTCAAATGTATGTCTCTAAACTTAGATATTTTTCTTAAGGATTTATATACATATTATATACATATTTCATTTTATTTATGTACATATGACCACATGCTCATGCACAAAATGTACTCAGGTCTTTATAAAAGACAGAACAAAATGTCAGATATTCTGAGACTGCAGTTGTATGCAATTCTGGGCCACTGATATGTCTGTTTATAACTGGAATTAGTTCACAAGGAAAAGCTGCAAATGTGCTAGATTTCTGAACCCTCTCTTCAGTGACTGGTAACAATCAAGCCCTGTTCTCCATTTTTGATTGCAAACACTTTAATAACTAATCTATCCAAAAATAAATATTTTAAGGCAGTGGAAATGTGTAAACTATTGGATTTTAATCTTGAAATATGAGGCAATTAGAATGACACTAAGAGGCTGGCTCAAGCTTATATACCAGTTAGGAAAGAGGTGAAGTCGGACAGTCAATTCTGAAGTAGGATTTCTTTTTTTTATGCTTAATATTAATATTTTAATATAAAACAGAGGACTTCCTTACAACAAAAATTCTTTATTTTAATTCATTTTTTATTGGATATTTTATTTACATTTCAGATGTTATCCCCTTACTACATTCCCCCTCCTGCCCTGGAACCGACTATCCCATCCCCCCTCCTCTTGCTTCTATGAGTATGTGTCCCACCAACACCCCTACTGCCACCTCTCCACCCTCAAATTCCCCCACATGTGGCATCCAGCCTTCATGGGACCAAGGATCTCCTCTCGCACCTATATCTGACAGGACAATCCTCTCTTGCTTATATAGCTGGAGCAATGGGTCTCTCTCTAAGTGCTCCCATGCTGGTGGTTTAGACCTGGGGGCTCTGGTTGTTTGGAATTGTTGCTCTCCTCATGGGGTCACAAACACTTTCAACTCCCTCAGTCGTCACTCTAACTCCTCCATTGGGAACCCCATGGTCAGTTCAATGGTTAGCTGTGAGCATTTGCCTCTGAATATGTTAGACTCTTTCAGACCTCTAAGGAGACAGCTATATCATGCTCCTGTCAGCATGCACTTCCTGACATCCACATCAGTGTCTAACTTTAATGACTACATGGGATGGATACCCAGGTGGAATGGTCTCCACATGGCTCCTGCTTCAGTTTCTGCCCTATGTTTGTCTCCATATTTGCTCCCTTTAGTATTTTGTTACTCCTTTTAAGAAGGACTGAAGCATCCCTACTTGGTCTTCATTCTTTATGAGCTTTATGTGGTTTGTGAGTTGAATCTTGGGTTTTTCAAGCTTCTGGGCTAAATTCTATAATCAGTGAGTGAATAACATGTGTGTTCATTTGTGATTGTGTTACCTCAGTCAGGATGATATTTTCTAGTTCCATAAATTTACATAAGAATTTCTTGAATTCACTGTTTTTAATAGCTGAGTAATATTCCATTGTGTAAATGTATCACATTTTTTTTTTTGTATCTATTTCTTTGTTGAAGGACATCTGGGTTCTTTCCAGATTCTGGCTATAATAAATAAAGCTGCTATGAGGATAGTGGAATGTATGTCCCTGTTATATGTTAGAGCATCTTCTGGTTATTTGACCAGGAGTGGTACAGCTGGGTACTCAGGTAATGCTATGTCCAATTTTCTGAGGAACCACCAGACTGATTTCTAGAGTGGTTGCACCATCTTGCAATCCCACCAACAATGGAGGAGTGTTCCTCTTTCTCCACATCCTCGCCAGCATCTACTATCTCCTGAGTTTTTGATCTTAGCCATTCTGACTGGTGTGAGGTGGAATCTCAGGGTTGTTTTGATTTGCATTTCCCTGATGACTAAGGATACTGAACATTTCTTTAGGTGCTTCTCAGCCATTTGAGTTTCCTCAGCTGAGAATTCTTTATTTAGCTCTATACCCCATTTTTAATAGGGCTATTTGGCTGTCTGGAGTCTAATTTCTTGAGTTCTTTGTATATATTGATTATTAGCCATCTATCGGATGGATATGGGATTGGTAAAGAACTTTTCCCAATATGTTGGTTGCTCTATTGACAGTGTTTACAGTATTGACAGTATTACAGAAACTTTGCAGTTATATAAACTCTGATTTGTCAATTCTTGATCTTAGAGCATAAGCCATTGGTGTTCTGTTCAGGAACTTTTTCCCTGTGCCTAGGTATTCTAGGGTCTTCCCCACTTTCTCTTCTATTAGTTTCAGTACATCTGGATTTATGAGGAAGTCCTTTATCCACTTGGACTTCAGCTTTGTAGAAGGAGATTAGAATGAATCCATTTGCATTCTTCTACATGTTGTCTTCCAGTTGCATCAGCATCATTTGTTGAAAATGCTGTTCTTTTTCCACTGGATTGTTTTAGTTCCTTTGTCAAATATCAAGTGACCATAGGTGTGTAGGTTTATTTCTGGGTCTTCAATTCTATTCCATTAATCTGCATGCCTGTCTCTGTACCAATACCATGCAGTTTTTATTGCTATTGCTCTGTAGTACGGCTTGAGGTCAGGGATGGTGATTCCTCCAGAAGTTCTTTTATTGTTGAGAGTAATTTTCTCTATCCTAGGTTTTTTTGTTATTCAAAATGAATTGAGAATTTCTCTTTCTAACACTGTGAAGAAATGAGTTGGGATTTTAATGGGGATTCCCTTGAATCTGTAGATTTCTTTTGGCAAAATGGATATTTTTACTATATTAATTCTGCCAATCCATGAGCATGGGAGAGCTTTCCATCTTCTGAGATTTTCTTCGATTTTTTTCTTCAGAGACTTGAATTTCTTGTCATACAGATCTCTCACTTGCTTGGTTAGATTGACACCAAAGTATCTTATATTATTTGTGACTATTTTTAAGGGTGTCATTTCCCTAATTTCTTTCTCAGCCTGTTTATCTTTCATGTAGAGGAAAGCTACTGATTTGTTTGAGTTGATTTTATAACCAGAGACTTTGCTGAAGTTGTTTATCAGGTTTAGGAGTTCTCAGGTGGAAGTTCTGGGGTCACTTAAGTATTCTATCATATCATCTCCAAACAGTGATATTTAGACTTCTTCCTTTCCTATTTGTATCCATTTGACTTCTTTTTGTTGTCTAATTGCTCTGGCTAGGACTTCCAGTACTATATTGAATAGGTAGGGAGAGAGTGGGCAGCCTTGTCTAGTCCCTGATTTTAGTGGGATTCTTTCAAGTTTCTCTCCATTTAGTTTGATGTTGGCTACTGGTTGGCTATATATTGATTTTAATATGTTTATGTATGGGCCTTGAATTCCTGATCTTTCCAAGACTTTTACCATGAAGGGGTATTGAATTTTGTCAAATGTTTTCTCAGCATCTAGTGAGATGATCATTTGGTTTTTGTTTTTTTCCCTTTGAGTTTGTTTAAATAGTGGATTACATTGATGGATTTCTGAATATTGAACCATCCTTGTATTCCTGGATAAAGGCCACTTATGGTAGATGATTGTTTTGATGTGTTCTTGGATTTGGTTTGTGAGAATTTTATTGATTATTTTTGCATCTATATTCATAAGGGAGATTCATCTGACGTTCTCTTTCTTTGTTGGGTCTTTTCGAGTTTTTAGGTATGAGTGTGATTATAGCTTCATAGAACAAATTGGAACATGTTCCTTCTGTTTCTATTTTGTGGAATTGTTTGCAGAGAATTCATATTAGGTCTTCCTTAAAGATCTGATAGAATTCTGTACTAAAACCATCTAGTCATGTGCTTTTTTGGGTGGGAAGAATTTTAATGACTGCTATTATTTCTTTAGGGGTTATGGGATTGTTTAGATGGTTTATTTGCTTCTGATTTTACTTTGGTACCTGGTATCTGTCTAGAAAATTGTCCATTTCATCCAGATTTTCCAGCTTTGTTGAGTATAGGCCTTTGTTGTAGGATCTGATAATTTTTGAATTTCCTCTGTTTCTGTTGTTATGTCTCCCTTTTCAGTTCTGCTTTTCTTAATTTGGATACTGTCTCTGTGACCTCGGGTTAACATGACTAAGGGTTTATCTGTCTTGTTGATTTTCTCAAAGAACCAACTCCTTGATTTATTGATATTTAGTATAGTTCTTTCTGTTTCTACTTTGTTGATTTCAGCACTAAGTTTGATTATTTCCTGATATCTACTCCTCTTGGGTGTTTTTGATTCTTTTTGTTCTAGAGCTTTCAGGTATTTTGTCTAGTTGTTAATGTGTGCTCTCTCCAGTTTATTTTTGTAGGCACTTAGAGCTATGAGTTTTCCTCTTAGCACTGCTTTCATGGAGTTCCACAAATGTTGGTATGATGTTTCCTCATTTTCATTAAGTTCTAGAAAGTCTTTAATTTCTTTCTTTATTTCTTCCTTGATTAAGTCATCATTGAGTAGAGCATTGTTCAGTTCCCACACGCATGTGGGTTTTCCATTGGCTTTGTCATTATTAAAGACTAGCCTTAGTCCATAGTGATCTGGCAGGACGCAAGGGAGTATTTCAACCTTTTTGTATCTGCTGAGGCCTGTTTTGTGACCAATTATATGGTCTATATTGGAGAAGGTACCATGAAGTCCTGAGAAAAAGGTATATTATTTTGTTTTCCGATGAAATGTCCTGTAGATATCTACTGAATCCATTTGGTTCGTAACTTCTGTTAATTTCAATGTGTCTCTGTTTGGTTTCTGCTTCCATGATCTATCCTTTGCTGAGAGTGGGGTGTTAAAATCCCCCACCAATATTGTGTGAGGTACAATGTGTGTTTTGAGCTTTAGTAAAGTTTCTTTTATCTATGTAGGTGCCCTTGCATTTGGAGCATAGATGTTCAGAATTGAGAGTTCATCTTGGTAGATTTTTCCTTTGATGAGTATGAAGTGTCCTTCCTTATCTTTTTTGATTACTTTTGGTTTAAAGTCGATTTTATTTGATATTAGAATGGCTACTCCAGCTTGTTTCTTGGGACCATTTGCTTGGAAACTTGTTTTTTATCCTTTTATTCTGAGGTAGTGCCTGTCTTTGTCACTGAGGTGCATTTCCTGTAATGCAGTAAAATTCTGGGTCCTGTTTATGTATCTAGTCTGATGGTACACATCTTTTTTATTGGAGAATTGAGTCCATTGATGTTAAGCAATATTAAGGAAAACTGATTGTTGGTTGCTGTTATTTTTGTTATTAGACATGGTATTATGATTGTGTAGCTATCTTCTTTTGGGGTTGTTGGAAGATTACTTCCTTGCTTTTTCTAGGTTGTGGTTTCCTTCCTTGTATTGATGTTTTCCATCAATTATCCTTTTAAGTGTTGGGTTTGTGGGAAGATATTGTGCAAATTTGGTTTTGTCATGGAATATCTTGGTTTCTCCATCTATAGTGATTGAGAGCTTTGCTGGGTATAGTAGTCCGGGCTGGCATTTGTGTTCTCTTAGGGTCTGTATGATATCAATCAAGTATTTTCTGGTTTTTATAGTCTCTGGTGAGAAGTCTGGTGTAATTCTTATAGGTCTGCCTTTATATGTTACTTGACATTATTCCCTTACTGCTTTTAGTATTTTTTCTTTGTTCTGTGCATTTGATGTTTTGATTATTATGTTATGGGTGGTATTTCTTTTCTGGTCAAGTCTGTTTGAGGTTCTGTAGGCTTCTTGTATGTTTATAGGCATCTCATTCTTTAGGCTAAGGAAGTTCTCCTCAATAATTTTGTTGAAGATATTTACTGGATCTTTAAGTTGGGAATCTTCACTCTCATCTGTACCTATTATCCTTAGGTTTGGTCTTCTCGTTGTGTCCTGGATTTACTGGATACATTGGGTTAGGAACTTTTTTCATTTTGCATTTTCTTCGACAGTTGTGTCAATGTTTTGTACGTTATCTTTTGCACTTGAGATTCTCTTTTCTATCTTCTGTATTCTGTTGGTGATTCTTACGTCTTTGTGTCCTGATCTTCTTCCTTATGTTTTCTATCTCCAGGGTAGTCTCTCTTTGAGATTTCTTTATTGTTTCTATTTACATTTTTAGATCCTGGATGGTTTTATTCAATTCCTTTACCTGTTTTGTTGTGTTTTCTTGCAACTCTTTAAGGGATTTTTGTGTTTCCTCTTTAAAGGCTTCTACCTGTTTACCTGTCTTCTCCTGTACTTCTTTAAGGGAGTACTTATGTTCTTCGTAAAATCCTCTATCATTATCTTGAGAGTGATTTTAATTCTGAATCTTGCTTTTCCTATGTGATGGGGTGTCCAGGGCTTGCTATGGTGGGAGAACTGGGTTCTAATGATGCCAAGTAACTTTGGTTTGTGTTGCTTATGTTCTTGGGCTTGCCTTTCACCATCTGGTTAACTCTAGTGTTACTGGTGCTGACTCTGTTTGACTGAAGTTTGTCTTTCCAGTTATCTTGCTTGTGTCAGAACTTCTCAGAGTCCAGATGTCTTTGTGATCCTGTGGTCCTAAGCTCCCAGTTGGATGAACTCCTGTGATTCAGGCTGTCTCTGGAATCCTGACATCCCGCTGCTCTGAGTGTAGGAGTTCCTCTAGGATGGCTCAGTATAAGGTGTCTCCAAGGGGGCAGGGCAGCTAGGTGTCTGCTCCAGCCAAAAGATTCAGGTACAGCATGGAAGGGAAGTGGTATACTGGAGGGGTGGGGTTTGGGTTGTTGATGGGACCTGAGTGCCCCTTGCTCCCAGTTGTAGCTCTGGCGTGAAGGGTAGTGGGCAAGGGTTCTTACCCATTGCTCTGCGTGCAGTGGCTCCTCTAGGATGACTCAGGATAATGTGTCTCCACAGGAGCAGAGCAGCTAAGTGACTGCCCAGCTAAAAGGACCAGGCGCCCTGAAGTAGGATTTCTTTCCTTGACTTGAAACATGTTTGATGTACTATTCCCAATAGTAGAATGTCTTAGAGAATATTAAATGTTATTCATTATTGAATGTTTGATTAACTGAGTGGTATAGCTATTTTACATTGCCACAGCTAACAGTAATCTTTACAAAATAGAAAATTTAAAAAAACCAAAAAAGCAAATCTTGGGGATCACAATGACGTGTCTGTACATTCTCTGCATATTTTATGTTTAATATATTCTTCTAATATGCTTGACACTTTACTTAATTATCTGGTAGTATATAACTTGTAAAATTGAGTTATATTCTACATGTAAATCACTGATTCTTTATAAAACTTATGTAATAGTACAATATACCCTGTCTAAATTAACCAAAATGATATGAATTCTCTCTAATTGGACCTTGTTGGATTTTAACATAAAACATATGACTATGTTAAAAACGTGTGTGTGAAAGAGTGCACGTGTGCACATGCACACATACAAAGACAGCATACCCCTAAACAATCTTCATTTTTGCTCCTCACAGCTCTGAGGTTATAGCTGCACATGGGACAATCCCTGGGTTTTTGTGAAGATACTGGGTATCAATGCACAGGAACTCATGATTCCACAGTAAGCACTGTTTCCCATTGATCCATTTCCCCAACTATAAGAATAGTTTCAGATTTCTTTCTATTTTAACATGCCTTGATGGGGAGTGAAAATTATATGCCACTCACTGATAACCCAGAATCAGGTCTTTGAAATTTCTTTGACTTCACATATTTCTAATAAGGCTTCTGTAGTTTATTCATCTGATAGATCCAGGTTGCAGTTCATCATTCCTGGGGAAACAAGATGGGTAATCAAATAGCTAATCACAGCGGCAGTAGATACAAACAGTTGCTAATGTTGAATCCACAGTCCAGAGTGAAGAGTAATGAAGGAACACTTGCTGCTTTCTCCTGTCATATATAGTTCAGGAATCTTTCCTAAACCAACCCCACCACACAAACAATGGGCTGTGTTTTTCCACAATCTAGTCTTCAGTACAATCAATCATCCAGAGATATAATATGCCCTTCCATCCTGATGTAAATAGTTCCTCTTAAGATAGTTTTCACAGATAATTATAGGTTAGGGAATATTAATATTTAAAACTAACAAGCATAGAGGAGAAGGGAGAAAGAACATTTCTGTCTAGTCATGACCAAAATAGCTATAGTATTTAACATGTCAACATAATTTCCAAAAAAAATAATTATGTTTGGTTAAGCTTAAATCACCTTTTTGCCTTTGTAAGCAAACAGAAAAATCAGAAAATATTTTATTGGTCAGTTAGAGAGATGGCTGCCATTTGATACAGAAGTGGAGGGAAAATTAAGGTTCAGTTCTAGCTCTTTCTTTTTTGACATAGATCCATGAACTGACTACCAAAAATATTTAATTTGGATCTTCAATATGAAAGACAAACATGATATACAATGATACAAACTAAGCATTTATGCAGCATCCCATTTACAAAAGAAATTTCTTTGTGGCACATAAGACAGGAGATTTTTTATTTTATTACAGCAGTTGGTAAAGATTATTACAAAGATTGGACATGAAAAGATACAGAAGAAAACATGAGTGAATTTTTTAGTTCAGCTTTAAGAAAATTGAATTTTCTCTTGAGCAAGGAACAGAACAATTGGAATCAGAAGGCTACACAAATATTGCTTTACAGAGAATGTTTCAAAATTATGTTTTTCAATTGAAAAATGTGTAGTGTATACTGAAACTTCTGCTTAAAAAGTGGAATCTTCAGTGGAACATCTGGATGTTTGCTCCATATTATGTCAGCTGCAGTAGACTTTTCCCCCAATTAATTTAAACATTTATGCAACAAGAAGCCTATGATTGGAGAGCGAAAAATGAAGGGAAATCTATGAGTTTCAGAGACAGGAAGAGGGGAGAAGGAGGAAGAAGACTAGAAAAGATGGATGGAAAAGAGAATGAACCTTATCCATGTGGCTTAATATATCCACTGGTAGCTATGAATAACGTCAAAGGATAGAATAATTGGGATAACTATAGTCTAGGTAGGCAGCTTGCATCATTATCAATTGGCTCTGAAATCATTGTGTGGGCATCTTATGAATTGAGATTTTATTGATATATAAAACTGACTAATAATTATAAGCTTCTAGAGTTTTGGTTTACTGGGTTAAAGTGATTTGTGACAGGTAGCCACAGTGGGTGGATTGTTGGGAAGGCACAAGCAGCTCTGAGGCGGGTGAAACAAAGCTGGGAAGACTACCATCTGGGGCTAACTGTGAAGGCTGCAAGACAAACAAGGCAGAGAGTAGACTGCAATATCTCATGATGCTGTGTTTTTAAATATTTTCCCACAACAGTCAGACATGAGGATAATTGTAAATATAGAACAACGCTGCCTAAAGGTTAAACTTTCTTGAAGATGTTTTATGCTGTGATATACCAAGAAAGTAATGAACATCTTTATATCTGTTTGTTTTTCTCAGGCAGTTGAGTAATCAAAAAAAAAAATCTAAATGGCATCCAAAAGAAAATATCATTCTTAGAACCGTTTATTTGAAAGTGTTATATTAACCAATGATTAGGATGAGACATTTGCTTATTGGTTAAAAGCTTTTACCCCCATTGGTGAAGAAGTAATAATAAAACCTGGGATACAGAATGAATGTTCCCAGAGGCTAACAGATGAGATCATTGAAGTAATAATTAAATGTAATTGTTTTACAAAGAATCATCAATGAACCACTCTGTGTGTGTGTGTGTGTGTGTGTGTGTGTGTGTGTGAACATTTAAAATAATAGCAATGTGCGAGCTAGCTCAGTGGATAGAGCATTTGTACACAATCATGGATATGTGATACTAATCCTCAGAACCCACGGTGGTGCAAGCTATACATAAAAGAAAATGTCTGTAATTCTAGAAGCAGCTGTTGCAGGTTATTAGACCACATTGTGAATGATATTGTGTAGTTTACTGGAAGAACCTGTTTCTACCTTTGGTGTGGATCAACCTTAGCTCGTACCTTTAATCCCTCTGTCTGGAATATAGAAATACTAATAGTTTAAGTCCTTAATCACAAGAAATTAAGATACAATTAATTTATCTTTAATCCAATGGGTAAAGAAAACACCAATGTTTGAAAAAGATGTCTAATTGAGTGGCAAACAAAGTAATGAATCAGAGAAATATTTAATGAAATAGGGTATTTTACACAATTCTCAGGAGAAGAGAGAGGAAAGGGAACTACTTGAGGGAGCAATGCACAGAGATAGAAGAGGAAGCACTTTTGTCAGGACAGTTTATAGAGACAGGATAAAGAGTGAATAAGCTAGATATAAGTGAAGAAACAGTGAGT
>NW_021605506.1:2081265-2102821 GCF_004785775.1 Grammomys surdaster
AATGTCCATTTTTATCTTTGAATAGTGGTCAAAGACTGTGAGATTCATGACACCATCAAGTCTTTAAACAGAGATTGATTATATCTGTTGACCAGCAAATGGAAAAATTATATCATTGAGGAGAGTTTTACTACCTGAAATGCTCATAGGCCTTAAAATATCATCTTTAAGAAGTTGCAAGGAGAAATCTACTATTTTAGGAAGCAAAATATCAGGTCTAGTGGGAGCAAAACCTAGAAGACTTTCTCATGGATGTGTTTACAGACACTGTGGCAAACTTATTGATTGTATGCCTCTAGTACAAAATGACATTCCAACTATGAGAGACTGCCTTTGCTGACAACTGAACACTATCTCCAAGAAGGTGGGGATGTGTCTATGAGAAGACTCTCTGCATTTTGCAAGTGTAGGAAGACATTAGTTTATAGATACAGTCTAATTATTCTGGAGCCAACATTTCAAACAGTCTTAATTACTTGTTATTTATCTTTGACTTTAAAAACCAAAGCTTTGTGTTGGCCAATTTCCAATGACAATATGATGGTGAAGCTTTCTCTCCATCTCTGTCTGCCTCTCACTCTTTCTTTGTACAGAAATAAGTAAATGTTTGTATGAGATTTCTATGTATGCAAGTATGTTTCTAAATCTATTAGTGCTTCATGAATGCCTGTATCCCATTTGGTACCTTGTTTGGCCCTATTTTGGATTGTCTGTTTTCATGTTATCTAATTTTATTTTGTTATTATTATTTTTAGATCAGTGTTTCCCTTCTTTTGAGAATGAGAAAGAAAAAGTGTGGATTTGGTGTGTGGAGAAGTCAGAAGGATCTGGGAAGAGTTGTGATAGAAGAAACCATAATTAGAATATATTGTATAAAATATATTTGTCTTGCTCCAAGAAGGCTTGACAGAAAAAAATGTGACATTAATATTTTAAAAAATGAGTCTTATATTCTAATTTAAGATTTTTAGATGAGAGTGGATATTGAGTACTGAGTCCAATTCTTTATTGTCTTATTGTCCACCACTGAATGTCAGTTAAGCTTTGGGTTTGAAACCACTCTGTTCATCAATTTCTTAGTTAATTGTAGTTAAATGTGCAATTAAAATTACACACAAAATTCCAAATAGCAAACATAAGTAATCTAAGAGTGAGTATTGCCTTTATATGTCCCCTGAGCAGAATATCTCAAGATGCTACCAATTCCTAACTATTCAGAATAACTCCAATCCTCTTCAGGTACACAGTCTATGTCTTGATAGAACAATGAGTAGGTAATACGGCTAAGAGCAAAGTTGAAAGTACTCATATTCTGTAAGAATGCATATGCACTCTGCAATGTAGGAAAGTATCTGTATCCACATATTATAACCAGTTATTATATAAACATTGTTAGTGGTCTGTTTATATGGGTTAATCTCCTCTAACCAAAATGGCCTTAGCACAGTGCACAGCTAGTACTAGAAGGCACCAATTAGATTCAGTGTTTCATGAAGCACATTGGACATGATAATGCCAAAATAAATAGGAAAGAATGTAGTAAATAAGAAGAGAATCACCAATACCAACTCACCTCAAAGCTGACCATAAGAACAGAGGAACAAGGCTAAATTCTAGTATTACTGATGAACTCTGTCTTACTGCCGTTAGATAACCTGATCTGTATAATGTCTGGAAAGTAGAATGAAGGCACATTTCCTCAGATGGTGATGTTCTTCCTTCTTAGAGCCCTATTTCCCTGAACAAAAATAATCTTGAATTTTTAATTTCTATACCTGATCATGTGTATTGTAACAATCAGCATACATTAGGTTAATGTAGTTACAAAAGGAAAAATAATTTAATAATTTATTTTTCTTTTAAAAATTTAAGTATTTTATATTTTATTAATTTAATAAAAAGAGAAAAATGTGGTGAAATTTCTCCGTGAGGACAGATATCTTGGCACAGTATGTGTCTTGAGGTTTCCATTGCTGTTAAGAAATACCATGACCATGGTACCATTTTTTTCTTTTTCTTAAGGTTTTACATTATGTCTATGAATACAATGTAGCTATCTTCAGACACACCAGAAGAGGGCATCAGATAGCATTACAGATGGTTTTAAGCCACCATTTGTTTGGTGGGAATTGAACTCAGACCTATGGAAGAACAGTCACTGCTCTTAATATTTGAGCCACCTCTCCAACCCCATGATACCTCTTATAATGGAAAATATTGAACTAGGGCTGTCTTACACTTTCAAAGATTCAGTCCATTATCATGATTGTGGGATTCATGAAGTCATGCAAGAACTTGTAGTGCTGGAGGAGGCAAAAGTTCTACATCTTGATTCACAGGCACCAGAAAGACACAGTATGTCACACTGGGTGTAGCTTGAGACTTCCAAGCCTGCCTCACAGTGACATGTTTCCATCAAAGAAGTCACACCATCAAAGAAGCCATCAAGCCATGTCTCCAATAGTACCACTCCCTACAAACCGAGAATTCAAACATATGAATCTTTGGGGGCCATATCTATCCAAACCACCACAGTGGGTAAATAAAAACAGCTGCCACACACCCTGACAAACTGAGTCTGAATCCTGAGACACACACAGTGCAAGGAGAGGCAAGCTATGCAAGGTATTTTCTGACTTCCACATTGTGGCACACACCAACTGATCCACCAAAAAAATTAAAAAATAAAAATACACGTAAAAATTAAAGTTCATAAAATTTAAAATCCAATATTAATTTAGTCCAACTATTTTATTTGGCTCAGTATTGAAATCTTTATGATAGACAAAGAACAAAAAATACAATCCCAATTGTGAAGAGTAAGTAGAATAGTATGTGACTATCTTGAATGTTACAGATTTGATAAGCATTTCCCTTGCTCAAAGTTTTCATTCTCTTTTATTATAAGAACAAATTTGACTGTATGGCTAAATTAGAGCATTCTCGTCTTTATAAAGTATTGAAATAACCTGGAAAGTTAGAATTTGGGTGAGAATTTCTTTGTTTCTCTTTTGTCTCTTTACTGGAAACAATCTAATTATACTGAACTATATCATCTAGATAATATTATAAGACTTCTTAGTAAAAGAGTAAACAAACAAAATTGAAAATGACTTATAAAAATGAATCTGTCAAGTAAATAAGAACCTACCCTCAGGATTAAATGTATCTATGAAGGCTCTTTGAGGTTTGGAATGATTTTATGGACTAAAATTGTTCCCTGTATTTGTGTCTATTTAAGGTCAGATGTTTCTACATAACCCCAAGTTGATGTGTTAACATATGTATTCCTCAGAAGAAATACAATCGTGAAAGCTGCCCTGTGATTGTAATTTATAATCTTATGAAAGTACTCTGGGACCACCTTTCTCTGTCACAATGTAGGGTATATACCACTAGAAGATTATAATTGGCCAAGTTTACAGCTTTGTGAGAAAATGCCTAACATAAACAATTGAAGAGAAGAATGGTTCATTTGATTGATAACTTCAGAAGTTACAGTCCGTTGCTCCCAGCAGCTGCCATTGTTTCTGATTCTTGTAATGTAGAGGTTTATGTAAGAAAAGTGCTGAATGAGTAGAACTTGATACTCATGAAGCAGTCAGATATAGGAATGAACAAAGGCAAGATATATGCCAAAAACATGCCACCAGTGACGTACTTCTGTCAGTAATCCTTACCTCCCCAATTCCAGGACTTTTCAATGATGTCTATTCATGATACAATATCTGTTATCCATTGTCTGTCACCGAAGCAACTTAAATAATAGCCTGTGATGGACATTTTCTAGATTGTAATTTGATTGAGTAATTTGATATTAGATTTTTTATGTTTTCAGTAGTGAAAGTACTATATGCTTTTCTCTAAAAATTTAGCCAGCTGAAGACATTCTAAGTATTCTAAGGGATTAAATCAATGTTCAAATTCCTTTCCTACTATAGCAGTGGGTTACAAAACCATACTCTGGATGATTTAAGCTGTATTACCTCAACAACAAAGGGTAGAAGAGTGACACCCTTGAAGGAAGTTATTCTGGTGTCATAATAGCAATTTGGGAATTGGATTAATTGCTTTTCTTGTTGTTGTGACAAAATAACTGATAAAGACTGTTGGGTCACAGGTTGAAGGTACATGGTGCCAGGGGCATGACAACATGATTTCATTCATGTATAGGTGAGAAGCAGAGAGTGTTGAATGCTGTGCTCAGCTAATTTTTTCACTTTTATTCAGTTTAGAACCCCGGGCAATTTGGATGGTGTTGCTCAAATTCAGGGACTACCCATCATCCTTGGTTAAATGTTTCTAAGAAATCACTCATAGATGTACCTTATTGTAACTATTAATCTAGTCAAGTTGACAATAAAGATTACTTGCCACAAAAGCATATTATTAAAACTATTATTGTGTATGAAAGTTTTTCTGGAGACATTCATACAATTAGAACACTGCTAAGTATAAAGAAATAAAACTGATATTTGCTATTGTATGATTAAATATTCATTTCAAATTTGCATAAATAGCACCAGCAATGTCAGTGTGAAGAACATTCATGATTTTTTAAAATTAAATTGTAGAACGAAGGGAAAAATATAAACTTTATGATGTGAGTTATCATATGAGATTATATATTTTTGGACAGATGGACTTACATTATCTAGGAATAATAATATTATTTCCATGCTGCAATAGAATAAAAGGATATTTGGTTAGGGTTTGAGCTGAAGGGTTTTCATGTTTTTTTTTTTCTACATGAATCATAGTGTCTTTAGAACAATGAGTCTGTTTATAATTTTATGATTTATTATATTTAAATCATAAAATTATTTATTATAATTTTATGATTCCATCTGATGCCTTTTTAATCTTAACAGGGCTACAGAAAAGAGAGGTGATTAGATACTCCAAAATAATATTTTACTGAACTTCATTTTACTTTACATTTTTTCTATATAATTCATTATTTCCCTTGAGAAGCAATAAAACTTCTAGCTCTTCTTAGACACCTCATTCCAATGTGTTCTGTTATGTATCATTAGTTAACAGGTATCTGTTTGAAGGCTGGCCCACATCCATGATGATGATTGCTTTTTACATATGCTCTTTGCTAGTAACTCTGTAAACAATGCCTTCTGCTTTTAATGAGTGAAATTCAGAATGATTAATTATCAGGTTATTAATAGATGATGTTTCTGAGAAGTAAATAGTGAAGTCAATTAAGCAATATGGTCTGTTGGGTTTACTTCAAATCAAATAGCATTTTTAACTGCCATGATGCTGTCCTTTTTCTGGTAAGAAATGAACATTTCTTTGGCTAAATAAGGCACCTGTGACTGAAAATAAATATTCTTTTCCTGTCTATCTTAGGGATCCAGTTAGTTTATTGGAGTTCTACCCAGAAGTATGGGTGGGGGGTTTTTATACAAACATTTTTAATAGAAGTACAACCTCATCAGTGGAAAATCAGCCACTGAAGAACAATCAAGGTGTTCTATGGCAGAGCAATTCTTCTTCCCCCAGAAGCCTCACTTATTTATTATCTTGGAAACAGTCTTATGAATGTCTTTAATTTGATAAAATTTGTCTGCCTAGGTAAACTCATGAGTTTAATATACTTCCGGAGTCATAAAGGCCTTCCTCTTCCTTAAAAAATTGAACATTTTATTTCTGAGGAAATAGCTACCCAAGCACTGGGGCTTGGTAGTTAGGTAGCTATTGCCACTTAGAGAGCAGAAACCATGCATTGGGTCTGAAAAAGCAGTGACAGTAATCATGGCATTACCCTCTTCAATACCAGCACCATCTGGGTTGAGCTATGCTTTGTCACTTGAAAACTAGGCAAGTTCCTTAAAAAAAAAAAAAAGAGAGAGAGAGACTCAAACACACCATCCTCTAAACAGTAGTGATCATGAAATTTTGTGTGGATAAATGAAGATTAAATAATACAATGCACAAAAAGCATCTTGTGAAATGCCAATCATATACTGTTCAATTAATCTGTGTTTCTTTCTAATTCCCTTCTGTCAACAAGCTTTAGCACTCAACATTTTTTTTTTTTTGAGATTGAGAATAGTCAAAGATGGTGGTAATGTTAAAGGTATTTTCCTGTTTCTGATATGCAATAATCTAGAAGAAAAACATCCTCAACTCTAGTGCCAAAATAACCACATTTGCTTTCAGGTTGACCACATAAGCTACTATTATTTAAAAAATTAAGAAATGAATGGGTAAACTTTCACCATATGATATCAATCTCCATATGACCACCACTTGAACATCCTGCTGGTCTATGGAATCAAATTCAGGAGGACACCTTTTCCAAAACACATTTATCTGCTGAGAGATTTCATCAGCCCTTATCCTTATAATTTTACTGATTTATTGAGCGATGGGTCTGCTTCTGAGTGAACCGAACTCCTTATTTTTTAGCAAAAGATTAAAATTTGGTTAGGACTACACACACAAAATTATTGAAATTGTTTTATTATAAACTTCCAAAGTCATATCTTAGAACTTATTAGATATGTTTGTGCTATAGTAAAATGAATCTGGGTAATGTAAAAACATGCTTAAGTATGAATAAGGGAAATACTCAGCTTCAAATTATTTGGAGAAATATTCTTTTTCTCATTTTTTTTGTATGAGGAACATATGGTGAGGTTTGGTCTTTTGTTATGTATTGCAATGCTAAATACTGATCTCCAAGTCCTGGCTGCTCTCCGGAACAAGAGAATCTTCATGTACATTGTTACCCTGCTCCTTAATTTAAAACTACTGGTTTAATAAAGATGCCAAAAGTCAATAGCAGCCAATAGCAGTATTTGTGGTTCTTGGGCTTGGGGTTTTAGAAGAACCACAGAAAGGAGACTGAGAATGTAGAGTAAAGGAAGACAATATGGCTTAGGTGAGTCTTGGACTTGAGACGTGGCCAACTGAAATCAAGAGCAGTCCAGATGAAACATGGTTAATTTGGAAGTTATTGATGGAGAAATAGATTTGAATATCTTGGAGAGTAGATATCTGCCCAGCTCTAATGCTGATTAAGGCTTATTATAATAAAAAAATTATGTGTCTTATGCAGGACTTGAATGATCAAAGGTCAAGTAGAAAGCCCCAATTGAGATAAAATATATTCTACAACAAGCATGTTTGTAGTTCACCAGCTCCAACTGTCACTTGTCAAGGAAACTTCGAGATTTAGTTAAGATGCAATGTTCTTTATGGTTTTAATACTGTGACTTGAATGTGAAATGCCCCATCCACTATATCCAGGTATTTGAGTTACCTTGTTCTCCTGTAGGGAGATGTGTATGTAGGTTATAGATCATTCAGAAAACGGAGTCTTGTTAGAGGTAATGAATATTGTGGACTTATCTTTGAGGTTTTATAAGCAGTCCTAAGTCTTCTTCAGTCAGCCTTTTTATTTAGAATACAATGTGATCTGGTAGCCTCCCTTGTCTGCTGCCATGCCTTCCATACAATGACAGAGTCCATTTTTCCAGTTCTGTAAGCCATAATAAATCATTTCCCCTTTAAATTGTTTTTGTCAGAATATTTTATCAAAACAGCAGAAGAAAAACAAAGACAAATATCTTCACTTTGAACAGCATCAGAAGGTGACATCTTACATTTACTAAACTTCTACCCATGAATTCTCAAATCATTTTCCTAAATTACTGAAGAAAGAAGACATTTTCATTCATTAAATGAAGCACTAAATTGTAATTATATAGCTATAAATAATAGCTGAAACTCTTTCTAATAATTGTGCAACAGCATGGCTTCATGTATTTTTCTGGATTGAAAGCTTCCATTGTGCTAAAAGCAAATAAACACCTTAGTTCACCCAATAGTTGACAGTTTTCGTTTTGTTCTGTTCTGTTTTATTTTGTTTTCTTAATAGACTTCGATTTTAAAAACTTACTTTTAATACAGTTCTTAAATGCTTTTATCCTCCTTCTACCCTAACACCCAAAGGTAGGGTAGAAAACATAGTAAATAGAACAAGAGGATGTGGACTTTTTTAGAAGCAGTTCTTTGAGGTGATTCTAATCTCTGTTTGATAGGATACCAGTAGTCAAGTTTAGTAGTGTTAGAGTACCAAATATAAATTAGTAGATGTGGCACAATCTAACTGAAACAGCCAAGCCTCCTCTGAGTCTATATTATGAGTCATCAGGAGCAATCAAGATCAGCCAGGGATGCCAGAAGAAATTCTCTGCAGTGGATATCTCAAAAGAAAGGAGAACAGTAAAGATGAAGACATAAAACCAACAATCCATTAGAAAGCTAGCTATGCAAGCAAACATGCTGACGCTGTCCATTGAGTACTATCTATACTCTCAATAAATATCAAGTGTCCTCGCATGGTTATTATATCAGGAAAACACCACATGAGTATGCATGACATGACACTACCAGAATCTTCCACTTCATATTCCATATTTCTTTAAAAGTTGTCATTTTCTCTAGCATTAAAAACCTACATACAATAAAAATATAAGAACCTTAAAACTAGAACTTTATACCATAATTTAAATAAATAATTTAATAAATAAAATAGTCAAGGAATAGTCTAATAAAATAAACTGAAATTTCTAACTATATATAATAGTTAAGTAAAACAAACTGAAATTTCTGTTAATAAAAAATAAGCAAAGCAACTTTAATTTTCTGTCAATATACAATAATTAAGGAAACAAGCTTAAATTTCTACCAGTATATAATAATTAAGCAAAACAACATATGACCCTAAATGATAACAATCATAACACATCAAATGACCAAAACTATCTATGTCAATTTAAGGGATCAAGACAAAGAACTTCTTACATATAATTGCTTCCTGCTGTATTGGTGCAAAGATTTGTGTTTGGGCATCAAGGGTAAAAATGATTAATCTCATTGTGTGGGAGGGACTAACTATAGCATTTGTTTCCTATCATATTTACCCTATGTGTTGTCTATGTGTTGTGGCTCCAGTCTATGTGTAATGGATCATTGTGCTTCTCTTTTGAAGTTGATGTGCAAGCATATTTTGGAAAAATAAGTAACTGAGACAATCTGAGAGAGGAAGTCACATGGGCTATTTGCTTTTTGAAGACATTCATGACTCAGCTGATAAAAGGATTAACCTGATCAGATCTAACCTTTGTAAG
Source organism: Grammomys surdaster (assembly GCF_004785775.1). Classification (NCBI taxonomy): domain Eukaryota; kingdom Metazoa; phylum Chordata; class Mammalia; order Rodentia; family Muridae; genus Grammomys; species Grammomys surdaster. The sequence goes on from NW_021605506.1 coordinate 2,090,421, forward strand.
TTTCACTGGTAACCATATTTTTTCATTCCCTGTAGATACATAAACATGTCCCTGTTTTAAAACTATTGCTAATTTCCATTCTAATGTCAATACATCCTTATAGTATATAGGTTGGGTTAGTTCTTCAGTTTTTTCAATAACCCAGTGTCTCTCAGCTTAGTTTGTTTCATTTTACCCAACTTTTAAAAAGTAGTAGACTTGCTTTGGGATGGGGCAGACCCAGAGTAGGTCTGCTCCTGTCCTGTGGAGATAATGAATCCTGAGTCATCCTAGAAGAGCCACTGCACTCAGAGCAGCTGATAAGAACTCTATCTCACTCCCTAAGCCCCAGAGATATATCTGGGAGCCAGGGACATTCAGGACACAGGAGCTACCCAAACCCCACCCACCCCCTGGAATTCCACTTCCATTCTGCCCCTGCCTGGTCCTTTGGGCTGGGGCAGACACAGAGTCGGTCTGCTCATGACCTGTGGAGATACTGAATCCTGAGTCATTGAGGAGCCACTGAACTCAGAGCAGCCGAGGAGCCACTGAACTCAGAGCAGCCGAGGAGCCACTGGACTCAGAGCAGAAGGATTTCCAGATCCAAGAGGTGGCCTGAGTTCCAGGAGTTCTTCCACCCAGGAGATTAGGAGCATATGACCACAGAGACATCTGGACTCTGAGGAACCCTGCAACAAGCAAGACTACTGGAAATACAGACTCCAGTCTTACACAGTGAGGGCAGGTAACACTAGAGTTAACCAGATGGCAAAAGGCAAGTGAAAGAACATAAGCAACAGAAACCAAAGTTTCTTGGCATCATCAGTAACCAGTTTTCCAATATAACAAGCCCTGGACACCCCATCACACAGGAAAAGCAGGATTCAGAATTAAAATCACTTCTCATGATGATGATAGAGGATTATAAGAAGGAATTAAGTAACTCCCTTAAAGAAATAAAGGAGAGTACAAGTAAACAGATAGAAGCCCTTAAAGAGGAATCACAGAAATCCCTTAAAGAAATGCAAGAAAACACAAAGAAGGAATTAAACAAAAACATTCAGGATCTGAAAATGAAAACAGAAACAATAAAGAAAGTTCAAAGGGAGACAACTATGGAGATAGAAAACCTAAGAAAGTGGTCAGGAGTCATAGACACAAGCATTACCAACCGAATACAAGAGATAGAAGAGAGAATCTCAAATGCAGAAGATACGGTGGAAAATATTGACACAGTTGTCAAAGAAAATGCAAAATACAAAAAACTCCTAACTCAAAACATCCAGGAAATCCAGGACACAAGAAGAAGACCAAATCTAAGGATAATAGATATAGATGAGAAGGAAGATTCACAACTTAAAGGGTCAGTAAATATCTTCAACAAAATTATTGAGGAAAACTTCCCTAACCTAAAGAACAAGATGCCCATAAACATACAAGAAGCCTACAGAACATCAAGTAGACTAGACCAGAAAAGAAATATCTCCCGTCATATACTAATCAAAACATCGGATGTACAAAACAAAGAAAAAATACTGAAAGCAGTAAGGGAAAAAGGTCAAGTAACATAAAAAGGCAGACCTATAAGAAGTATACCAGACTTCTCACCAGAGACTATAAAAGCCAGAAGAGCCTGGACAGACATCCTACAGACCCTAAGAGAACACAATTGCCAGCCCATATTACTATAACCAGCAAAACTCTCAATCACTATAGATGATGAAACCAAGATATTCCATGACAAAACCAAATTTGCACAGTATCTTCTCACAAACCCGGCACTTCACAGTATAACTGATGGAAAATGCCAACACAAGGAGGGAAACTACAACCTAGAAAAAGCAAGGAAATAATCTTCCAACAACCCCAAAAGAAGATAACTATACAAACATAATTCTACTTCTAATAACAAAAGTAACAGGAAGCCACAATCATTTTTCCTTAATATCTCTTTACATCAATGGTCTCAATTCCCCAATAAAAAGATGCAGACTATCAGACTGGATACACAAACAAGATCCAGAATTTTGCTACATACAGAAAACACACTTCAGTGACAAATACAGACACTACCTCAGAATAAAAGGGTGGACCTCGGACTAAGACTGGTCTTTAATAATAACTAAACCAATGGAAAACCCACATGCACATGGAAACTGAACATCTCTCTACTCAATAATGACTTGGTCAAGGAAGAAATAAAGAAAGAAATTAAAGAATTTTTAGAATTCAAGGAAAATGACACATCATACCAAAACTTGTGGGACTCCATGAAGGCAGTGCTAAGGGGAAAACTCATAGCTCTAAGTGCTTACAAAAAGAAACTGGAAAGAGCACACTCTAACAACTTGACTGCACAACTAAAAGCTCTAGAACAAAAAGAAGCAAATACACACAGGAGGAGTAGAAGCCAGGAAATAATCAAACTCAGGGCTGAAATCAACCAAATAGAAACAGAAAGAACAATATAAAATATCAATAAAACCAGGAGGTGGTTCTTTGAGAAAATCAACAGGATAGATAAGCCGTTAGCCAGATTAACCAGAGACAGTATCCAAATTAATAAAATCAGAACTGAAAAGGGAGACATAACAACAGAAACTGAAGAAATTAAAAAAATCATCAGACACTACTACAAAGGCCTATACTCAACAAAACTGGAAAACCTGGATGAAATGGACAATTTCCTAGACAGATACCAGGTACCAAAGTTAAACCAGGAGCACATAAACCATCTAAATAGTCCCGTAACCCCTCAGGAATAGCAGCAGTCATTAAAAGTCTCCCCACTAAAAAAAGCCCAGGACCAGATGGTTTTAGTGCTGAATTCTATCAGACCTTCAACGAAGACCTACTACCAATTCTCCTCAAACTATTCCACAAAATAGAAAAAGTAGGAACACTACCCAATTCGTTCTATGAAGCTACAATTACACTCATACCCAAACCCTACAAAGACCCGAAAAAGAAAGAGACCAATCTCCCTTATGAACATCGATGCAAAAATACTCAATAAATTTCTAGCAAACCGAATCCAAGAACACTCTCCCCCTACCTTTTCAATATAGTACTGGAAGTCTTAGAGCAGTTAGACAACAAAAGAAGTCAAAGGGATACAAATAGGAAAGGAAGAAGTCAAAATATCGCTATTTGCAGATGATATGATAGTATATTTAAGTGACCCCCAAACTTCCAGCAGAGAGCTCCTAAACCTGATAAACAACTTCAGCAAAGTGGCTGGTTATAAAATCAACTCAAACAAATCAGTAGTCTTCCTCTACATGAAAGATGAACAGACTGAAAAAGAAATTAGGGAAATGACACCCCTCACAATAGTTGCAAGTAATATAAAATACCTTGGTGTGAATACAACCAAGCAAGTGAAAGACCTGTATGACAAGAATTTCAAGTCTCTGAAGAAATAAATCTAAGAAGATCTCAGAAGATGGAAAGCACTCGCATACTCATGGACTGGCAGGATTAATATAATAAAAATGGCTATCTTGCCAAACGCAATCTACAGATTCAATGAAATCCCCATTAAAATCCCAACTCAATTCTTCACAGAGATAGAAAAGAACATTCTCAAATTCATATGGAATAGCAAAAAACCCAGGATAGCGAAAACTATTCTCAACAATAAAAGAACTTAGGGTGGAATCACCATCCCGGACCTCAAGCTGTACTACAGAGCAATAGTGATAAAAACTACCTGGTATTGGTACAGAAACAGGCAGGAAGATCAATGGAATAGAATTGAAGACCCAGAAATGAACCCACACTCCTATTGCCACTTGATCTTTGACAAAGGAGCTAAAACTGTCCAGTTGAAAAACGAAAGCATTTTCAATAAATGGTGCTGTTTCACCTGGAGGACAACATGTAGAAGAATGAAAATTGATCCATTCTTATCCCCTTGTACAAAGCTCAAGTCTAAGTGGATAAAGGACCTCCACATAAAACCAGATACACTGAAACTAATAGAAGAGAAGGTGGGGAAGAGCCTTGAATACGTGGGCACAGGAGAAATGTTCCTGAACAGAACACCAATGGCATATGCTCTAAGATCAAGGATTGACAAATGGGACTTCATAAAATTGCAAAGTTTCTGGAAGGCAAAGGATACTGTCAATAGGACAAAAGGACAACCAACAAATTGGGAAAAGATCTTTACCAATTCTTCATCTGATAGAGGGCTAATATCCAATATGTACAAAGAACTCAAGAAATTAGACTCCAGACAACCAAATAACCAGATTAAAAAAATGGGGTATAGAGCTTAACAAAGAATTTTCAATGGAAGAAACTCGAATGGCTGAGAAGCACCTAAAGAAATGTTCAGTATCTTTAGTCGTCAGGAAAATGCATATTAAAACAACCCTGAGATTCCATCTCACACCAGTCAGAATGGTTAAGACTAAAAACTCAGGTGATAGTAGATGCTGGCGAGGGTGTGGAGAAAGAGGAACACTCCTCCATTGTTGGTGGGACTGGAAGATGGTGCAACCACTTTGGAAATCAGTGTGGCGGTTCCTCAGAAAATTGGACGTAGCATTACCTGAGGATCCAGCTATACCACTCCTAGGCATATACCCAGAAGATGCTCGAACATATGACAAGGACATATGCTCAACTACGTTCATAGCAGCCTTATTTATAATAGCCAGGAGCTGGAAAGAACCCAGATGTCCTTCAACAGAGGACTGGATTCAAAAAGTGTTTTATATTTACACACTGGAGTATTACTCAGTTATTAAAAACAATGAATTCGAGAGGTTCCTAGGTAAATGGATGGAACTAGAAATTATCATCCTGAGTGAGGTAAGCCAATCACAAAAGAACACACATGGTATTCACTCACTGATTATTGGATATTAGCCTAGAACCTTGAAATGCCCAAGATGCAACTCACAGGCCACATGAAGCTCATAAAGAAGGAAGACCAAGTGGGGGTGATTCAGTCCTTTCTAGAAGGAGCAACAAAATACTCAAGGGAGCAAATATGGAGACAAAGTGAGGGACAGAAACTGAAGGAGGGGCCGTCTGCAAACCATTCCACCTGAGTATCCATCCCATGTGCAGTCACCAAAGGTAGATGCTGATGTAGAAGTCAGGAAGTGCATGCTGATAAGAGCCTGATATGGATGTCTCTTCAGAGGTCTTCAAGAGTCTGACATATTCAGAGGCAGGTGCTCACAACTAACCATTGAACTGATCATGGGGTTCTCAATGGAGGAGTTAGAGTGAAGACTGAAGGAGCTGAAAGGATTTGAGGCACCATGAGGAGAGCAACAATATCAACCAACCACAGCTCCCAGGGTCTAAACCACCAGCCTGGGAGCACTTAGGGAGGGATCCAGGGCTTCAGCTGAATATGTAAGAGTGGAGGGCCCTGCTGGGCATAGGTGGAAGAAGAGAACCTTGACCTCAAGAAGGCTGGACGCCCCAGGGGGTGGGAATTTTGAGGGTGGGGAGGTGGGAGTGGTGGGGTAGATAGAGGTTATATCCACAGAGAAGAAGGAGGAGGGGTTAGGGGATTTTAGGTTCCTGGGTGGGTTGGGGATGGGGTAAGTGGACAGCACATGAAATGTAAATAAAACATCCAATGAAAATTTTAAAACAAAGAACAGAATATATGCAATTTGAATAATATATTTTCAGTTTAATGTTTAAAATAATTTTTAGTTGGCTCTTCATGAAAGTGAATATTTTGCAAAATGATGTAATGTTCAACAAACTTACCCCACTGATCAAATCAAGTTAGTTGCTTGCTTTTAAAGTAAAGCTTTAATGGAAGAGCTGTATCCCTTTTTTTGTTTTGACTTGCTCCTTTCAATTTCTGGAAGTTTCACTAACTGTGGCAAAGGCCATCTGGTCCACAAAGCTGAGTCCTTACTATATTTCCCTCTAAAGAACACCTATTTTGACCCTGTTACACTATTCATGATTTGGTACTAATCTAACAGGGAAACAGCATTGACAGCTTTGATCCCTAATTACACAGTCCTATATCAACCCTATATCTGGGTCCAGAGTATAATGTTTGGACTTTCAGGGTTATTTATTAAGCCTCTAGAAATCTATGAGCTTTATTCTATCATTTTATGAAACAAAACTAATAATTTTTGTATACCTAATATGTTTTGAAGAATAAGTAAAATCATATAGATAGTGTTTATCATGTAATAATCATGGTTTAAATCTTGTTGTACAAAGGAAAAGCCAGTAAATATCAATAGGATATTAAAAACACATCTCTTATGTCAGAATGAAATATTGGTCTGCTGACATTGTATTCATTTTTCTGGGATGACTAATAACAAACTCCAGGTTGGTTTACATGTCATAGAGTGGGTCTAGACTATCTTTGCTTGGCTTGTTTTCAGAGAAGAAACTCCTTCCTTTCTACATCATTAACAGATTAAAGCAGGATTTGTACTTATCTTTAAAAGATTAACTCATGCGTTCTCATTTTCTTTTGTATTTGGAACTATAATTATGTTTTAAGTGTCCATTTTTCTCTAAGGACACAAAATCATCTGAATTTGCTTTCTTTAAATAATACCAATGAGAAATCATTAGAAACTGTTATAACTGTAGTCTCAGTATTAGTTTATAAAGAATAAATAAGTAAAGTTAAGTTTATCTGTAATAATATGTAAAGGCTGCTCTACTGCTCCTTGTAATATATGTTTGTATTCCATGGTGAATTTAAGTGCAATTTCTATTTTTATCAAATTAAAAGATATAATAGCTTCTCTGAAATATTTATTTTAATAATAACAGGGAGACTTTTTGATAATGGACCAGTACTTCCATAATAAGTCATAATGACAGCAACCCCTTCTTTCTTTCTTGGACAGTTACATTATTTGAAAATTTACAGTCATATATATATATATATATATATATATATATATATCCCTATTTAGAAAATAGTTATAATTTCTCTCTTAGGGCCTATGTCCTATATAGTGATGTCTTCTTGGTGTCCTTAACAGTGCTAATATTGGTCTATTTCATGGATTAAGTCTTAAATCAAATCTGAAAATGGTTGTTAAATATTTCCCTAACATTTGTGTCTGAGTTTTAGCAATGCACCTATTTGTTCCACATCAATCATTATTATAACTATTCTAGATTACATGTAGGTTAGATTAATGACTCCTTTTCAATTTTGGTAGTCTACTGTAGTAGTTTGAATAAAAATGATTGCTACAGAAAAAAAAAGTAGTAGACTTAACAAAGCATTATTTAATCAGTCTCAGGGCAGGGGATTATTCTCCTTTTTGTTTAATAAGCATCTCTTTTAAAGTATGATTGACTCATTCTATAATGGCATGTACTGTGGAATTATATGGTGCATAAGTAATATGGTTTGTTTTGTAATATCCAAAAAATTGTTTCATCTTATCAAATGCATTTTTGGGAGCATTGTCTGTTTTAAATTATGCAGGTATCCCCATAACTGCCATTATTTCTGGTAATATGTAATTATATAATCAAACTTTTTGGAACTTAAAGGAGTTGCCTATTGAAACATTGAGTACATGTTAATTGTATCCTGTATATAGCATTGTTTTCCAAATTCTGAAAATGGGAAATATTCATCTACTATATCATTTCTTTTGGTATCTCTGGGGTTACAACCAACAGGAAATGGAGTTTGTTTTCATAGGGAACATGTAGGTCATTTTTAAATTATTTCTTTGGCTATTTGCTGCCTGATGGAAATATTTTCTTTAAATTTTTCTTGTTAGTATGTTTCTCATAAAACTGGGAGGCTTCTTACACATTTTCTATTAGTAACTGGTTAATTTCATCATTTCCTTGCACTAGTAAGACCAGGAAAACCTGAATGAGAACAAATATGAGTAACATATAAGACATGATTTCTATTTCTGATCATCTATTGCAATTCTATGAATAATATGGTTATTTCTGAGTGATCAGGTACAAATTCATCAATATCTACATACAAAACAACTCTTTCTGCATATAAAAATCAGTGATTAGGTTAAGAGATCCAGGATAATCAAATAATATAACAAAGATTACATAATATTTTGACATTTGAATTGATATATAGTGAATTTTGAGTATCTTGCTTATAGTGTCTGATTTATAACCTACCATCCCCATTTTGTTACATTCTTAAAGAATGTTTCTACTTCTGGTATTGATATTGTTTTTACTACACATTTAATAATCTAATTATTTCTTTTTATAGACGGAATGTGTTTGCTTTTTGAATATTTATTATTAATTTCACCAAAGTAATTACTAGAAGCTGTTTGTCAATCTTGCTTGATCACTAACAACTACACAGTCTCAGCATTAGTAAGAAGTACTACAATTTCAGCTGAATCTGTTCCTGATAATTGATGTAATCTTATTCTACCTTTTATAATTAATTCAGAAGTATTTTCCATATATGTCTTCAATTTTTTACTTTATTTATAAGGTAAGAAAACCCATTCCATAATACTATCTTCTCTTTGCATAATGAGCACAGGAAGAGACTGAAATAAATGCAAAATGATCAAAACACAAGCAAATTTAGGATCAATTAGATCAACATTTGTACATTTTGATAATTGTTCTACAAAAAGTAACTCATTTCTGCTTCTGCTGTTAGACATCTTGAACTGTTCAAATTTGGATATCAGTGTAATGTTTGAAATAAATCATTTAACTTATAAGTATGTAGTACAAATGTAGACCTTAGCCTTTTAATATCTCCCATTATTTTTTGAAAATTAGTAACTGTTTATAATGTGGTCTTGTGAATCTTTACATTTTGTGGATAAATTTTTTGTTGACTGATTTTATAACTGAAATAATTAACTGAATCTCTTCTTTTTTTTTTTCTAGAATAATCTGTAACCCCAGCATGGCAGTATTCTTTATGTTACCTTAAACATATTGTCTAATACATTTTTGTCAGAATCAGCCAACAGAATGTCATCCATATAATGATAAATAATAGAATGAGGAAATTGCTTATGGATTATTTCTAATGGTTCATGCAGAAAATACTGACACAAAGTTGAACTATTTAACATTCCCTATGTTAGTACTTTCATTTGGTATCTCTTTAGTGGATTACTATTATTCAATGTAGGTACTGAGAAAGGAAACCTTTTCCTATCCTTCTCATTCAACTATATTGTGAAAAAGCCATCTTTCAAGTCAGCTATTATTATTTACTGTGATCTCAGTAACAAAGATCGTAAAAAACGTTCAGGTTGTAAAAGACTCATTAGTTGATGTACATTGCTAAAATTGCTCTTAAATCTGTGATCATCTTCTGTTTCCTAATTTGTTTTTCACAAAAAAAGGGGGGGAATTCCTTGGGCAGATAGACATATGTTGATTCGTCAGCTGTTTGAGTACCAGTTGACCAAGTGACTATTTCCTTAAAGGTCAGTTTGATAACTACTTAAGTAGATAAGTTGTTGGTATATTAGTAATGGTCTACTTCTATACTTCTATATTTAGAAATTCATTCCATGTGATGTCCTGGTTTTTGATTATTGGTATAGCTTTTGATTTTTTATGATCAAACTAGCAATACTTTCCTCTAAGAGCATCTACCATAACATGCCTAGTTTTCACATTTGGTAGTCCTGGAATTTCAGGATATTAATTTTAGTACTTCATTGTTGTAAAAGAACACTGTCAATAAGTTTATGAGTATGTCAACCACTGAAGTTTTCAATTTCCCTGTTTTCCCTTCTTTTCCCACAACGTTAATCTGTTAGACACTTTTTCTTATTCCTGATAATTTCTATAAAGTGTATGTAATTTGGGTTTCTGATCATTAACTATTGCTTGCCAGAACATATATTTTTCTAGTTTTCTTGAAAGCCCTTGTTCTTTCTAAAAGAGCAGTCTTGATGTAAGAAAACTATAGTTGAACAATTCTATCCCCTGCATTAATTTACATCTCCTTTTTCACATATGCAATAATTTTTATTTCTTCATTGCTATCCACACCTACAATACCTGGACGCATATTAAATTCTTGAGAAGTTAATATACTTTTTCTCAAGACTATTCCCATTGTCCATGAGGATAAAGGACCATAAACATCAGTGGTTAAATTGTAAGATTCAACTTTTGAGGATAATATAAGAGGGTATTTGTGGCCAGCTACAAAGCTGCACTTCCTTCTGTATTGTGCATAATATCTGAAATATTCACTTTTGATTTTCTAGCCTGCATATACTGTGACCAAAGGAAGGTCGTTCATATTCTTTATTCTGGGCCTTTAGTTGACAGGCTCCTCTGTTTGTTTCACAGGGGCAAGGTGTTGCCTTTAAGTCTCTGTGGGATCAGCAATAGTTTGAACAATATTTGTCTTTGATACACTGACTGCAATACCTTGGAAACTTTTGTCGTTCATTGCAACCAAAATGAGCTTGTTCTCTTTTATGAATTCATATTTTCTAGATTCAGTGTATCTGCAATTTTGATCTCTGAATCTTCTAGCCTACAATTTCTTTGGAAATGACCAAATTTGCCACAATTAAAGCATCAGACATTTTGACTCCATAAAATTTCGGCCATGATTGGTCCTGTGATACTGGCATTACGTTCCTGAGAACTAGCGCCAGTTGTCTCTCTTATTTATTCTATTGAGGCTCCTCATGTTTCCAATAGGCATTTTGCTCTCTTACATTCAGTAATCATGTTTTCAAAAGGCCAATATTTCTATCAATAACTGTCTGTTTCATGGTCTGATATGGCTCTGTTTACAGCTGAACTCTGTCTTTGTAAGAAGTTTATGGATGCTTCTGTAGGTCCCTGTATTACCTTTGTAAATGAAGTTAATTTTTTTTCCTCTTTCCTTAATCATATCCCAGGTTCTTAAATTTCAATATGACATTGCTCAATAACACCATCATCTGATCAGGCTTGTCACTGTAAATCAACAAAACTCCCTTCACCAAGCAATTAGTATTTAGTAACATTCATCTACCTTGCTGTATTCTGTCATTTTGTTGTTTTGTGCCTCTACCACAACAACCATTGCATTTTTTTGTCCAGCTTCTAGTACAGTTGACATTAATCTCTTTTTAACTTAGCCAATAAATCTTTTCTGCATAGTCCTAGTATTTAACATTTGTTTAATAAATGGAGTATGCAACCCATATAATATCATATACTCTTTAAAATGCTTTAGATCTACCATCTTTATTGGATTGCAAGTCAATTCATTATAGACAATAATAGGACCATTAGCAGGCATATGTTGAGCAAAGACTGGGAAAGCTGAAGTTGGCTGTGTAGGCCCAAGCAAATTCTCAGGTGCTGCACTCAGATGAACACTACCCCATTGTATCTATACCATCTTCTTGTCTTCCTGGGCCCTAGTTTCATGAAGAGTGGCAGAATACTGAGTGAATATGTTTCATTTAATTTTATTTCAATCTGTTTCTCTCTATATGTATCTATGTTTGTTTTCTCTGTGTGTCTCTCTGTGTGTGTCTCTTTCTGTCTCTCTCTTTGTGTGTCTCTTCAAATTCAAAGGCTAAATTTAATGTCATCAAACTAGAAAAAATCAAAAATTAGGAGACAAGTGTTAAAGACAATGCAAATGTGCATGCACGCATGCACACAAACACACACACACACACACACACACACACAAAGAGAGAGTGTGAATAATACAATACATGTGTTATGAAAGTAGAATGGAATAATTTTGGAGAAATGAAGGTACATCACTAGAAATTAGCAAGAGGTATGAGAAAGTCTAATATAAAGACATGAAATAACAAAATATATTGACCAAATGATATAAGAAAATACTACTATGAAACCCATTACTTTGTTTTTTATCTAAAATAGTTAAAATCCACAAAGTATTATTTAGTAACCTACAGACTAGAAAGCAAGCTGAACACAATTATTTCTCAATACTATTTTGATTTAATTTCAGAGAGTCCATGTTTGGATTCTGAACTGAGAGATATTTTCATTTCTTTAAGTCTTACTTCTCTGCCATCATTAGTAAAAGCAGCAACAAAATAATCTGAGAGAAATGAAATAACCAAGTTGTGAGTAAGAATTCAGTTACCATCAGTAATCAGTTGCACAACATAACTAGTTATGTTTTATCCATTTTGAAACTCATTCTGCTACCATGACAAATGTCCTAACATTTTTCATTTGTTGAAACTGTCTTCATAGCATAAGAATCTGATTATATCTATTATTGAAAGTCCTAAAATTTCTCGATTGAATTTTCTAAATATTAGTCATTGTTGATGATACTTATAATCAAACATCTAAATTCAAAGATAGCCACAAAATCTTTCATGTAGGGTTAAAGCCATAAATCTGACTTTCCTACCTAAATAAACAAATAAATAAATGAAAAAAATAAGTTTAATTTGTGATACACACAAACA
>NW_021605506.1:2102921-2132498 GCF_004785775.1 Grammomys surdaster
TTAAATAGAACTGAACCATTCCTCTCCCACTTCCTTACCAAAAGCCATCAATGGGAGAAAGCTACTCTTCAGCATCCTTATCACACTATTTAAGAGTTCTCTGGATGCCCCAGGGGGTGGGAATTTTGAGGGTGGGGAGGTGGGAGTGGGGGGGGTAGATAGAGGTTACATCCACAGAGAAGAAGGAGGAGGGGCGAGGGGATTGGGGGTTCCGAGGGGGTGGTGGGGGATAAGGTAAGGGGACAACATAGGAAATGTAAATAAATCATCCAATAAAAAAAAAAATAGAGTTCTCTTAAATAACTTCTTGTTTAGGCTGCTACTTATTATGGGGGAGTGGGGATTTGAATCTGGTAGGTATTTCACAGAATCTTTCCATGCCACTTTTTCACAATTATTTGCCTGCAATAATCAATATCACTATAAATGTAGCTATTTAGAGTCAGCTGGGAAACATGAGTGTTTTTGTTAACTCTTCAGAAGGATCCTTCCTACTGCTTACATGATAATCTTCTATATCAGTGCATGTACATTTACATTATAAGTAAGATTCTTATGCATACAATGAACTATATTCATATGTAAGTGGTGTGAGATGAAGAACTGAGATTAGAGATGAGAGAATTATCACTGTCCCTATGAAAACCTATTGCCAGGAAATATTGCCAAATAACACTTGGGCCCAAGCCAAAAAAAAAAAAAGAACCAACGTTAGGAGCACCTCAAAGACAGAAAAAGGGGAAGTCTCGAAATTTGACAGTAAAATAAATCAACATCCTTAGAACATAAAAGGTCAAAATCAGGAAAGGAAACTTTTATCTCTAAATAAAGAATAGAGATTTAGGTTAATATGGTCAGAAATCAAAATACTAAAATGACTTTAAAAATACTAACATGTCTCCTGGTATACTAAGCAATAGACAAAGAAACTGGAGAATAAAATAATAAAAAGTGAAAGAACAAAGAAAGATTAGGAATATAAAATGTACAGAAAATTCATTAAAATAAATTGCATAGAGCTGAGGAAAAGTCATTGTGCTTGAAAATTATTGTAAAATCTGTAAAAAGTAAAATGTAATACTGAGAAGTGGGGGATAGTTCATTTGATAAAGTACTTGCAGCACATGCATGAAAACTTTAATTCAATCCTTAGAACCCATATAAAAATCTTTGAATAATACAACATATGTTGTAGTTCCAGGGCTGAGGGGAAGGAAACTGGCTCACAGGCCAGCCTAGTTTAGTTGAATTACAAAGGACTCAGAGGCACTGTCTAAAAGGAACATGGTGGTAAACACTGCAAAGGTATTTGTTTCCTTAGTTTGATACCTAGGACATAACTTGTGGAAAGAATATAAATCAGTAAATTAGTTTCTGACATACCAAGTGACACATACCCAGTGGCACATATACTTGCTGACACACAACAAAGAAATGTAGGTACAAAAAATATGTAGGAATCTATTTTGATAAAATAAGTGAAATTCTGTTTTCACTAACAGTACTCACAGGATGGTTTGATTGGAATGACTATACCAAACCAAGGAACTCTTATATATCAACATCAGACAGTGATGTAGCCCAGTCCTATGGTATCTTTTTAATTTCATCCTCTAATATTTGTGTTTGTGTGTGTGTGTGTGTGTGTGTGTGCTGTGTGTATCTGTGAATATCTAAAAAGACAGATGTGTGTATGGTCATAGGTCAACCTCTTATGTTGTTCCTTAGAATGTCCCCTATATTCTTTTCTTTAAGTTATATTTGACAATTATTTATGAATTTTAATTAGTTTGACACAAAAGGTACAAACACACACACACACACACACACACACACACACACACACGACTAAAGCCAAAGCAAAAAGCCAAAATTTTAAGACCCCCTCAGGTCACAGTAGTCAAAATGGGAAGTTGAAAGATGTCATATGTAGTACATGGTACAAAAATCAGAGTCTAAAACCTCTCCCAACCACGATAAGTACAGAAACACATCCTTATTTTTAGGTATTGATTTCACTATGGCAACATTTGTCTACCCTATCTTCATCTAGATGGAGTGCAGATTTCATTCAGGAGAAATCTATGTAGTACATATCAAGAATTAAAATGAGAAAAGAAAATCAGTTAACATGATAAACTGTTTTAAAATATATTCTAAGGAAATGAGAAATATTAAAATCAATATATATGCTATTCAGGAAAAAATAAAATCATTTCTGTACAAAATGCTTTTGAGTGTATATGTAGGACATGAAATGCTATAGGCAATTTTTTAAAAAAATGTTTTTAACCAGAAACTGACAAGATAATTCACTGTATGTTATATTGGTAATCTCATATGTTTTATATTCTTCATATCTTTAATCATGTTTGATTTTCTTTCTTGAATATTGTACATACTTTCTATCTGTATGTCTATAAATCAATCTACAATTTAAGTGTTTGTTTTCACATCTTTCAAACTAGGTCACTTATTTTGCCTCTGAACATCTGTAATTTTTAAATCTCTCATGGTAGTTTTATATTTCAAAATCCTTCTATGCATGTCTCTCTTTTGTTTATAATTATCACTTGTGAACCCAAGACCATGGTTTAGCAGTTGTATATATTTTGTTCATTATCTCAAATTTCAAAATACTACATTGTGACATGTGAATGTATGATAGGCATGACTGGACAAATTAAAAAACTATGGATTTGGTGTTGGAAAGATGGCTTAATGGGTAAGGTACCTGCTATCAAACCTGATGAGTTGAGTTTGATTCCTGGACATAGTCTTAGAAGTATATGAGCTACCTGCTTGAAACTAAGAGTTTCAATAATTTCATTTTTCTAGAAAGTTGGTTTAATCTCACCATGATGGTGCCCCTAAAAATTCAGTAAGTTGTGTAAGTATGAGTATGTGAGAGTGTGAATGTGTGTGGCTGTGTATGTGTGTGTGTGTGTGTGTATGCCTACCATAGCCCGTGCATTTTTTTTCTTCTAGAAAATTGGCAGAATGGTTGCTTCCTGCAAAATGGGCTTCCTATGGTCAGATATCAAACAGGTTAAGTATGTAGCGAAGCTTTAGAAGAAGGTAGAATGAGTGATGAAATATTGTTCACTTCATTACATAGCCTAAGGGATGAGTTGCCTGTGCCAACTCTGCTTGGTTAGTTTTATAATGAAAGGTCCAGATTTTGATATCAAACGTCTGAATAGTGTGTAGGGTAGAGGCTATGCTAGCATAGGGAGAGATAATTGTTCTGTTGGTAACACATCAACAAATTCTTAAAAGAATTCTGTCTGCATTGTGCCTAAAGAAGGGAATATTTATATTCAAATCATACCAAAAAATTAAATTTAGATTTTGCTCCATATCTATCATGGTACTGAGAAAAATACTATGTTCAAAACATCTTAATGGAAGAATTAGATTATTTTTGGTTAGTTTATATAACAGTCCATATTTAAGGAAGTCAGTGGAAGAAGTTGGAGACAAACCTCCTTTACATTCCATATAGCATTCTATTCAAAAAACAGTTTATTTTACAACCGAAGAAAAAGAGCAGGGACCATGTGACATGTGACTTGCTAGCTGGTTGAGACTGCCTAACACTAAGGTAGCTTTCTTAAACAGCTCAAAATAAAGTACCCAGAAATGTTGTTATGCATAGTGGGTAGAGCATGCCTACATCAATTAACCAGACATGCCCACAAACCAATCATTTTTTTTCTATATTTTCTATATTCTGTCTTTTCTCTATTTTCTATATTCTGTCAAATTCACAGTTATAGGTAACCAGGACAGGATTTTTGCTGAGAAGAATCAAGTAAAAATAAAAAACCCATCTCCACTCAACCTAAAAGAGGGGACTCCTGCCCCTAGACCAAGCAGAGAGGGCCCACCCAGAACCCCCCTCTGACTAGCGATCTAAATTCTTGCTTAGGCTGTGAAGCTAAGCATTGCAGGGGAATATAAAATTTAAAATATCTCTCTGTGTTCCCTGACGGACAAGCCTGACTGCATAGGAGTTGACCTCAAAATTATCCTCTCTCCAGGAAAAAGACATCGGGATGGGTATGGCTCTCATGACTCACTGAACAATGACAGGAGGACTGGAGCCATTATAAGGTCCCCTTTAACTACTGGAGGTCAGGCCTCTATCCCGGCCTTTTGCAAGATTCGAATTGCCATGGTCCTTCTATACTTGGAGAGAGGTGGAATTCTCAGGAGCAGTCATGCTTATACACTGAAGGCCTAAAATCAGCCATAGGCCTAAAATCAGCAATAGGCCTGACATACATGCCTGCTAACACAAAGCCTTGAGTCTCTGCGGAAAAACACTGAAACAGATGCCTAGAAACTATTATAAACAAATAGCTTTGGTGGAAAATTGCAAGGCTGAATACATAGACCTTGTAGATAGGCAACCTTGGTGGATAGTACCAACTTAGATAAAGACAAGTGAATCATAGGCGGAGTCATAGTGTCCTGTCCCCTGAACCTTCACCCAGCTGACACTCTGTTCTGGAATATACCTGTACTCCCCCTGAACAATCTGTATTCCCCCTGAACATCCACATTCCTGTGTCATCCCCTTCCCCACATCCTGCCATTTTGTGTATATAACCTATATGTGAAAAAGTAAAGATGGCGATCTGATCAGAAAAAAAAAAAAAGCCTTAGGGGGAATGTGGCCTATGAGACATTTTCTATACCACTTCTGGGCAAATACTTTAAGGAATATAAATACTACCATAAAAATACTGGTTAAACGGTGACATTCTGTTCACAACAAAGAAATAGAACTTGTCTCGGTGTCCATCAGCAAAAAAAAAAAAAATAATAATAATAATAATAATACAAGGCACATATATACTTCAGAATTTTGTATATTCATAAAGGAAAAATTATGAAATCTTTAGAAACATAAATGTAACTGTTTTCAGTAATACATATATATTCCAACTGTGAAAAAGCTTTGGAAGTAGAAGGACATAGTTTTATCTTAGACTCACAGTGTGTGACTGAAATCTTGTCCTTTATTCCCAGGAAGATAAAGCTGATAGGATATAGGAGAGAAATACCAGAAATCAGATTTCCAGTAAATATGTGGTTCAAGCTATTGAATGGAGCTATCACTACTTGATATGTTTTTAAGAAAAAAACATGAGTATATTCTCTGTTTCTATGGTTGAAACTTATGTTGAAATGCTCCTCAACAGAGCTCAGTATAAAAAGTAAATTTGGTAAAATTGAAAATTTCATTGATTTAGGTATACCAGTCAATTATTAAATAATGACAATAATTAAATTATAAAATAAGAAAAAACAAAAGCAAAATCAGTCAACCAAAAATATAATGGAACACAGCAAACAAAGTGTTCAGGATTCTATAAGAATAGAACATCCATTTTACTTAATATTAGTACTGACAATTCATTCAGCTGCAGGTAAATGTCATTCTACTCACAGAAGGATTTAAATAGATGGATTTTTGTGAAAAATATGATATTACTTGTTAATGACCAAATAGTGAGTAAACCTTATCTATTAATGACAAGAATAATCATAATGGGAAATCACTGCTTAAGGTCTTTAACACAGAGTGAGTATGAAGGCTGTTATGAATCAGAACATAAGCATACCTACAGCTGAAACTGTGCATTGTGCTGTGCACAGCTGACCTTCAAACATTTCAACTGGCATTACCTATGAATTACTTGCTTCTTCTAACTGCATAATGTACTGCCATTCCCAAGGTGTCCAGAGGCTGAGGACATACTTAGGTATTCTCTCACTGGGAGATATAACAACAGAAACTGAGGAAATTCAAAAAAATCATTAGAACATACTACAAAGGTGAATACTCAACAAAACTGGAAAATCTGTATGAAATGGGCAATATTCTAGAGAGATATCAGGTACTAAATTTAAACAAGGAACAGATCAAACATATACACCATCTAACCTGTCCCATAACCCATAACCCCTAGAGAAAAAGAAGCAGTCACTAAAAGCTTCCAAAACAAAAATAAAAAAAGCCCATGACCTGATGGGTTTAGCATAATTCTATCAGACCTCCAAAGAAGACTAAATACAAATATTCTTCAATCTATCCCACAAAATACAAACAGAAGGAACACAACCAAATTCTTTCTATAAAGCCAGTCTTCTGCTGATACTAAAACTACACAAAAACCCAACAAAGAGAACTTCAGACCAATTTCCCTTATGAATATCAATGCAAAAATACTCAATAAAATTCTCACAAAATGAATCCAAGAACGCTTCAAAACGATCATTCATCACCATCAAGTAGACTTCACCCCAGGGATTCAGGGATGGTTGAATATACAGAAATACATCAACATAATCAACTACATAAACAAACTCAAAGAAAAAAAACAACATGATCATTTCATTAGATGATGAAAAATAATTTTTCAAAGTTCAACATCCTTACATTTTAAATGACTTGGAAAGATCAGGAATTCAAAGCCTATACTTAAACATATTAAAAGCAATATACAGCAATCCAGTAGCCAACATCAAATTAAGTGGAGAGAAACTTGAAGCAATTCCACTAAGATCAGGCACTAGATAAGGCTTCCCATTCTCTCCTTACCTATTCAATACAGTGCATGAAGTTCTAGCTAGAGCAATTAGAAACAAAAGATCAAAGGGATACAAATTAGAAAGGAAGAAGTCAAAATATCACTATTTGCATATGATATTATAGCATATTTAAGTGACCTCCAAAATTCTATCAGAGAACTCAGACAGCTGACACACAAACTCAGCAAAGAGACTGGATATAAAATTAACTCAAATCAGTAGCCTTTGTATACTGAGTATATAAATGAGTGTACAAAGGATAAATGGGCTGAGAAAGAAATTATTGAAGTGACTCTCATCACAATAGTCACAAATAATACAAAATTCCTTGGTGTAACTCTAACCAAACAAGTGAAAGATCTATATGACAAGAACTTCAAGTCTCTGAAGAAAGAAAATGAAGAAGATCTCAGAGGATGGGAAGATCTCCCATGCTCCTGGATTGGCAGGAATAATATAGCAGAAATAGCCATCTTTGTCAAAAGCAATCTACAGATTCAATTCAATCCCCATAAAAATACCAAATCAATTCTTCACAGAGTTAGAAACAGAAATTCTCAAATTTATTTGGAATAACAAAAAGCTCAGGATAGGGGAAACTATTCTCAAGAATAAAAGAACAGCTGGGGGAATCACCATCCCTGAACTCAAGTTATACTAAAGAACAATAATGATAAAAACTGTATGGTATTGGTGCAATGACAGACAAGTAGGTCAATGAAACAGAATTGAAGACCCAGAAATGAACCCACACACCTATGGTCACTTGATCTTTGACAAAGAAGCTAAAACCATTCTGTGAAAAAAAAGACAGCATTTTAAAAATATTCTGCTTGTTCAACTGGTGGTCAACATATAGAAGAATGCAAATTGATTCATTCTTATCTCCTTGTACAAAGCTCCAGTCTCAGTGAATCAAGAACCTTAGCAAAAATCCAGATACACTGATTTTAATAGAGAAAGTGGGTAAAAGCCTCGAATACTTAGGCACAGGGGAAAAGTTCCTGAACATAACAACAATTCCTTATGCTCTAAGATCAAGAATCAACAAATGTGAACTCATAATATTTCAAACTTCTGTAAGGTAAAGGAAACTGTTAATAGGACAAAACAACAACCAACAGATTGGAAAAAGGTCTTTACAAATCCTACATTTGATAGAGGGTCAATATCCAATATTTAAAAAGAACTCAAGAAGTTAGACTCCAGATAACCAAATAACCCTATTTAAAATGGGAAACTACTAACCAGAGAATTCTCAACTGAGGAAACTCAAATGTCCAAGAAACACCTAAATTAATTTTCACCATCCTTAGTTCTCAGGGAAACGCAAATCAAACTGACCCTGAGATTCCACCATACACCAGTTAGAATAGCTTAGATCAAAAACTCAGATGACATCAGATGTTAGAAAGATGTAGAGAAAGAGGAACACTTCTTCACTGCTGGTAGGATGCAAACTAGAACAAACACTCTGAAAATCAGTCTGGCTTTTCCTCAGAAAATTGGACATAGTACTACATGAGATGCAGCTATAAGACTACTAGGCTTATACCCAGAAGATGCTCCAACATGTACTAAGGACACATGCTCCGCTATATTCATAACAGACATTTTTATAATAGCCAGAAGTTGGAAACAACCCAGATATCACTCAACAGAGGAATGGACACAGAAAATATGGTACATTTATACCACGGAATACTACATAGCTATTATAAACAATGACTTCATGAAATTCTTAGGCAAAAGGATGGATCTACAAAATATCAACCTCAATGTGTTTACTCAGTCACACAAGAGGACATATGGTATGTACTCACTGATAAGTGGATATAAGGCAAAGTGATTGCAATACTCAAGATATAACTAATGGGTCACGTGAACCTCAGAAAGAAGGAAGACCAAAGTGTGGATGCTTCAGTCCTACTTAGGAAGGGTAACAAAATAATCAAGCAAAAGAGAGGTTTAGAGGAACATGGGAGGAAGAGATGTGGGGAAGGGGAAAAAGAGAAGAATCAGTTATGAGAGGAGATGGAGTAGATGTACAGAGTGCCAGGAAATTGAACAATAGTGTGTAGCAATTGGGAACGGGGAACTTGGGGTAGCAGTGAGAAAATTCCAGAAGCCAGGAAATCAAGAGACTCCAAGGACCCCCAAGGAGATAACATTAGCTAAAATAACCCCGGAAGGGGAGAGAGAATCTGTTGAGACCATATCCAGAAGTTACGCATGCCCGATTCCTCCCCATTGAGAGATGGAAACACCGACATATCTTTAAAATTTTAACCCAGAATTGCTATGGTCTAAAAGAAATAAAGGAACAAACAATAGAGCAAGGACTCAAGGAAAAACCATACAGAGACCTCTCTACATGGGGATTCATCTGACATGCAGATACCTAACCCAGACACTATTGCTGGTGTAAAAAGAGTTTGCTGACATGAGCCTGATACTGCTGTCTCCTGAGAGCCTCCTCCAGATCCTGACCAACACAGATGTGGATGCTTGCAGCCAACCATCAGACTTATCACAGGAATCCCAATGGAGGAGTTAGAGGAAGGATTAAAGGAGCTGAAGGGGCCTTACCTGGCATCAATGGGAGAAGGAGGCGCTAGGGCCTCTGAAGGGTTGTTGCCCCACTGTAAAGAAATGCTAGGTATATGCCCAGGAGTGGTATAGCTGGGTCCTCAGGTAACACTGTGTTCAATTTTCTGAGATACTGCCAGACTGCCTTCCATAGACGTTGTACCAGTTTACAATCCCACCAATAGTGGAGGAGTGTTCCTCTTTCACCACATCCTCGCCAACATGTGCTGTCACCTATGTTTTTTATCTTAGCCATTCTGACTGGTGTGAAGTGGAATCTCAGTGTAGTTTTCATTTGCATTTCCCTGATGACTAGGGATGCTGAACACTTCTTTAGGTGCTTCTCAACCATTAGAGCTTCCGCAGTTGAGAATTCTTTGTTTAGCTCAGTGCTTCAGTTTTTAATAGGGTTCTTTGATTGTCTAGAGTCTAATTTCTTCAGTTCTTTGTATACCTTGGATATTACCCCTTTATCGGATGTAGGGTTGGTGAAGATCTTTTCCCAGTCTGTATTTTGCCACTCTGTACTATTGACTGTGTCCTTTGCTTTACAGAAGCTTTGCAGCTATATGAGGTCCCATTTGTAAATTCTTTGTTTTAGAGCACAGGCCATTGGTGTTCTGTTCAGGAACTTTTTTCCTGTGCCTATGTGTTCCAGGCTTTTCCCCAGTTTCTCTTGTATTAGTTTCAGTGTGGCTGGTTTTAGGTGCAGGTCCTTAATCTACTTGGAATTGAGCTTTGTACAAGGAGATAAGTATGGATCAATTTGCATTTTTCTACATGCTGACCACCAGTTGGACCAGCACCAATTGTTGAAAATGCTATCTTTTTTCCACTCGATGGTTTTAGCCCCTTTGTCAAAGATCAAGTGACCATAGGTATGGGGGTTCATTTCTGGGTCTTCTATTCTATCCCACTGATCCTCCTGCCTGTCTCGGTTCCAATACCATGCAGTTTTTATCACTATTGCTTTGTAGAACAGCTTGAAGTCGGGGATGGTTATTCCACCAGAAGTTATTTTATTGCTGGGAGTAGTTTTCACAATTCTGGTTTTTTTGTTATTCCAAATGAATTTTAAGATTGCTTTTTCTATCTCTGTGAAGAATTGAGTGGGAATTTTGATGGGATTGCATTAAATCTGTAGATGGCTTTTGGCAAAATAACCGTTTTTACTATACTATTCCTTCCAATCCATGAGCATGGGAGATCTTTCCATCCTCTGAGATCTGCTTTGATTTCTTTCCTCAGAGGCATGAAGTTCTTGTCATACAGGTCTTTTACATGCTTGGTTAGGTTCACACCAAGGTATTTTATATTATCTATAACTATTTTGAAGGGTGTCATTTCCATAATTTCTTTCTCAGCCAGTTTGTCTTTTGAGAAGAGGAAGGCTACTGATTTGCTTGAGTTAATTTTATATCCCGTCACTTTGCTAAAGTTGTTTACCAGGTTTAGGAGTTCTCTGGTGGAAGTTTTGGGGTCACTTAAGTATACTATCACATCATCTGTAAATAGTGAGATTTTGACTTCTTCCTTTCCAATCTGTATCCCTTTGACCTTTCTGTGTTGCCTAATTGCTCTGGCTAGGACTTCCAATACTATATTAAATAAGTAGGGGGAGAGTGGGCAGGCTTTCCTAGTCCCTGATTTTAGTTGGATTGCTTCAAGTTTCTCTCCATTTAGTTTGATGCTGGCTACTGGTTTGCTGTATACTGCTTTTACTATCTTTAGGTATGGATTTTGAATTCCAAGACTTTTATTATGAAGGTGTGTTGAATTTTGTCAAATGCTTTCTCAGCATCTAGTGAGTTGATCACGTGGTTCTTTTCTTTGAGTTTGTTTATATAATGGATTACATTGATGGATTTCCGAATATGGAACCAACCCTGCACTCCTGTGATAAAGCCCACTTGATCGTGATGGATAATTGTTTTGATGTGTTCTTGGATTCAGTTTGCTAGAATTTTATTGAGTAATTTTGCATCAATGTTCATAAGGGAGATTGGCCTGAAGTTCTCTTTCTTTGTTGAGTCTTTGTGTGGTTGAGTATAATTGAGTGTAATTGTGGCTTCGTAGAATATATTGGGTAGTTTAGCTTCTGTTTCTATTTTGTGGAATAGTTTGAAAAGAATTGGAACTAGGCCTTCCTTTACCTGAGGACCCAGCTATACCACTCCTGGGCATATACCCAAAAGACGTTTCAACATACAACAAGGACACATGCTCCACCATGTTCATAGCAGCCTTATTTATAATAGCCAGAAGTTGGAAAGAACCCAGATGCCCTTCAACAGAAGAATGGATGCAGAAAATGTGGTACATTTATACAATGGAGTACTACTCAGCTATTAAAAACAATGAGTTCACGAAATTCCTAGGCAAAGGATGGAGCTGGAAAATATCATTTTGAGTGAAGTGAACCAATCTCAAAAGAACAGACATGGTATGCACTCACTGATATGTGGATATTAGCCCAAAAGCTCACAGTTTCTAAGAAACTATGTATAGACCACATAAAACTCACACAGAAGAAGGAAGACCAAAGTGTTGATGCTTTGGTCCTTTCTAGAAGGAGTATCAAAGTTTCAACCAGAGCTCCCAAAGTCTAAACTACCATCCAGAGAGCACAAAGGGGGAGACTCATGCACCTGTATAGGGAATTGAGGGTGACCTTGTTAGACTTCAGTGAAAGTGGAGGGCCACGGTCCCAGACAGTTTGGATCCCCTACTGTGTGGGAATTCGGGAGCAGGGAGATGGGACTGGGAGGGTTTTTGGAGCATACCCTCACAAAAATTAGGAGGAGGGGGTATGGGATAAGGGGTTTTGGGGGAGAATGGGAGAGGAGATAACATTGAAAGGTAAATTCATATAATAACCAATAATAAAACCACACATATAAAGGGTCTAAAAAAAAGATAGAGAAGGAGGGAGAGAGTTTACTTATTATAAATTAATTTCAAAAGTTTCTAGGAGTTGCTAATTGGCTAAGATCCTATTTTAAGCTCTCCATAAAAGAATTTAAGTCTCTGTTCAATATTCTCAAGAGAGGGCTAAACCCTAATTTTTCTCAAGAATTCATTGACAAAAGAGAGGTAATCTCACAAAAAGTAGAAGCTATTACTAATCGATATATTATATAGTCTGATTAGTTGTCAGCGGTCCTATAACAGTCCTTTGACAAAAGATTATTAATATAAATTTATATATCCTTAGATAGGGTCTTCATGACTCTCTGAATGTGGAAGGAGCGACTGTTGGTGCTTCTTCCCTGATTTTACAAGAACTCTGAAAAATTGGCTTTAGAAACAAAAGAGGGGGAACGGTACCCCCTCAGAAGGAGTCACCCTGAAATACTCTTCATCATGCTTTGTTCACTTTTATCTCTTCAAAGCTGAAAGCTCATGGAAAATCTGCTGCTGACTGCCTTTGGCACCACCAAGACCAAGAAAAGTTTGCAACAGATATGGGGTAGGACCCTCTTACCCTTAAAGGGAATGGCCCAGACCCAGTTCCCTTATGGGGCCGAGGACTGATATGCCTGTCCGATACCACAGAAGGCACAGCTAACAGGCTACCAAAAAGATTAATGAAAAAAATAGATACCCCCACAAAGCCAGGCCCAACCATAAATACGATGAATAACAATTTACACCCAGGGAAGAGAAAACTCCCTGAGAATCCCCTTCTTTTTCCTTTCCAGGTAAAAATGAATCACCTGTGATGTCTACGGTTAGAAGTTCTAATCCAGATGCTGGCCACCGAACATATAATACTGAGACCTTTGAAGGGCCACTAACAAGAACATCAAACAGCTAGAGATTGACATCACCAATTTGAAGAAATCCCTCATTTCACCGTCTGAAGAGACCTCCTAAAATCGCAAAGATCCTTATTGGACTTGATTTACTCTAGTACAATAGAAAAGACTGTATACAGCTCTTGACTTTGTACAACCCTCAAAGAAGAATGTTGCCTTTACATAGACAAGACAAGGAGAGTTAAAGAAAGCATGAAACAGGTAGTGAAGCCTAAGAAAAATCAGAGAGAGAAAGAGACAGATGAATGCTGGTACAAGAATTGATTTGCAGCCTCTCCAAGGTTGTCAACCCTATTTCCTTCTATCTTTGGATCATTATTTGGGTTCTTTTTGCTTTTTTCTGCTGGTCCCTGGCTCTCAAATAGGCTGACTAACTATGCGATACAACAGATAAATAATTTGGTAGCAAAACCTACTCAGATAGATTATCATAAGTTAGCTATGGAGGACCACGAGACTCAAGATGAGGTTGTTACTTTATACAAGGTGTTTCCAAAACCCATCTCCACCCAACCTAAAAAGGGGGGACTTCTGCCCCTAGACCAAGCAGAGAGGGGCCACTCAGACCCCCCTCTGACAGGTGATCTGAATTCTTGTTTAGGCTGTGAGGCCAAGCACTGCAAGGGAATATCAGTAAAAGATAAAAAATATCTCTCTGGGTTCCCTGAGGAACAAGCCTGACTGCATATGGGTTGATGTCAAAAGTATCCCCTCTCCAGGAAAAAGACATTGGGATGGGTATTGTCCTCATGCCTCATTGGACAACGACAGGGGCACTGGAGCCATTACAAGGTCCTCTTCAAATATTCCCCCCTCTATCTCCGCCTTCGCAAGTTTAGAATTGCCACAGCCCTTCTATACTTAGAGAAGGGAGGAGATATCAGGGGCAGCCCTGCTTACACACTGTAGGCCTAAAATCAGCCATAGGCCTAAAATCAGCAATAGACCTGTCATACATGTATACTAACACCAAGTCTTGGGTCTCAGTGGAAGAACATTGAAACAGATGGCTATAAGCTAATGTCAACAGGCAGCTTTTGTGGAAATTTATAAGCCTGAGTGGTCATGGACCTTGTAAATAGGTAGCCTTGGCAGATAATACCAGCTTAGATGGGGACAAGTGAGTCATAGGCAGAGTCACAGTGACTTGTCCCCTGAACCTTCACCCAGCCGATACCCGGTTCTGAAGATATCTGTATTCCCCCTGAGCACCCACACTCCAGTGTCATTCCCCTCCCCACTTCCTGCCTTTCTGTGTTTATACCCCTGTGTGAATTAATTATGATTTGAGAAAAAAAATTAAAAAAAAAGAAATGCTAGGGCCATGAGGTGGGTGGGGGAGCACCTTCATAGAATCACTGTAAGTGGGGTGGGATATAGGGTTCACAGTGTGGAAACTGGGAAATGGTATAAATTAGAAATGTAAATAAATAAATATCCTATTAAAATGACAATAAAGGAAGAAGAAACAAGTAGCAGAATAAATATATGTCTTCTGTTCTTGTGATTTAAAATTAGGCCTACAGTTAATAATTTATCAACCTTAGAACCTATTTTTAAACAAGTTCAATTCCATGTTACTCCTGATTTTAATAGTAGTTATCCATACATAAGTAAAACTTTCTTTGTTCTGTGATAAGTGGATTTTATTTGGGGTTAAGAGTGTTTATTTTCCAATCATGTAGAATGATTTATTGCCATTTTTTTCATTGTATCTCTCTGACACTGAGCTGTATGATATTACTTTCATGATTGACTGAGGCTCCTGAAGCTTAATTATCTTTGGTAACTTATACAGAGAGTTCCTGAATGACTCTTCTCATTGTGGAACTAAATCATTTGGTTTCCATGGTTCCTATTCTGAACCATGGAACAATATAATGCATTGGGTGTCAGTAATGTTTCTATGAGAATCCCAACAATGAGAGAAACAAAAGAGCTTTCTTTTGTAGGCTATTATTATTTCTAATTGTGTGTATGTATGAGTCTTTATGTCTCTCTGTTTCTCTCTCTGCCTCTCTCCTGTGTGAGTGTGTGTGTGTGTGTGAGCGAGAGAGACAGAGAGACAGAGATGAGAGGGAGGGAGGGAGAGAGAGAGAGAGAGAGAGAGAGAGAGAGAGAGAGAGAGAGAGCATGTATAGTTTATGTCCTCAACAAGTCTGTAGGCTTCAAATCCCTTGGATCTGGAAATGTGGACAGTTGCAATCTACCCAAAATGGATGCTCAGAACTGAACACAGGTCTTAGGCACGAGCAATACCACACCTAACTACCTAAACATCTCCCTAAACCACAGAGTTTTCAACCTAAAGTATATTCCTGAATTCTTGTTTAGCTGATTACATACATTCACTAAGAAACTCATTCACATTCTATAACTTGGATTAGATATATATGTATTGTATGCAGGTGTATCTGAAATGGGATGATTTATGTAAACATATTTAAGATATTAAATACATACATCTTAGGCTGAAGAAATGATCCTCTGTAGCAGTTTCCTTTGATTTGATACCTTCCATATTGGAGGGAAGCTCATTAAGATACAGGATGTTTACAAGGAGATTAACTAACAGGATATTTTAAATAGAGGGAAAATATTTCACTATGTAGCAAACTCTTAAAGCTCAAGAAGTATACTGTGCAGAATGTCTTCAAGGAGTCCCTGATACTGTCCAGATTCACTAGACTCTTACCTTTCCTAAGCTTACATAAGGATTTTAGAATACCAATAAAAGCTCTGATGAGCTGACCTGCCTAGAAGAGGCTGAGATAAATAGAAACAGTCAGAGGTAGACAGCAGCTGAGCTTTCTGGAATAGGTTATAACCATCTGAACTGTCTCAAAGAACCACTTTAGGAACTGCAGACAAGTTCGGGAGTGCAAATAAGGATTCCAGCTTTCATGACCTGTCTTCTGTGTTGGGCTGGGTTTAGGTGATGAAGCTGTCTGAGTCAATTCTGTTCATGTAAGTAACTGCTCTTCCATACTCCAGAATTGGCTCAGCAAGTTTGACTTTGGTGCAACCATACTTTATTCCAATCTTGTTACCCTATATTGGAAAAGCAGATGTTTTGCCATGTCTTCCAAGGATTATCACATAGTATAAGGGCTCAGTATACAAAGGCTTATGCTGCCAAGACTGATGGCCAGAATTAGATAAAAGAATGCTTCCTGTGGAAGAGAAGAACTGATTTCTGTACATTTTTGTCTGACCTCTACATTCATGCCACATACATGTGTGTCTATATACACATATATATTTACTCACACAAACTAAATTTAGAGGAATCTATGTCTTTATCCTTAAGGAGTACAATAGTATTTTCAAAAACTGTTATGAATGTCTCATATACATGAAGAGCATATGCTTTTGTATCCAAGTACTTGCTAATATGATCATATTGCTGTACTTTGGATCCAGTTTGGGAAATGTAACAATGAATATTTTACTTAAACAGCATGACTCACACATTCATATTAAATAAAAAGAACAACATTACTTTCTATAAGGGTTTTTAAAGATGTGACCTTTATCTTTAACCAGAGAGAATAAGTGAGCTAAGTATGGCAGATCATGCCTGCAATCTAGCAATCAGAATGTTAAGAAAGAAGTAGGATTCCCAAGTTTGATTCCTGAGCAAGATTGTGAGACTCTCTCTTGGAAAACAGAAAGATAACAAATAATATAGTGAATTTCCCACAACATCTACATTTAAACATCAAACAACAAAATAAAATTACAAAATGTAGGGAAAAACAGCAGTAAACATTCTTTGAACTTTTGTCATCTAAGCTCTGTGAAAACTACTTTATAAGAATTATTTAATTTCCTTATTTCCTTATTCCTAGTCGTTAGTTATTTGAGAATTTTATAAAATGGATTTTGGTGATATTCTTCACTTTTCCCATACTTATTTGATCATTTCTCTAGTCCCAATCCATCCAACTCTGCGTCATTAAAAATAAAGGCAATAAATAAATAAATATATAAATTACAATTTATTTCATAAAATATTTAAATTGTGTATATATGAATGTGAGCAAATGTCTATGAGTGCACTTTAAGTGGAATCCAGAAGAGGATTTTGAATTTGCTGGAACCCTACAGTATCTTGTAAGCCATCCCACATTGACATAGGAAATCGAAATCTAATCTTCGCCTGTTGTGTAACACTACTTCAGTCAGAGAGTCTACGTTGTGCTCCAAGTGAGAGATAGTTTTTTCTAGGTGTTGAATGTCCTCATCTATGTCTGCCTTTAGACTATTGTAATTCTAATTTAATATTTTTAAATTTTTATTGGATATTTTATTTATTTACATTTCAACTGTTATCCCTTTTCCAGATTTTTCCTTCACAAACCTCTTTCTATCCCATCACCTTCCCCTTGCTTCGATGAGGGTGCTCCCTCATGCACACACTCACTTCTACCTCACCGCCCTAGATTTCCACTAAACTGGGGCCTAGAGCCTTTATAGGATCAAGGGGTTCCCCTCCCATTGATGCCAGATATGGGCATCATCTGCTATATATGAAGCAGGAGCCATGGTCCTCTTTGGTTGATAACTTAGTCACTGTGAGCTTGGGGTTGAAGTGGGCGGGGTCTGGTTGATTGATATCGTTGTTCTTCCTATGGGGTTGCAAACCTCTTCAGCTCCTCCAGTTCTGGCCCTACTTTCTCCTTTGGGGTCCCCATGCTCAGCCTGATGGTTGGATGCAAGAATCAGCATCTGTATTGGTCAGGCTCTAGTAGAGCCTCTCAGAAGATAGCTATGTCAGGCTCCTGTAAGCAAGCCTTCTTATCGTCAACAATGTTGTCTAGGTTTGGTGTCTGCATATGACATGGATCTCCAGGTGAGGTAGTCTATGTATAGCCTTTCCTTCAGTCTCTGTTCCACTATTTATCCCCACATTTCCTTTGGACAGAAGCAACTCTGGGTTAAAATTCTGGTGATGAGTGGGTGACCCCATCCCTCAACTTGGGGCCTTGTCTGACTTCAGGATAGGATCTCTACAGATTCTTCTTCCCCTTTATTGGGCATTATAGCTAATGTCATCCCCACTGGGTCCTGGGAACCTCTTGCTTTCCTGGCATCTGGGATTTTCTTGTTGCTACCACCAGTTCCTCATCCCCCATTGCTACACACCTCTGTTAAATTTCCTGACCCTCTGCATGTCATCACCATCTCCTCCCATACCTGATCCCTTTTCCCTTCCTACTTCTGTTTTCCTCCTAAGTCCCTCCTACCCTCTTCTACCATGAGTATTTTGTTTTCCCTTCTAAAAATACTGAAGCTTCCATACGATCGTCTTCCTTCTTCTTTAGTTTCATATGGTCTGTGAGTTGTATCTTGAGTATTTCAAGCTTTTTGAATAATTAATATCCACATATCAGTAAGTACATACCATGTGTATTGTTTTGTGACTGGGTTACCTCACCAAGGGGGATATTTTCTAGCTCCATCCATTCGCCTTCGAATTTCATGATGTCATTTTTTTTTCTTGGTTTTTCGAGACAGGGTTTCTCTGTGTAGCTCTGGCTGTCCTAGAAGTCACTCTGTAGACCAGGCTGGCCGTGAACTCAGAAATCCACCTGCCTCTGCCTCCCAAGTGCTAAGATTAAAGGCGTGCACCACCACCGCCCGACTCATGATGTCATTTTTCAAATTGCTTCTTCCTTTAATGTTAACGCAGCTATTCCAATGCAGACTCCAGCTAGTCTTGTCCCTAGAATTGATGACAGATTTAAAGATATAGGTTTTCTCTTCTGTTTCATAAGGTCCCCTTCAATTTTCCCTAGTAAAGCTCTTAACACTGCTTCTTCTGAATAACAGGTTAGGTGGGGCTCTAATTGAACCAAAATACAGAACCCTTTAGGGGCAGAAGGGGCAGTTTAATTGAACAGGCCCATCATACCTGTTCTGGGGGAATAACCCATTTGTAATGAACTATGGGAATGGTCTGATTGCAAAAGTCTTGATGTGACAATGGGACATCCCCCCAGGCAGATACCCTGTCCCAATATAGTCTAGAAGGTTAATGCTGGACTTTCTTGTGACCGTCTACATGCAGAGGCAGAGTCACTTTCAGAAATATACTCAGTTATCAATCCCAATGCCTTCATAAAAGGGGAACCTAGAATTTTAACACAACCAGCCAGAGTTGGTATTTTTGGGATTAGAAACATCTAGTATATCAAAGATTTTTAACATTATTGACCATAGGGTATCTGCTAGTTCTATTTGTTCAAGGAATAGTTCTGAAACTAAGGATATATGTGTTTGAGTTCCCAGGGGTAAAGTAATTGTTTGTCTAGAGAATGAGGTCAACATGGGTTTAGAATT
This sequence comes from Grammomys surdaster, assembly GCF_004785775.1. Lineage (NCBI taxonomy): Eukaryota > Metazoa > Chordata > Mammalia > Rodentia > Muridae > Grammomys > Grammomys surdaster. The sequence continues at coordinate 2,122,277 of NW_021605506.1, forward strand.
TGTTAGGATCTTATTTGGGCCTATACCTGTTGGTGGTTGGCTTACAATTGGCTTTATTCAAGTTTGACTGTAAAGAGCAATCCAGGAGTGATACCTCCAGTAATGTAGAACTGAAGGCCCCAAGACTTCCAGCTTCTCATTGTTTAGCTTGTTTATCCTCTTCAGTGAACCTAAATGAAACTTTGGAGTTGTCTCCCTACTAGGAGCCTGTAATAAGATCTTCCTTAGTTACTTTCCACCCCCTATTTCCAGTAAGTGATGTTTCACATCCTGAGGCAGCACAATAAAACTGTTTAGGACCCCAACATTTGGCAGTTCTCTTTCCCTCGGGCATATGTAAAAAGTTCTCCATATACATTTGGCACGTGTGCATTTAGAGGTCTTTTGAAGGTTAGTCTGTGAATTTTAAGCTGATCAGTACCAATAGAATGTCATATCTGTGAACCAGAATGTTCCAAATGGTCATTTTGTACAGGCTGGTCGGGCATGATAGTCTCAGGATTTTAAATCTCCCAGATCAAGTCAAAAGGCTGATGTGTATTGGGAGCTGCAATATGTACAGTTATCAGAGAAAATAGGTTCAAGACCATTTTACTTGAGACATTGGTGGTCATCTGAACTCTCCATTCTGTTGAGACTGGAATCCAGTGATCATCTTTAGGAAAAAACAGGTTATCAGTTCTGGCATAAATGTAGTACACTTAGGCAGTGATCTTGTCCATTTTGATGGCAGTTGGCAAAGTTATCAGGATGATTAATGGCCCATTCCACCTGGGCTCCAGTGAGTCTCAGTGAAATCTCTTTGCATGGACCCAGTCTCCTAGTCAAAATTCTTGTGGTTCCAGAATGAGGCCTGCTTTTTAAACAACATGTAATTTAGGCCCGATAGTTGCTCTGACTCCAGATATTAAGTCATTATTTTCTAATTCTGCAATAGCTGCTGACTGTAGATTGGATATAAGAGTGACTGGGATACCATACATGATCTTAAAGGGAATTAGTCCCGACTGGTAAGGACACTTCTTTATACATATAAGGCAAAGGGAAGGATCATCATTCAGTTGTTGCCAGTTTTAAGGGCATTTTAGTTAAGGTCTCTTTTAATGTTCTATTCATTTTTTTTCACCTATTCTGCCCTGGCCCATGGGGAATTCCACCAGATTCTAGGGAAGGGGGTGAAAGAATGGGGGCACAAGAGATACAAAGAAGGAGCGCCTGTCTAAATGTCTGATCAAGTGCTTGAACTTTATTGTTCAGGCTGCCATTATGAAGACAAAAGTCTTTATAAAAGAAAGTTTTCTAAGGGTCAGGGTCCAGAGCTATCCCTTCATCATCTCTAATTTCCTGGTAACTATAAACCACAATGCTCCCACAAACATTCCTTAGCTCAAGCTGCTTATCTAGTTAATATTTTTTCACAGGCAGGAGGGTAATGAGACATTATTAACTCAGGAGTCTTATCTAACTAATATCCTCTCACAGGCAGGAGGGCAACAAAGTCTTGGCTCCTAGCACTGTTCTGAACTTTCACATCAATATACACAGTGTAACTTTCAATTTGACCCAATAAATCATGCTATATCATGGCTTACCTTGGACAAAAATGTTGGTCTTTTATTTGACCTTATCATATGAAGAAATCCATAGCTGGGTAACATAACCTCCAGCAACTTCTTAGCCACTACCTATTCAGTCTCAGCATTAGTAGGAAATGCCTCCACGCTTCTGGAGAAAGATTCCATGAACACCAGCAAATATTTTATCTGTACTTATTTGGCTTGATTTCTGTAAAATTAAGTTCCCAGTAGGGTCCCAGTCTCTTACTCACAGTCAGGAACCTGAATGTTTGAGTTTACTATGGATGTTGGTCAATTTGCAAGCTATACAGCTTGATACTATAACCTCCAGAGTGTTTTGCATAACTTTTAATGTCATCTTAGATTGTCTCACCACATCTGCCATTTCATTTCCCTGTGAGTGACTCTGCTGTTCTTTCTGAGAAAGGTTCTTGCTAAAGAGGTGGGTCATATTAGCTTATCTTCAGCTGATAGCCACCAACCATCCAGATGCTTATATATGGGTTGGTTTTTAGCCCATTTAATTTCTTCTTCCGTAAGGATGGTTGCTCTAGTCAGTTTGGATTGGGTGGTTCAAGCAAGACAGCAGCCAAGACAGTGGCCATTTCTATTATGACTACCTTCTTAAAAGTTTAGTCACCCAGATTGTTTTCTCTAGCCATTGGTGATGTGCCTTTTTGTTGGCCCAGGCAATGTATGATTGTCAGCTTCAATGGTAAAAAGAGGCTTTTAAGAAACTGAATAATTTCACCTTTTTTCTTGATAGTTTTCCCTTCTGCTGTTAAGAGTCTTCTTTCATGATAAAAAGCTCCATGTCCACGAGCAGCTGCAAATGCATATCAGCTGTCAATATTGATGTGAACAGCCAGTCCATTTCTCATGATGAGGGACTGGTTTAATGCTATCAGCTCAGCACTTTGAGTTGAAGTACCTGGGAGAAGAGACTGAGCCCAGATTGCCTCTATTTCTCTAGTCTCTGCCACTCCTGCTTTCGTCATATCATCATAGGTGGTGAATGAAGCTGCTCCCATCTGTAAACCAAGTCTGCTTGACCCCTGTCAGAGGGGAGTCATTCAAATCTGGTCAGGTACTATGTACCTGAGCCAAAATCTCTTTGCGTTGACGGAGTGGACAGTCCAGGTCAGGGTCTGGTAGAAGAGTCACAGGGTTCAAGATGATAGGCAACTGGAAGATAAGTTGGTCAGGGCAAGTTAATAAAGTCTGATAATAAGTCATGCAGGCATTACTGAACCATTGATCAGGAAGCTGCGTGAATACCTCTTCAATTTCATGGTGGGTAGCCATAATCATATTTGGTCCTGAGTTAGTTTATCTGCATCCTTAACCAGCAATGTTGTGGCTGAAATAATACACAGGCAAGGCAGCCATCCTGCAACTACTGGGTCTAACTATTTGACAGATAAGCTCCTGGTCATTTTCATGGCCCTATATTTTGGGTCAAAACTCCTTTGGCCACTCCTTTATGTTAATCAATATACAGATGAAATGGCCTAGTGATATCTGATAGCCCAAGAGCAGGGGACATCAACAGAGCCTGCTTTCCTTTTTAAAGAGCCTCTGTTGTTTTTGAGTCCAAATAGAATCCTATTTCCTTGATGACTTCATAGAGAGGTTTAGCTATTTTGGCAAAGACTGGAATCCATAGACTACAGAATCCTGCAGACGCCAAGAATTCCCTCACCTTCCGTGAGCTTTTGGGGTTAGAGATATTGATGCCATTTTTTTAGTTTTTTTTTTTTTTTTCCTAGCAGTAGAAAGCCATCACTGGTCTTCCTTCAGAATATAACTGAAATAGGTTACTTTGGTCTTGCAAGTCTGTGCATTTTTAGTACATGCCTAATACCCCAAGTGCCCTAGAGCTTGTAGTTTTTAAGTCCCTTCTTGGCCACTCCCTTTAGACTCTACTACGATGAAGAAATCATCTACATATTGGGGAAGGGTTACATCTGGGTTATTTACTGGATACTCAACCAAGTCCTCATGCATTGTTTCATCAAGGAAGGTGGAAGAATTGTTATAGTTTTGGTACAGCCAGGTTCAGGTGAGTTGTCTGTCTGTTGATGCCTCTTTCAGGATTATTCCATTCAAAGAAAAAGTATACTTGTGGGCCAGGGGTAGGCTAAAAAGGTAACCTTTTGATCAAGAACAGAATACCATTTTTGGTCTTGTGGCAATGAACTCAGCAAGATATAGGGATTATCTACCATGCATTGTATTTTCATCACTTTGTGGTTAACTTCCCAAAAGTCCTGGACAGGACAATAATCCTTAGAATTTGGCTTCTTCATGGGTAACAGTGTGATATTCCAAGCCATTTGGTATGGCCAGGGGACTCTCAGGGCTAACAATTTTGGGATATGGGAGGTGATCCCCTTTTGTGCCTCCCAGGACATGGAATATTGGTGGACTCAAGCTGGGTCAGACCCTGGTTTAAGTTCAACAAACACAGGACATTGCTGTTTTTCTAGGCCCATTTCTCCAATTTCTGCTCGCACTTGGGAAAACTTTCTCAACCAAATATCTAAGTCTTTTTGGGAATGGGGATAGACTTGTATAGTCTATACTTTGTCTCAGAAGTCAGCATAAGTGTCAATACTTAGACTGGATTGCCTCTTTGATACAAAAATTAGACCCCCATCCCATTTGAAATGAATTTGTTTCCTCATTTTTGCTAAGATATATCTCCCTATCAAGGAGTATGAACACTCAGGAATGATGGTAAATGAATGGAATACCCATCCTATTCCCAAGTCCACTGATATCCAGGTAGTCCAAGAATATTGCTTGGTAGCTGTGGTCACTGGCATCTAGGACCTTTTGGAAGACAGCAGCCCTTCGGCCTTTAAGGAACAAAATCTTGAGCTCAAGTATCCACCCGGAAGTCAAGAGGCTTCCTCTCCACTCTAAGGGTTACCTTGGGTTTGGGGAGCAAGTCTAAACTCAGACTGACTCCCTCAACCTTCATCTGTTACCATGGCTTTAGTCTTTGACATTCTTTTTGGGGAGTTCTTTAGCCAAGTGCCCTTCCTTCTTACAGTATACACATTTGTTCTTACCTAGTACTGGTAACCAGTCTCCTTTAGACTCTTTTCCTTCAACAATCCATTAGTGCTGGGATTTCCCTTCCCCTGGGTCCTGGACAGTGTTAGCCAGAGGACCTTGGCCAAATATTCAATACCATTCCTTTCTTAATCTTCATCTTTTCCTCTACACTTTCTCTCTCATTGTATACATTCTATGTAACTTCCACTAAATCCCACAATAAATTTCCACTAAATTCCTCAATAAATTTAGGCCAAATAAATGGGTTGCCTAGCAACTGCCTTGACACATGTCATCAGAGTCTGATAGTAGACCTGGAGATGCGACTTACCATCAGCCATATTGTAGTCCCAGTCAGGTCTTCTGAGGGGAAATCTCTCATCAATATTGGCTGGTTTTTGTTTTGGGCTGCCATAACTCATGGAAAGTTCTTCCGAGCCTCCAAGATGATGCACTCCTTTTCTTCAGTAGTAAAAACAATCTGCAAAAGCTGCTGACAATCATTGCATGTGGGCTGATGAGTAAAAAGAACAGTGTCTAAGAGACCAATAAGATCCCTAGTGTTGTCAGAAAATTAGATATTTCGCTCCGTCCAATTATAAAGATCAGTGGTAGCAAAGGACCAGTAATGGTGAGGTTGGTTCCCATGTTGGTTTACAGGCTTAGAAGTAGAACAGTGGAGTCTGCATCTAGCTCTGAAGACTCAGGAGACGTGGTATGTTTCCTCCTTGTGGGCCTCTCTTTTATCACTGAGGCCAACATCACCAGAGGGAGAGCAGATAGTGGTTCTGAAGTCAGGGCAGGAGGCTGCGTTGGTGTGTTCTCAACCTGTCACACAGTCAGTGGAGGAATATAAGGTGGGAGAAAGATAACATCTTCAGGGGACTATCTTGTAAGATGGGGTAAAGAGGAGCTGTTGGTTTGGGGGGCTCTTACTTTTCAGCCACAAGAACAGGCACATAGCACACATTTTGTTGACAAAGAAAAGATTAGGAGTGGGGAAAGAGGAAAGATTTAATGCAAGGTGGTGAGTTAGTAACCAGATCTTTCCAGACTATTATATAGGGGACTTGATCAGGGTGCCATGAACCTTTTGAAAAAGCTTGTCTTTCTTCTACTATTGACACTGTGGGTAGATCTCCTCCAGTGGACATCCAACATCAAAAGTTAGACACTCTGAAGTTCAATTAGCTGCCATTTTCCCTTTCTTCACATACACTCAGATTTTATTTATTTCTTCATAATGGGCATACATTTCCCCTTATAAAGTTTGTCATGGAACTTAAATAAGAAAACTTGGATAATGCTGTTTTTTCTAAATAAAAAGATAAGAATAAATAAGTATTAGATCTCAAAATTAATGTGTTTTAAAATAAAAGAGAATATATATATATATATATATATATATATATATATATATACACACACACACACAATGTCCTGATGTGTATGAAGTTAATTTTTAGCTGATTTTAGCACACATCTTCTTAAACACCTGACAGATGTTGTGTGTAACATCCAACTGATGTGGGTAAACATCGAGCAGATGTTTTTAAATATCTTTTAGATCACAGACCAGATTTCCTTTGTAGTGATGTCTGTCAACGTTCTTTAATGGGTCATCCTGGACTTTATCTCTCAGATATCTATTTCTTATTATCACTGGAAAGTACAGAATCATGGTCACCTTGACAAGATGATTTTTGCAGATTTCTTTTTCCATATTGAACTTCAAATTTTAATGTTTATAGATTCCAAAGTATGATATTATTGATTATATAAGGTTCTTATTTTTTTCTTCTTTAAAATGACCCTCAAACTTAGTAGGACCCAAAACTTTAATCCCACTAACTCAGTGGTAGAAATAACTTTCAGGCTGTATGACTTGGCCAGTAGAAAGTACCACCTGTCAAAACTAAAACAAATGTCAAATCCACCAAAGTCGATAGTTCTGGGAAAGTTTCTAACAGTATTAACCTTGTCTTATGGCTTCTATAGTTTGGTTCTGGCCAACTTTTCATGTTAACTGGAGTGTGTCAACCCAAGTCATGGTTTTGTGAATAATGCTTACCCTAAAAAAGCCTGGAGCTCTGGTAGGATCCTGAATACTCAGTGTAGTCACCTGCCTGCTAAGGAGGACTTTCTACTGGCTTAAACCCAAATCTGAGCAATGATTTTGGTGAACACCCCACAATACTTCAGATTTAATTGTGCCAAGTAAAGGTTTATAATTTATTCTAGCTTGATTATGTAGGATACAAAGTCTGGAATAATAGGATTTGTCTCCTAGGAAAACTGCATACAGACTCACATTTTCTTCTTGATTCATTTCTGTCTTTTTCTGCTTCTTGTCTGTCTTGAGGTACTCAAACATGTGCTCTGTCTCATACACCCTTGTTTCCTTAATACTATGCCTCTCTACAGAGCAACATAGTAGAGCATCCAAACTTGAACAGAACCATGACACAAGTAGATGTTTCCACCTTTTCAGTTGATTTCTCAGATGTCTGTCAAAGGGACAGAGTATGTGTAACACATATGATCTGGAGATAACAAGGCCTAGTTCCTAGTAGTTTCCTTTTATTTTCAGAGCATATGATTTTAAAAACAACTACTGTCAAACTGAATATTAAAAATCTTACTTCTATGTTTACACATATGTTCCATTTGTATACCAGGTATGACTAGGTACAGTAAGAGATTATGTGTTCTAGGCTCAAACCTCAGCTCCTCATAACTGTAAACCTCCTGAGTCATGAGCCCCATTCATTTCTAGAAGCAGCACAATTGTCTAGAAAAGACTTTCTGAACATATGGTCTTGAAGGAAATAGTGTTGCTTGTTTTGTTTTTTCCATTGACTCACCTTTGTTCATCCTTTCTTCTGAGAAGAGAACATATTTTGCAGCTTCACTTATTGCACCTGTAATGACAACATGCTGTTGAACTGACTGCCCTCCACAGTCTTATCTAAATAAACAATCAGTAAAACAGTATCCTTGGTGATTCTCAGTGCCACATAATACTTCTGTCTCAATTTCTCAATTTCAGCCATTACACAGTCAGCTATACAAGGGATACACTTGGCATACAGACAGTCCATCATTGACTGCACTAAGCCCAGTATGGCCTTAGTGAAAAAGTTGATGAAGTTGGTATTGACAAGGATGTGGTAAGGTGGACCCAGCTGTGTATTGTACTTGAAGAACAAGCAGGAAAGATGCTGGAGAACTTCTCTTTCCTTCAGTGCTCTCGGATCTTTCTTCCCTTTCTTTTTAGGCTTCAACCTATCCTTTTCTTTAAGTCATTCATCTCTGAGACTGAGCATTTGCTTCATAGTCGCTTATTTCCTTGTTTTCTTTCTTTCCCACGTTAACGCTGCACTCCTGTTTCTTCCAGAATTGCTCACAGCACCAATTTAGCTCTCTTAAGGTCACTTGTGTTTCATTAAGTAACTCCTCATTTACACTATAAGAAACTCCAATAAATTCACTGTTTCACTACATAGATTTAGCTGGAACCCTTTTCTTAGCCTGCCATTAGTGTCTTTTCTAGGGTGAATAGACCTTTTTCCATGTTTTCTCTGGAAAACTAAATGCAGTAACCACTCTATCCTCAGTGAAGCCCAACATCCATCTGTCCTATCTGAACATATTATCTTGTTGAAGACACGGAATTTTGCCACATTGATGGTGGCTTGGGAGTCTCAGGACTGCATATTCCTATGTGGCCTTACCACCTTGGCCCTGTCTGGTCTCTGACCACACCTTAAATTTTTCCAGATTTTATTTATTTTTATCCATTTCTTAATTAATCTCTTCCACCTCAATTTCTGGAGGAAAATTGGAATTCAGAAAAACTCTAGAGCTCTGCATTTGTCCTATTTCAGTGAGGTTCAGCTGTCAATATGACATGACTCATTTAGGGAGAAAGAACATTAAGTGAAGCACCACATAAATCAGATTGTCATTTGGGTACATTTATGAATGATTTTCTTAATTTCTAATTCCTGTAGGAGGATATAATCCTGAATAGTTCTTTCACTGAGAAGATGTTCCTGGACTGTATTAGAAATGTAGCTGAACAAGCCAATAAGCAACATTCCTCCATGTTATCGATTTCAGTGCCCCCCAGGTTCCTGTAGTGAGCTGCCATGATTTCTCTCAATGAAGGAAAACTACAATCCAAGTAAAACTTTTCCTGCCCAAGGTGCTTTGGTTATGGTGTTTTGTCATAGCAGCAGAAAACAAGATGGAACAATCCCTTGATATATAGCAGAATCTGTGACACAGGTTAATATCAGGAACTTCAAAGTAGAATTGGGTGACAAAAAACAAGACATTGAAAGTAATAAAAATACTTTAAAGTCTGGACAGAAAAAGAAGCAGAGCAGGACTGGGGAGATAAGTCAGTAAGGTACTTGTGAAAGTGTAAGTTGGGTCATACAACTCATAGACAAAACCGGTCATTGTAGTCTTTGCCTGTAATCTCCATATTGAAGAAGCAGAGATGTAATCTTCTTGGGGCTCTTTGGTTAGCCAGTCTAGTAAAATTTTCAAGTTACAGGCCAGTAAGAGAGATTGTTTTAATAATCAAGATGGATAATGACTAAAAGATAACAGCTGAGGTTGCCTTTTAGCTTCTATATGCACATACTTGTGCACACTGCATATATTCAGCTCCACACAACTAAATATGTACACACAACAACACAGACATATACACCTTTTGACAGAAAAAGAGCCACTGTGTCTAAATGTTGAAGGTAATTTTCTATGTGTCCCTGAAGCCCTGAGCTGCCTTTTAGAAGCAACACATTATGTTTTTCAGTTTTCAGACTACTGACATTTTTTTCAGATGTCCTGAAAACTCTGTATTATAGGGAATTCACTTATGTCCATTCACCAATAATAAAACCTTGAACCAAATTAATCCAAACCAAATCAAAACTAATGATTTTAAACTCATATTTTGACTTTTATGTTGTTGTTTTGTTTTGTTTTAATGGTTCCTGGCATATTCTTGTGGCCATGGATCATAGTATTACCTTACTTTTGACAAATGATACTGAAATGGTTGACTGACACAGACTTTGTCATTATGCTTTCCACAAATGAGGTCTGTGCACCCTCAGAAAGACCTTAGGATACAGAAAATTGCATTCATATGGGATTTTCTGCCACATGTGATGCTTATCTCTGAAAGTGATTCTTAGAAGAAAACTTTTCAACCACTCCATCAGTAGCCACCTGATTAGGGGAGACAAGGTGGGTAACACAAAGGGGAGAAAGATTGAAAAGCTTCAGTAGATAGAGGAACTCAAGAAAGGATGACGATGGATGAAAATCACACACAGACACAGCACACACATCTACACATCAGATGATGGCAAACACACATACACAAATACCTCACATACACACAGATGCCACACATACAGACACAACACACACATACAGACACAACACACACATACAGACACAGCACACACATACACACACACACACACGCACACACACACAAAGAGAGAGAGAGAAAGAGAGAGAGAGAGAGAGAGAGAGAGAGAGAGAGAGAGAGAGAGAGA
>NW_021605506.1:2132508-2191499 GCF_004785775.1 Grammomys surdaster
AGAGAGAGAGAGAGAGAGAGAGAGAGAGAGAGAGAGAGAGAGAGAGAGATGTGCCATCATGCAGAGACCATACACACATTTAGATACATAGAGGTAGACGTTTATATACATAGAAAGATATTACACACATCCATACACATATAGATACAACATATGCAACATAACACATACATACACACAAAACACACACGAATAGAAACAAATCTTTCACATAAGAAAAGTTAGTCAAACAATCACATCCACACAAACCAGATTTTTTGCTTAATTATTCTTCAGTTTACTATACAAACTGGAGACTGACTTGGATCCTATTCTCTACAGCAAGCTATTTCCTGTGAATCTGAAGAGAGAGTCTAAGGCTAACAATCACCAGGGTGATCACATCCAATGAAAACTGTCCAGGTTGAGCAGAACAGCGTGAGGTTATGCTCAAAGGAGAACACTATATACATTTAAATTCAAATGTTAAAAGAAACGAAGACAAAACGAAACTCCTTGACAGCTGAATGGAAACATTTGATAACTACTAATAATGAAATCAAACTAAATAAAATTCAGGTGAATAGGTAAACTGTCCAGTGGGTAGAAATTAGCCTTACTTCTTTGATCTTTTTCTATAATTATAAAAATGATTTACATACTCTTGAATTAAAGTTCAAGAGAGCAATACAAATAAAAAAAAGTTAAACCAGGTTGTTTATTTTAGTTTGGCTATACAGAAATTGATGTTCTGTTTGGTGTAAGGATCAATTTGCATTGGTTTGCATGTTGTGTGTGTGTGTGTGTGTACACAGGTACACTTGGATGCACTCCTCAGGTACTACTTAGCTTGGATCTGTATCTCTTTTTTTCCCTTCTGTGAGAGTGTCTCTTATGGGCCTGAAGCATACTAAGTAAACCAGAAAATCCCAGGCATCTCCCTGTTTCTTCTTACCTAACATATTGAGGTTGGAAATGTGTGTACCATGTTTAGCTCTTTGTATGGATGCTGATATTCAACTCAGTTCCTCATGCTTGTGAAGCAGGCCCTTTAGTGACTGAGAATCCTGTCTCTTACAAAATTAATGGTTCTTATAATAATTTGAAAAGTAGTTCATACTGGGGGGATAGTGGCAAGGGATTAGCATTTTTCATGCCAGGGTAGCATTGACCCATGAAAAGTTTAGCCATTCCTTGGCTTTGGCTCCTTGGTGACTCAGCCAGTGGTGGCCTTCCAACAAAAACACTTACCATTAGATCCAGCTTGATACAGTAAATGAAACAGGACAGTGACAAGGATTCTGAGGATGTTGCCTGAAAAATGTGATCATGAAATTAGCCAAAACCCCACTAAGGAGGACAAGGATAGAGCTGTGTGTCAAGTGACACATTCCCTTTGTTCTTATCTAATACATTTTCTGCCAAGAATCTGGAGAAAGGTGCAAGAGTGGGTACATTTTAATTAATATAAGAAGGGAATTTTCTGGAATTTTAAAATTTTGCCCATGTTTACTTCAGTATGCTGAAACCAGAATAAACTGCCTGTAATAGACATTAAGAAACCAGTGTAACTAGGTTAGGAGAATAGCTCATAGGAAAATATCTTAGCATGGGTTTGATTCTCAGGTACCCTCATTCAAACATTTAAGTTTGGTGTTGTATGCTTTTAATCCCAAATCTGGGAAAGTGAAGATAAGTATATCCCTGGGAGGATTAGACTACTGGAAGAGTTCCAGGCCAGTGAGAGACCCTGCCTTAAAATAAAACTGCAGGTCACTTATAAGGAACAATGCCTGGTTGACCTCTAGTACCACACATTCACACATACCACCACTACCACTACCACCACCATCACCACCACCACCACCAGAGAAACAACAGAGGTATCAATTGATGAATTTATTGCTGTTATTTTCCATCCTGAAACTGCAGTTTTTTTCAGGTTCACTATCAAATTTTGTTTAGCTTAAAACGTCAGAGAGTAAAACAGATACTTTAGTTTTCTAAATTTTTGTGTTATTCAAACAGTTTTACAATAAAAGAGACTTACAATATTATCTGACTTTTGGCAGTTTTTAGATGTTAATTCTGTAAAGATCAACAATATTTAAATATACAGATATTCTATTTGGGATACCTTTAAAGAACAGATCAAAAATATTACCTTACAGGGACAATCTCTTCCATTCTAATGTATTAACTTAAGCTTTTTTTTTTCTTCAGTGATTATGTGAGCCTAGTCTATCTTAACCTTACATCAAGAAGCAGAAGTAAAGGGCAGCTTCCTTTTACAAGCCACCATTAAGAAGACTATTTACTGAAAACAGGCAACAAGATTTAAGTCTAAAGGACCCTCACTGGGTTTGCGTTCACAAAGTTAAGATGGTCAATGAGAAGATGTTGCTTTGCTTCTGTTACTAAGAGAACTATTTATTAGTCAAGAAAATTGGGAGACTTTAATGTTAGCAGGCAGAGGTCAAGGCATTAGATCACAAGCAAAGTGTACTCTCCAAACCCAAATATTCTGAAGTAGAAGATGTCCACACTTCCATAGAGAGGCTTTCGAGGAATGAAATGAAGGACAGGGCTACAGTGACACTCTGGAGGGTACAGAGTTACTGGAAGTTGTTTTTAGTACATGGTGTGAGTCACACTCTGGCATATTAACATTATTTTGTAACCCTATGAGATAAGACACAGTTTATAAATGAACTTTTGGTGAAATTTTGAAATGAAACTAAAGGCTTAAAATTGCTTGCTTATTCAAGATTAGTTACATATTATGATGGTACAATTGGTCCTATTTCAGTAAGATTTTTTATTTTAGAATTTTAACTCCTTCCCAAAAGATAAATGTTTTAAAATATAGAGAATTTGGATAATTTTTATTATTCCTATGTGAATTTGCCAAACAATTTTGGGCCTGATTTTTTGAGAAATAAAATACTAATTGGCTCAATGATTGAGTAAATTTATTCTTGAACATTCTGTCAAACATGGACATTTCAGATGATTATTAAAACAATTTTCCATTTTTGTTTCCTAATCTGGTATTATCTTCACTCTGAAAAAAATAACTCAACAGGAAATAGTGCCCCCATGACTCTCTTAGAAGTATCTGGAAAAGGTAGCTAAGTATCCCTTAATTGTAGCATGTTTTGATGAACACTGAGTCTAAAGAGTCTTGCCCTATATGTACATTTTCCATTATCTAAGCACATAAATCAATCTGCCTTTAACAGCTCTAAACATTTTACACTTAAAGACACTGTTTCTGGTCTCACTTTGACACTTTTAATTGTGTTATGTTCTCTTTTTCACCAAACTGCATGTATTTCAAATATTTCTGTTGTACTTTTCTGACACAATTCTCATGATCCCCAAGCTAAAATGAGCTAGCAACAACCATGCCACAGCTTGAATCCAATAATGTTTTAAATTTTCTTACACCATGTTAATTTTTCTCATTATTTTACAGGTCTGCCTCACTCAACTCTTCATGACTCCAGTAGCATGTAGTCATACTATTTGACAGAAAATAGCATAAATTATGAGTATTCAAATTCCTGATAGAATATTTCATATCATGTTAAACTTCATGAGTTCATTCTTTACAGTCTATATTTCTAATGGTATTTGGTCTTCCAACACTTTCAATTATTGCACATTAAGCTTTTATTGTAGTTTGATATGGTTCTCTGGGGTATATTACTTCATACTTACCCCTAAACCAGTTCCAAAGACCTTAAAAAGACATGGCCCTGTCTGACACAGGAAGAACTGCATCCTCTGGGGCCATTTTTGTGTTTGTCTTTTGTTTATTACTGTAACAAAACACAGGGTCTTCATGCAGGGACTCCCTTATCACATCCCCATCTTTAGTTGCTCACCTTAATTTCAAGAAAAGATTTATTTATGTGTTCTTCATTAATCGAAAGCCAGAACCACATGGACAGTATTGTCAAGTTGGTCAATGTTAACTGTCCTTGAAATCCCCCACCATAGAAACTAATCCAATCATTTTTCAACTTAGCCTCAAGCAGATTATAAGAATAATGCCAGAAGTCAACCCCACTCTTTCCCAAAATATTACAAGAATGGTTTCTTGTTCAGTTTCTAATATTCTTTCTCTCTCAAAACTCTTGAGTTGGGTCTTCATATTCCACATGATTATCAATAAAACTGTCCCTAATTAGAGCATTCAACTGTTGTTCTAGCTTAAATTCTTTAAGGGTTCCAAATTTCTCTAAAAACAGCATAGTCATGTCTGACACAGAGATGTCCCACTTCTAGTATCAACTTCTGACTGAGCTACTTTTCTATTGCTATGATAAAACATCATGAACATGGCATCTTTAAAAAAATCATTTAAATGGGGTTATGATTTTAAGGAATAGAGTTTTTGATGGCAGAACAAAAGCATGATGTCAGGCACAGTTGAAAGCTTATATATTGATTCTCAAACTAACTGGAGAGAATGAGAATGTGTGTGTGTGTGTGAGAGAGAGAGAGAGAGAGAGACAGAGAGACAGAGAGACAGAGACAGAGACAGAGAGGAGAGACAGAGAGACAGAAAGAGACAAAGAGAGACAGAGAGAGATGGAGAGACAGAGACAGTCAGAGGGAGAGAGACAGAGAGATAGAGAGAGAGAGAGACAGGGACAGACAGAGATAGGCAGAGAATGAGACAGAGAGAGAGACAGAGATGAACAGAGATAAAGATTTGCTGTGTTTGTGAGATAGTCTTTCAATTAGACTTTGTTGCCCTTGAATTCTTGATCTTCTTGCCTCACCTTCACAAATACTGTAATTACACGTATGTGATCCAGTAACTAAAAAGGGCAATATGTGTAGTTTTGATTGCTTGTATCTCCTTAAGATGACTGAGATAATAGTAAGAAAAGCCCATTATGATAAAAATACAATAACATCTACAATATTGTTTCGTGAAAAATTCAAATCCTCTGTACCATATTTCCAAAATGATTTTCTTGAAACCTACAAATGTTTAAGCTATTTTAAACAGTATGACATGATATGTACAATATTTTTTTCTAGTAAATAATAAAAAGGAGTAAATATTTTATAAGTGTTTTTCCAGCCTTAAAACTGAAAGCTCATCTTGGTAATGGTCTCACTGCATACTCTGCCTACTTAAATGTGACTTCCTAATTATTAATAAGAACAGTCCATTAATGGAACAGCTGGTATTGCAGAGATGTTGTTGTAGAAAAACATTACAGATGAAGCTAATGAGAACATGTGAGAAAAGAAAAGAGGGCTAAATTGAAATTGAAAGTAATTTATTTCATTAGTTAGCACTAGACATGAATTGCAGTGTAATGGAATTAATCATTTAAAATGGATTGTTCAATTAGACATTATGAAAAAATAAAAAAAATTCTACTTGCTGTTCTTTCTCTCCTCCTTCCCCCCAATGAATACACTTAGACGTAAAGGGTTGATTATTATTATTAATTATTATTATTATTTAAAAGAATAAAGGATCTGGGTGGGTGTCTGCTAAGTTAATACTATATATTACTCTTACAGAAACAGTGGATTCTATACCTACCATGTCCAATAGGCAGCTATTAAATACCTATAGCACCACTGCCGGGATATCTAACACCCTCTTCTGGTATTCATGGACATGTGCACATATAGGCATTACATGCCTTGATGCAGACACAAATGCATACATCAATGTTTGAAAAATAAATAATGTTTTTAATTAAGAAAATAAAGAATAGAGAAAATTGTGTCATATAAATCTTCTCTCAAAGAGGAACGATATAGCATTCTTTCCAGGTAACGCTTTCTGGACAGGAAGGTATCATCAACCAAACCGCTACAGTAGACTAGAAAGGGCAGAGCTTGATGGCAGGGATGATGTGAAGGGAAATTCATGGAAATATTCATGAGCATGGCCCAGGATTTTTAAAGTTGCTAGCCAATAGTGTAATCTGGAAACACTGAGTTGCAGCTCTGCACAGGATAACCTCAATCTCTAAATTTATATGTGTGTTTCTGGATTTTATCATCTTTATTTCATGACAGTGTTGCTCATTAGCAAATGATGTGAAGAGTGAGTCAATGTAACTTTCAGACCTGTACACTGGCCATTGAATGATGAATTACACAAATGAAGCTCTGCACAGAAGCTTACCCTAATGAGTCCAACTCATTTCCCTTTTCTCCATTGGCATACTAGTTTTGTCTTCTTTCTATCCTCTTCCAGCCAACTCAATAAGTCAATTTCTATTATTGTTTAAAAGATAAATTCACTCATGGCATTCCAATTTGTCTCCTACTACTTTAATGACAGACAACCTAGTCTAATATGAACTGCATGAATCTAGTAGAATATATTCCTAAAAAACAAACAAGCAAAATATTCATCTTGGGGCTGGACATGTGGGTCAGTGATTAAGAGCATGTACTACTCTGCAGATAAATTGGTTCAGGTCTTAGTACCTACATTAGATGGCTCACTACAACATGTCGTTCCAACTCTATACATCTAATGCCTCAATCAATGGTCACTTACACACACACACACACACACACACACACACACACACTAAGAATTAAAAATAAAAACTTACTTTGAAAAGAAATTCTTCTAAACATTTAGTTCACTCACAACTGCATAGTAATGAATGCATTGTACTTCTAGTTATGAACAATATATTTCAAAAAATAAACATTTCTGTTACAGATGGAACATTAAACAAATTTATTGACACTACAATATGATATACAAATTTCTTACTTCCAGCTTTGACTGCAAAATCACTGTTGAAATGTTTGTGAGAAAAGGATTTACACACACCTCTTTGTTTGCTTATTTGTTTGTTTATTTATTTATTTATTTTACTTACTCACTTTATCTCTCTCCCACTGTCCTCCTCTGGTCACCCCTCTCCACAACACTTTCCCTATCCCCTTCTTCTCTGAGCAGGTGGGAGGCACTATGGGTATCCCCTATCCTGGCACCTCAAGTCTACAAGCCTAGGTATATCCACTCCCATTGTTCCCAGAGAAAGTAGCCAAGCAAGAAGAACTTATTCAGGCAGTGTACATTCTTTGATTGATGGTTCAGTCTCCGAGAACCTGAATGGTCCAAGTTAGTTGAAACTGTTAGTCTGCCTATAGAGTTATTATACCTTTTTGACCTGTAATCCTTCCTCCTATCTTTTCATAAGAGTCCCCAAGCTTTTTCCCTTGTTTGGAGTGTCTGCATCTATTTGAATCAGCTCTGGGGTGTAGCCTTTCAGGGGTTAGTCATGTTAGACTCCTGGCTACAAACATGTCTAAGTGGCATTAATAGTGTCAAGGATTGTTACTTGCCTATGGGATGGTCTTCTAGTTGGTCTGGTTATTAGATGGCCACTCACTTAGTCTTTGCTCCATCCCCCATTTCTTGTAGACAGGATAAATTTTGGGTAGAAAGTTTTGTGGATGGTTTGGTATTACTATCCCTCCACTGACATTCCAGCCTGGTTACAAGAGGTATCCTCTTCAGGTGCCACATCCTGAATGCTGTGAATCACAGCTAATGTCACCCCCATTTATTCTTGGGTGGCTTACTAATCTAGGATTCTGTCACTTCCTGGAGACGTCCCCATATACCCACCCTGTAAGTTACAGGTTTTATTCATTCTCCTGGACATCTGGTTGTCTCTTCTGTTCCTCCTCACACCTGATCCTGAACCCTTCTTAGTATTTCCCTCCTGCCCTCTTTGTTGTGTTAGAAGCATGTCTCAGGTCCAGACAGACCATACCAGGCCAAAGCAGTTCAACATGGAAGAGGTTTATTGTGGTGAAGGAAGGCACAGGTGGCAGTGAAAAAGAGAGGTAAAAGAGAGACAGAGAGGTCAGATAGGTCTACCTTTTATTTGGATTGTGACATAGCTGCTAATAGGTAAATGTGGGAGGTTAATCAAGTGAATTCTGGGAATATATGGTGGTTGCTATGGTTACAATTGTGCCTGTTGCTGTTGTCTATGTGTGATGTCACAGGATTCAGTGCTGATCCTGATACCACCTCTCTCCCTTCCAGTTCCCTCCTCTCATTTGCCTCTAATGCTTATTTTGTTCGCTCTTCCAAGTGAGATTTAAGCATCCTTATTTTGCTTTCCTTCTTGTTTAGCTTCTTTGGTTATGTGGAATGTAGCATGGGTATCATGTATTTTATGGCTAACATACACTTATAAGTGAGTATATACCATGAATGCCTTTGGGGACTGGGTTACTCCACTCATGTTATTCTCATGTTCCATCCATTTTCCAGCAAAATCCATGATGTCTTTGTTTTTAATAGGTAAATAGTTGTAGCAACATATTTTCCCTGCAAGTTGGGAGAAGCTAAGGTAGAAGAAGTAAAGACAGGAAGAGGAGTAAGGTGAAGAAGAGGAGAAGGAAGAGGAGGAGCTAGCGAGAGAGGACCAGAGAGAGGGGAACATGGCAGCAGAGCTGTATGAGTCTCCAGCAGTCAAAGGTAGTTGATATATCTAGGTTGGGTATTGGGCTACACTTCTAATTGTGTGAGCATCTTGTTATTGAGCATTACAAAACTTATAAAGCCTTTGGTTAATCCTTAAGTATTAGAATCTCATTTCTATGGGTACCACATAGATGGTGGGATGGTCTGGGCTCTGCCCAGCCTTGTGAAGACAGCATGGTAGATTGGCAGAACCATCACCCACGCTGGCATCTTGTAGGTGGCAGGGCAGTGTCTGGCCACTAAGCAGGCGGCATGAGCAGACTGACAACACCACTGATTGCTTCAAGCTTAGCTAGGTTAGTGCAAAAGATGGCTGCTCTGTAACACAAGCAGATTGAGTGCCACTGTTTAAAAATATTACTTCAACAAATAGTATTCCATTGTGTAGAGTATCACATTTTCTTTATCCATTCTTTAGTTGAGGGAATGTCTTGTCGTTTCCAGTTTTTTGGTAATCATTAATAAAGCTGCCATTATCAAAGTTGAGCAAGTTTCTTTGTGGAATGCAAAGCATCATTTTGGTACATGGCCAGG
The DNA here is from genome assembly GCF_004785775.1 of Grammomys surdaster. Taxonomy (NCBI): domain Eukaryota; kingdom Metazoa; phylum Chordata; class Mammalia; order Rodentia; family Muridae; genus Grammomys; species Grammomys surdaster. The sequence goes on from NW_021605506.1 coordinate 2,141,531, forward strand.
AGCCACATACCAAGTTTTAAAGGTCATAGCTATTATTAATTACCTATGATGAAATATAATTAGTTTCAGGTCAGAACCAATGATTCCTGCCTATGAGTCTAGCCCAAGTGCTACAAAGTTAATGATCGTTTTTGAGGAAGTACTCTGGGTGCTATTTTGTTCATAGTTTGGAATCCATTTTAATTAACTTGAAATGTAATAAAGAGCTTTTGCTAATAGATGAGGCAGAGAACTAACATCTGGCCATCACTAGTCAATCATAGATCACTGGCTTATATAATCATCATGATTCTTTTATCTATCTATCTATCTATCTATCTATCTATCTCTATCTATTTATATACATATATCATATATACCATAGATAGATAGATAGATAGATAGATAGATAGATAGATAGATAGATAGGTCTATGGAGAGAGAGGGAAAGAAAGAGAGAGAGAGAGAGAGAGAGGGAGAGAGAGAGAGAGAGAGAGAGAGAGAATATCTATGTCTCAAAAAGATGAATCTATCCAGAAAGGAAAATATCTTGCAGTCAGATTTGGTCATCTTATGCCTATTTTAGTTTCTAAATGCTATAATTGATGGCTTGTTTACTTTCAGCAAGAGAGTAAAGATCAACAATAGAATGGGATTCACATTTGAGATATTTTAATTCACAAAACCAAGATAAGCTGATTAATTATTACGCTAGTATGCACTGGAAAACCTGAAGCTCATCCTAGAGATCACATTAAATGAGTTTCAATGTGTACTCATTTTACAATAGTAGAATCAAAAAGAATCTGAATGAGCCACCATACAGGAAGTTATCCACAGAACAAGGAATGAGGTAAGGAAGTTGCAGTGCCTTAGGCACTAAGAAGGTTTTGTTAGTTAGGATTTTACTGCTGTGAACAGACACCATGACCAAGGCAAGTCTTATAAAGGACAACATTTAATTGGAGCTGGCTTACAGGTTCAGGGTTTCAGTCCATTTTCATCAAGGTAGAAGCATGGAAACATCTAGGCAGGCATGGTTCAGGTAGAGTAGAGTTCTATATCTTCATCTGAAGGCTGATAGTGGATGACTGACTTCCAAGGAGTTAGTGTGAGGGTTTTAACCTCATGCTCACAATGATTCATCTACTCCAACAGCACCATAACTCCTAATAGTGCCACTCTCTGAGCCAAGCACACACAAACCATCACTCTAGTGGTGATTGTTTTTAAAGTTCTCCAAGTCTATGACTTGCAGACAGAAAGAAACACTTAAATGTTGTCCCCCACATACTATTTGTTCTGGCCTTACAAACATTACAAATTTATCTCAGAGTTCTGTATGTCATATTGTCAAGTGACAGTCCAATTAGAGGCATGAACCATGTATGTTTTCATCTATCAGTTACTGATTATCACCTGAATCACCTGCTTTAAGAACCTTTTCAAGCGTCTTTCTTGTTACTCCCACTTTCCTCTGTGTTATTATTCTAATATTAAATTAGAATATCTGTTCTTCTTGGTTCCTCAGCTTCTTCAGTTTAATCGCTTTATTGCCTAAAACTTGGATATGTCACAAAAAAATGTACACTATTCATGTGTTATGTAAAGAAAATGGTGAAAATACTCTCTCACACAGTGAAAGGATGATATGGAATAATATGAAAGGTTTGCTGCAAACAATGCCCACCAGTAATCAAGGTGCAGCGGTCTTAGGGTTTCAGAGGTCAACAAAAAATCCATCTGGATTAGAACCCTGATCTACAGATAATATATCAGACATGTGACCCTCCAGAGATGTGTATAAGCAGAGGCCTCTTGTATTGTACACAGGAAATATCTAATTATCTGAAGGCATATGAGGTATTTTGGTTGACATCCAATGGGAATTTGGAAATTACACAAGTTGTGTGAGATAAAAACCAATACTAAAGTATAAACACATTTGAACCCATTGTATCTTGCAAACTTTGCATAGAGAAAACACTAATGGGACCCAGTTTTAGACACCTTCACTAACTTAATTAGGGTTGAGAGATTAAATACAAGATATTCATTTACTGTTGAACTTGAAATTAACACTAGATAACTTCTGTATAAATATATACTAAATATTGTGTGATAAATATTAATACTAAAGTAAACTACATCTGAAATTCAAATGTAATTGAGCACACTAAGTTTTCATATTCTAATTGTTTAACTTTATTTGTAGAGAATGTTAGAAATTGCTTTATTTCTACTAATTTTTTTTTGTTTCGTTTTTTTGAGACAGGATTTCCCTGTGTAGCCCTGGCTGTCCTGGAACTCACACTGTAGACCAACCTAGCCTCTAACTCAGAAATCTACCTGCCTCTGCATCCCAAGTGCTGGGATTAAAGGCATGCACCACCACTGCCTGGCTTATTTCTACTAATTTTAGGATTCAATATTTGTATATGTTTGCATGCATATAATATATATGATATAGATGTACATATGAGTACAAGAGCACATGACCATATGTACAAAGATGCAAAAACATCATGTACAGGGCCTTCCTCTATCATTCTCTACTTTATCTCCTTAATACAGGAACTCTCCATGAAAAATGATCTAGCCTGACATTCAGCAATCCTCGGGGATCCTGATGTTTGCATTGTTCATAGTCTTGGTTTTACAGTCTCAACTTTAGCTACACTCAGCTTTTTATATAAGTTCTAGACATTTAGACTTGACTCTTCTTGCTTGCATAACAACTGACCTTACATACTGAGCCACCTTCCGCAGCCCAGGATTTAATGTTCTTGTGATAAGCTGAGGCTGGGAATAAAGACAAAGGGAACATGAGAAAATTATATGAACTTGTTTCTTTTGAAATGTGGGCATAATAAAAATATGTAAAGGCTGGAAAGGTAACTCAATCACTAAGAGCACTTGTTGCCGTTGTAGAGGCCTGAAATTCAGTTCCCAGGAACCACTAATGTTGGGCAGCACACAAGAATTTAGCTCTAGCTTCTAGAGTGGAGATATATATATATATATATATATATATATATATATATATCTCACACACACACACACACACACACACACACAAATACACATATTTTAAAGGTAGGTGTTAGCTATCTGTCTAAATTCCACTCCCACAGATATGTGGCAACAGCACACTATGCTTCTCCCTATAGTTAGCTGCAACAGCCGGGTAGATCTGGCCCACTATAAAGGTGACTGCTGGCCCCCCTCCTTTCTCTCTTAATCTCTTGCCTTCTTGCTTTCTTGAACTCTCTTGATGTCCTACTCTCTGGTCTTCTTGCTCCACCTCTGTCCCCTCCCCCTTTCCTCCCTTCCTTCTAGCCTCCATGTGGTCATGGCTGGTCTCTCTCTCTCTCTCTCTCTCTCTCTCTCTCTTTCTCTCTATCTCTTTGTCTCTGAGTCTAATACCCTCTTAACTCCCCTCCCCATGGCCTGAAGAAACTCTATTCTACACTATACCATCATGTGGCTGGTCCTTCAGGGGGAAGGGATGGCTCTGCATGGGCCCACTGAGACATTTTCTTCCCCCATACCTCACCACACACCCACAGAACATATTCTCTTTTTGTCATGCGCACCCACCTCGCCAGGAAGGAAGACACGGCAACACACCAGGATCCTTCCGCAGCAAATGTTTATTCCAATGAAAAGGAAGAAAGACCCCGGGCCCTGGAAAGGCACTGCTTATATACCCTTGGAGCGGCGTGTTCATTTCTGATTGGCTGCTTACTCGTTACCCACCAAAACGCCCCGGGATGGGCTGTGACTTGGTGCTTTTTTACCACAGCACATGCGCGGTTTACTTCTTTACTTGGAGGAGCACCAGATGCCAGCGCCATCTTGTAATGGCGAATGCTGTCAGCACAAGCCACGGCTTTCCACATCTTTTTCTTTATCTTTTTATAAACACATCATAAGTGCCGAGTTACAATACCAATGTTTGATGTGCAGCTCATGACACACCATACCAGGCCAAACAGTTCCATGTGAGATTTATTTATGAGATAAGGGTAAAGGTGACAGAAAGTAGAGGGGAAGAGAGAGAAAGAGATATCAGGGTGCTCTACCTATTTATATGGATAGTGACATAGCTTCTCTCAGATAAAAACGGGAGGTTAGGAAAGTAGATTCTGGGAAGGTGTGTTGATTATCACTTGGATGTGAAATCACTGGATTCAGAGCCTGATACCAACATAAGGTATGTGAATTTATAGTAAATGTTAAATGAGTTACTCCCTGTGAATAGAATGCTGAGCATAGAGCCCTCTTGTTTAAGAAGGATTGAGCACAGAGCTATCCTACCTAGGGAGATGTGAATACAGGCACATCCCATTTTGAGAGTGTGATTAACATTCACCTCCAGTGGAGTTCTCTTTATAGTGGGCCAGGTCTGCCTAGATGTTGCTGGCATAAATGCTTCTCAAGTTATAAGTACTAAGAGCAGACACCTCCCTTTTATGAGATGAAGATTCCATGTCTTTCCACTGTATTAAATGATCAATCTAGCTGACTCCTATATATAAATCACTGAGCACAAGCTTGACACGTACGATATATTCAATAGATAGCAGCCACAACAATAGTCAAGGATCCAAGTGAATGAGGAAATGAATAAAACTTTCTTGGTATTGAAGCACATCCTGCTAAAACTCACTATTGTTCATCACAATACACTTGACAGCAGAGATAACTAGTCTCAGGCTTCCTGTGTGACAAGCAACAAGAATACAGTGACACAGCTGGGAGTCCACAGTAACTGTGTGGAGATATCACACTTCCTTTTTAAGGGAAAGCAGTAAAGACTCTTCAGTGCCATTTATGCATTTGACAAATGGAGGCTGACAACATGAGTATGTGTGTGTTGAGTACAAAATAGCACTCAGTAGGCAGGCACTAGAGAGGGATAAACATACCCTATGTATCACAGTATGTGTTGAGCCAGACTTTAAAGGACTGGAAACTGTCTATAGGGGAATTGAAAATATGAAGATGAGCCTGATATGGATGTCTCCTCAGAGGTCTTCAAGAGTCTGACATATTCAGAGGCAGATGCTCACAACTAGCCATTGAACTGATCATGGGGTTCTCAATGGAGGAGTTAGAGTGAAGACTGAAGGAGCTGAAAGGATTTGTGGCACCATGAGGAGAGCAACAATATCAACCAACCACAGCTCCCAGGATCTAAACTACCAGCCTGGGAGCAGTTGGGGAGGGATCCAGGGCTTTAGCTGAATATGTAAGAGTGGAGGGCCCTGCTGGGCATAGGTGGAAGAAGAGAATCTTGACCTCATGAAGGCTGGAAGCCCCAGGGGGTGGGTATTTTGAGAGTGGGGAGGTGGGAGTGGGGGGGTAGATAGAGGTTATATCCACAAAGAAGAAGGAGGAGGGGTGAGGGGATTGGGGGTTCCTGGGTGGGTGGGGGATGGGGTAAGGGGACAACATATGAAATGTAAATAAAACATCCAATAAAAAACTTAAAAAGAAAAAAAGAAAATATGAAGATCTGTCACGATAATTTGTTACTTTCTGAATACTTTTATTTTTTGTCCCAGAATATGTGATTGTATTGGGGGGAAAATCATAGAAAATATAACTAATCAGAATTTGATGGAAAACATTTCTTCTGTGTTATAAACATCTAAATAATCGATAGTGAACATTACAAGATATTGGAATCTCCTAAGTGGCTCTAACTTATATTTTTCCTGGAAAATGTAAACATTTATTGAAAAATTAGAGTTTCCTATAAAATGCATTTAAGAAACTTTAACTTTCCTATTGAGTATTATGAACCAATGATTTTATACAAAGTATCAAGTCAAGGTAAATATACATATTTTAGGATTGAGATTAAATGGTTCAGATCATGAATTAGCACCAATAATAAAACACAACTAATATATTTTTGAATGCTCCACTGCTGCTAAGTTTAAAACGTTATGCAGCTCAGATCTGGTGAGTAGGTAAATTAGGTGATTAAAAAAAAAATCTACAGGAAATATCCCCAAATAGCACTATTGCTGTAAATTAAGGTTGATTAAAGAGCACAACTTCCTTAGGACTCTTATGTCAGGACATTAAATCAAGTGGTTGACATTGCATTTTTATACTTCAGTTTCATGCTGTAACCAATGCTTAAAAAATGAGACTGATCCCTGAACTCTAACAATTGGTTTACAGGCTTCAGTTCCCATTGGTTGGGTTACCTACTGGATCTAAATACACAGGGAGGGTGAGGGGACACTAAAATGGCTCGTGTATAAGCTGGGGATTTGAGAATCCTGGAGAAGATCCATAGGCTGATCCTAGTGCTAGATCAAAAGTGTTTGACAGCTAAAAGTTTCCCTCCTAGAAAGGGGCTGGGTGTCCATGAGACTCAGGAAGTAAACAAACTTCATAGGCATTAGGAAGGTGAAACTGGGAAGACTCACAATGGGTCTCTTCTGAGGATTGTAGAAGAAGCAAACACCTTGCGATCTGCGGACACTATGACAAGTAGAACTGCAGAGAGGAGTGTCTTCCACCTGTTTAGCTGCCTCTCAATCATGCAGAGAGCTCCACGGTACAGGTTTGATGAGTTATCACTGGGCTATCAGTGATGCAGCTGCTTTTCGGTTCCATATATTGCTATACATAGCTCCTCACCCATTTTCCTCTAAGTAAAACCAAGTTGGACTTTGATATAATCTAGATTTGTGTCTATTGTGGAACCCTTATTAGAAATGAGTAGACATGTGTCTGTCATGTTGTCCCAGGAAAAGTTTCATAAAACATAGAGTAAATAGATAACTCAGGCTTTGTGGATCTAAATATGGGATTTGAATTGAGGCAGTTAGTATGAAGGGGCATGAGCTGCTAACTGTCCCCACTAGACAGTGAAATTGGGAAGAACAGCCTGAAAATATTTTAAAAAAATGTCCAGTTGCCCTGATCTATCTCCTACCTCTTCCAGTTGGGAGCCACATTTGTCTGCAAAGAGAAAATGCTTCTCATTCTTCTCCATAAATTATTTTACTAAACCAAAGGTGCCTCTTTCAAAAATGAAATGCATCCTGATGTGGACAGCTTGGGTCCTTTGGTGGAATGAGCTCCCGTGATGCTCCATAAGATGCATAGTCTGCTGAAAAGATGAAATGTTCTGATGTTAAAAACCCTGCCATCCTTTGCCTCAATACCACAGGTCACTCCCAGACAGCAGCCTGTTCTTGGTCAAGGATTTATTCTCTTAATTGACTTAACAAAATATGGTGATTTATATTGATTTTGGGTGATTATTTCAACATGCTTCTCCAATATTGGGAGAAAAGGCACAGCAGAGCAGGTGTGGTTGTAAAGGTGGCATTTACATCAAAGTAAAGGCAATATGCAGAAACAAAGATGGGGGATAAGGAAATGGGGTGTTGTTGATCCAGAATAGCAAGAAAGTCAACACTGGCAATAGGAATCATTACCCTGGTATATTTAGCACTAGGCTGCTAGAAATAACAGGTCTCCTGCATGCTAGGCAAAGAGAGTTTAACATGAGAGTCTTACCCATAGCCAATCACAACATTTTGTTCTTATATCTCAGTGTTCATTACTTCTTTTGCATTGTTGCTAGCTTTCTGGTAATGGGGAAGTTGGATGAGGGAGTGAAACTAATGCTTGGCATTCCTTCTAAGACAGCCATTGTCTGGAGAAACAGAAAAATTAAATAAATTATGCACTGATAGAATTGGCATTTGATCATTCAGTAATTAAAGTAAAATATATAAGATTTAGAAGTAACTACTTGAGACATGGCTATGTATTAGGACTTGATAATTTTCCCTATGGAAGGAACTTATACCTGGTAATCTCAGTATTCTGAAATCTGGAGCTAGAGTAAATCTGAATGTCTTACTACACAGAGAGACTTGAACTTTCAAGATTAAAGTATATAATATAAAAAATACAGAAACAAACAGGAATAATACACACACATTCCACATTATATTTTTATATTTTAAATTGCAAATTAAATTACCAAAAACATAGAGGCAAGGACAGAAGTTTCTAAAAGTTTTTAAGCTACACTCTAAATTCAATATTTTTGATAAACTGCCAGGTGCTGAGTTCCTCACTATGCTCCCAAGACAGAGCAGCAGCAAGATGAAAATAAGCAGCTGGTTGGCATTTAAAATATATGTTGAAAATTAAGTGATACTAGAGAGCTTTCCAATTATAAACTTGTCCTCTAATTTTGGGATGTGGCAACTTTACTTTGGAACTAGAAAGCTAAAGAAAGATAAAGGTCAAATTGGATCATAGTAGAAAAGAGAAATCTAGTTAAAATTCTTGTTTGGCCACATCCAGGGCTCATATTTGCTCATTTATCAGATGATTAATTATCCACAGCCCAGTTGAATACTCTCAGCTACTGTAAATGCTCCAAATATGTAATGTTCACGTCTGAATTTTTTTTCTCAGAAAACCTAGGCTACAGGCAGCTATGAGGAATTGACAGGAGACTAGATGACCCAATCACAGTTGTTGCTGTCAAGGATACTAAGGCAATTGATATTTACCATTCCTAGTTTGTATAAAGGGCAGGGAGTGGGAATAGAGGTGTGGTTCAGATCATTTTCTGCTCTCACAGAGCACCAGGGTTCAGTTCCTAGCATCTGCATGGTGGCTCATAACTCTCTGTAACCACATTTCCAGGTTATATGATGCTCACTGCTGGTCTCTCTTTAGGCACTTCTTGTGTATGGCTCACATACATATATGAAAATAAAACATTTACACAGGTAAAAAAATATAAATAAATGTTTAAAAATAGAAAAAGTAGAGAAAAAAAGCCAATATGAATTGTCCTTCAGATGCAGTTTATTAAGAGGGTTACATTGTTGCCTGAGAAAGAAAAAATGCACGCAGGACTGAGGAGAGGTTTTCTTAGGAAGGACAGGCATTGTAGTTAGCATGGAAGGGGTCCTCAAAGGATGTCTTCTTCAGTTTCTAGAATATTGAGTAAGATATAGAATCTCAATGAAGAGTACCTTTGAGGTATCCTGAAAGAAGAGGTGGAAGTATCTAAGTACTTCAGTTGCCTTCACATCCCAAGAAAAAAACAAAATTTGTATTCCTTTATGATAGGAGGAAAGGTAAAATAAATACCACAGAAACTATTGTTAGAAGTCACAAAGAACAAAGTATAGTTACACCTCAAGGTCATCTCACAGCTAAAAGGGGGAGAAGGATGTACAAGGTCATTCCATGGCTGCTTATTCTCTCTGCTCAGGGTGTTAGGCTATAGGGAGCTTGGCTTAAAGTGAGAATGAAGCAGCATCAGGCAGATCTGCTATGGCAGAGTAGATAGCACTGGTAAACTCTAGTAACTTTTACGTTTCCTCCTGCCTGTGTACCTACATTCCTTTCTCACTCTCTGCTGTTCTTGGTGATCCTCAATTATCTGAGTCTAGTGGAATAGAGGTTTACTTCAGGAGTCTAGGAAGTACCCAGTTACTGTTATTTTCAAACTTAGCTGAGTATTGTTGTACCCTAAAGAAATTAAAAAATCACTAGTATTTGAGTGCTATATTATCTTTATATAGTATATGGAAGAATTTAGATTAACCTAAGAGATCATATTCAATCCTCACCTGTGTAGGATTATTTAAATTGGGTTAAGAAGGTCTGTGAAAGATCCTCTTTATTAAGATAATTAATTGAGAAGTCTCACCTTCAGTGTGGGAGGCTCCATTCACTAGGCTGTGGTCACAAATTGAAGAAAAATGGCACAGGGAATTGAGGACTAGAATTTAGATCTCTGTTTGACTGAGGCTTCTTTGAGATTAGCCTCTCAGACTCTTATCTTCCAAGTTGTAATGCATCCATAGACATGTTTTTATGCTGATATAAATGGTAGGTCTTGTCACAGTGTATGTTAAATTCTTGAGGGAGTTGCAATAAACTCTGGGAGAAATAGCTTTCACATTGATAGCATTTAGTGCTTTCTTCTCTAGTCCAAAATCTCTTTTGTTCCTAAAGGATTGAAGTAGTTTTAAATCCTGTATTACATAATAAATGCTTTAGGGAAACTAATTTATTTATTCAAGTATGACATTTTAATATTTTTGTATTTCTGTGTAGCATAGAGTTGTATTTCAAAACATTTAAAACTTTTCCTAGAGGAGGCTCCAATTTTAAAAATGTGAGTGACCCACACTGAGTTCTTTCAGGTAAAGATGGGGTTTCTTAATCCATTTCAGAAATGAAACAAATGTGTTTTGCAAACAGCCCATTTCCATAATCACATATTTCATTCTCTGTACTGTCACTTCTATAGTCCCAGTACTTCTTTCTGTGTAGACCTGATAGGTCATATCTGAATATTCCTGTTAATTCTTCATGGAAATAACCTTTTGTACATACCTTTGGGAATAGCTTCTTGGGATGATCGCAAGACAGAGATGAAAGTAATGAGAGCAAATCCTTATTTTGGAATTAGGTGAAAATAACATAGATGTGTATTCCATAAAATAGCACCAATCTGATGATCAAAAGGGTATAACTCATAAGTACAAAAATATTGATCCAAAGAAACAAGTGTCATACACATAATGAATGTGGAAGATATTTTATGAACATATTATATATTATAACAGATATAATAATTAATCATTAAGTATTTATTATAACAGATAACTTGAGACAAAATTGTTGCAACAATTACCCATTAATTAAGAAAAAAAACCTTCTCATTGTGAAACTCAAATATCAATATCGATAAAAAACATCTTTCAAATCATTTGTAAACAATGACAAAAATGAAGAACTACTATACTTATTTTAGGATTGACCCCAAAAAATAAAAAATATAGAACAAGATAACATACTGCTATTCACTAATGATATGTTCGTACAGTTAAAGGATAAAAGCAGTTCAATCCGGTCCCACAACACTCAGAAGAAGCTTGACTCCCAGGAACTCTAACACACCCAGGATCATAGCTGAGGAGGCCACATCCTCTGCCCCAACACTAGAAGTAACTGAGACTTGCTGAACACAGAGAGTCAGGGCCCCCTGCCCAACCAGTGACACAGGTTCCTTCTGGTCTGAGCCAGTGCCTTAAACAGACCTTGGCCGCTAGCTCTGCAACCAGTTACACAACACCCATAGAGGAGCTCAACTCCCAGTTGCTCTAACATGCCCAGGATAATAGGATCTCAGGAGCTTAGTCCTACCAGGATTTCAGAATCCTAGAAGCAGCTCAAGTTGCAGAAATGCTGACACACCCAGGATTTGAGGATCACAGGATCACAGAGATAGCTGGACTATGAGCAGTTTCAACATAGCCAGGATTGCAAGAGGGACAGTCACAAGTCAGAGACAGCAAGAACAGTTAGCACTAGAGATAACTACAAGGCAAACTCAAGCTTAAGAACATAAGCAATAGAAACAAAGGTTACTTGGCATCATCAGAAGCCAGTTCTCACAGTACAGCCAGTTCTGGATACACCATGACATTGGAAAAGCTAGATTCAGATTTAAAATCATTTCTCATGTTGATGATATAGGACTTTAAGAATGACATAAATAACTCCATTAAAGAAATACAGGAGAACATAGGTAAACAGGCAGAAACCCTTTTTAAAGAGGAAACACAAAAATAATTTAAAGAATTACATAAAAACAAAAAGAGTTGAAGGAATTGTACAAAACAATCCAGGATCTAAACATGGAAATAAAAGCAATAAAGAAATCACAAAGGGAGACAACTCAGGAGATAGAAAACCTAAGACAGAGACCAGGAGTCATAGATGCAAGCATCACCAATGGAATACAAGAGATAGATGAGAGAATCTCAAGTACAGAAGATACCTTAGAAAACATTGACACAGCTGTCAAAGAAAGAGCAAAATGCAATATTCTCCTAACAAAAAACATCCAGGAAATCCAGGATACAATGAGAAGACCAAACCTAAGGATAATAGATATAGAAGGGAGTTAAGATTCCCAACTTAAAATACCAGTAAATATATTCAACAAAATTATAGAAGAAAACATCCCTGACCTAAAGAAAGAGATACCTGTGAGCATATAAGAAGCCTACAGAATGCCAAAAAGACTAGATAAGAAAAGAAATTATTCCTGTCTCATAATAATCAAAACATCAAATGCACAAAACAAAGAAAGAATATAAAAGCAGTAAGAGAAAAAGGTCAAGTAACATATGAGGGCAGAACTATAAGAATTACAACAGACTTCTCAGCAGAGATTATATAAGCCAGAAGATCCTGGATAAATTTCATATGTCATAGAGATGCTATGAGAACACAAATGCTAGCCCATGCTGATATACCCAGCAAAACTCTCAATTATCATAGACTTAGAAACAAAGATATTCCATAACAAAACTAAACCAAATTTACACAATATCTTTCCACAAATCCAGCCCTACAAATAATAATAGATGGAAAACTCTAATGCAAGAAGAGAAACTACACCCAAGAAAAGGAAAGAAAGTAATATTCTTCCAATGAACCCAAAAGAAGCTAGTCACACAAACATAAATCCACCTCTAATAACAAAAATTACAGAAAGCAACAATCACTTTTTCATACATGTCAAAGCACACATTGCACCTCACACAATAATAATGGGAGACTTCAAAACCCACTTTCACTAATGGACAGATCATGGAAACAGAAAATAAACAGAGACACAGTGAAGTTAAGAGAAGTTATGAACCAAATGGATTTAACAGATATTTACAGAATATTTCATCCTGAAAAAAAGATTATAGTTTCTTCTCAGCACCACATGGTACCTTCCCCAAAAGAGACCATATAATTGATCACAAACAGGCCTCCACAAATATAAGAAGATTGAAATAATCCAATGCATCCTATCAGATCACCATGGACTAAGACTGGTCTTCAATTCAAACTCACCAGAAAGCCCACATACATGAGGAAACTGAAAAATGCACTACTCAATGATAACTTGGTCAAGGAAGAAATAGAGAAAGAAATTGAAGACTTTTTTTAGAAATTAAGAAAATGAAGGCACATCATTCCAAAACATATGGGACACAATCAAAGCAGTGCTAAGAGGAAAACTCATAGCTCTAAGTTCCTATAAAAAGAAATTGGATAGAACATCCTATAGTAACTCGACAGCAAAACTGAAAGCTATAGAACAAAAAGAAGCAAATACAGCTAAAAGGAGTAGAGAGCAGGAAATAATAAAACTCAGGGCTGAAGTCAACCAAGTCAGAAAAAAAGAACTATGCAAAGAATCAACAAAACTAGGAGCTGGTTCCTTGAAAAAAATCAACAATATAGATAAACCCTTAACCAGATTAACCAGAGGGCACAGAGACAGTATTCAAATTAATAAAATCAGAACTGAAAAGGGATACATAACAAAAGAAACAGGGAATTAAAAAAATAATGAGATCCTAATACAAAACCCTACATTCATCAAAACTAGAAAATCTGAATGAAATGGACATTTTTCTAGATAGATACCAGGTACCAAATTTAAATCAAGATCAGATAAAACACTTAAACAGTCCCAAACTCCTAAAGAAAGAGCAGCAATCTTTAAAAGTCTTCCCACAAAGACCCAACAAAGAAACAACATTTCAGACCAATCTTCCTTATGAATATCGATGCAAAAACACTCAATAAAATTCTCGCAAACTAAATCTAAGAACACATCAAAGCAATCATCCATCATGATCAAGTAGGTTTTATCCCAGGAATGCAGGGATGGTTCAATATAAGGAAATCCATCAATGTAATCCACTATATAAACAAACTCAAAGCAAAAAAAAAAAAAAAAAAAAAAAAAAAACCACCCACATGATCATCTTAGTAGATGCTGAGAAAGCATTTGACAAACTTCAACATCCCCCCTTCTTGGTAAAAGTCTTGAAATGATCAGGAATTAAATCCCCATACCTTAACATAGTAAAACCAATATATAGCAAACCAGTAGCCAACTTCAAACTGAATGGAGAGAAACATGAAGGAATCCCAGTAAGATCAGGGACTAGACAAGGCTGCCCACTCATTCTCTACCTATTCAATATTGTACTGGAAATCCTAGCCAGAGCAATTAGACAGCAAAAGGAAGTCAAAGGGATACAAATAGGAAAGGAAGAAGTCAAAATTTAACTATTTGCAGATGAAATGATAGTATACTTAAATGACACTAAAACTTCCACCAGAGAACTCCTAAACCTGATAAACAACTTCAGCAAAGTGGCTGGTTATAAAATCAACTCAAACAAATCAGTAGCCTTACTCTACTAGAAGAATAAACAGACTGAGAAAGAAATTATGGAAATGACACCCTTCACAACAGTCACAAATAAAATAAAATACTTTGGTGTGAATACAACCAAGCAAGTGAAAGATCTGCATGACAAGAACTTCAACTCTCTGAAGAAAGAAATTGAAGAAGATCTCAGAAGATGGAAAGCTCTCCCATGCTCATGGATTGGCGGGATAAATATAGTAAAATAAATGGCCATCTTGCTAAAAGCAATCTACAGATTCAATGCAATCCCCATCAAAATTCCAAATCAATTCTTTATACAGATAGAAAGAGCAATTTACAATATTTTTTGGAATAACAAAAAAAACCTAGGATAGTGAGAACTACTCTCAACTGTGGGGCAGTGGGCTATGAGAAAGCCAGAAAGCTTGGTAGAAATCTTCGAAGCCCCGAAACCTCGGCCTGGAAAGGGTCACAGGACGGAAGGATGCTTCAGATTTCCCACGCTGATGGCCCTCTTAGCTTCCGCTTCCCACAAAGAGACCCGTGACTCTTATCACGTAGGATAACACCTCCATGCAAATAAGGCATCCTCAAACACCCAAGCCAAACCAATAGGGGCTACCTGTTCTTTCCCCGAAACTGTATATATATATAATTCCAGAGCTCAAATTAAACGACTACTGCTGTGTGGTGCAAGGTCTCCTGCTGTCGGAGTGTTTTCGCAATCCCTCGCCAGTCGCCAGTCACGCACTTCAAAGGACAACGCTCTCCTCTCCCCTTAGCGGAAGAGCGAGCTGAACTAAAAGAGCTGAGACACTTTTCTTCCGTGGGCTCTCATGAGCAACTCCCGGAAGGAGAGAATTAAAAGAGCTGATAACACTTTCTCGCTTTCGGGTGCTGGGACGGAGGTCTCGCTCAGGTTTTCGGGCGACCAGAGGCCGCTGTGGAGCGAGCCCCACCCCGTCGGCTGCTGAAGGCCCTGGGCCGGCTCTGCTGGCTCCTTCCACGCCTCTGACCGCGGAGGCCGCTCGCCCACCCCTGCTGGCCCAGCTTGGAGCTGACGCCAGCCGCTGATCCCGGTATCTTGCAGCGGTTCAGTCAGCCCGCGATCCCTAGGCGCGAGCACTACACTCAACAATAAAAGGACTTCTGGGGAATCATCATCAATGACCTCAAACTGTACTACAGAGCAATAGTGATAAAAACTGGATGGTCTTGGTACAGAAACAGGCAGGAAGATCAACGGAATAGAATTGAAGATCCAGAAATGAACCCACACATCTATGGTCACTTTGAGAAAGGAACTAAAACTGTCCAGTGAGAAAGAGACAACATTTTTAACAAATGGTGCTTGTTCAACTGGAGGTGAGAATTTAGAAGAATGGAAATTAATCCATTCTTATCTCCTTGTACAAAGCTCAAGTCTAAGTGGATAAAGGACCTTCACATAAAACCAGATACACTGAAACTAACAGAAGAGAAGGTGGGGAAGACTCTAGAATTCCTAGGCACAGGGGAAAAGTTTCTGAATAGAACACCAATGGCTTATGCTCTTAGAGCAAGAATTGACAAATGAGACTTCATAAAATTGCAATCCTTTTGTAAGGTAAAGAACACTGACAATAGGACAAAACAGCAACCAATAGATTGGGAAAAAGATCTTTACCAATCCTACATCAGATAGAGGGCTAACATCCAGTATATACAAAAAACTCAAGAAATTAGACTCCAGTCAACCAAATAACTATATTAAAAAATGGCGTATAGAACTAAACAAAAAATTCTCAATTGAGGAAACTCAAATGGCCGAAAAGCACCTAAAGAAATGCTCAACATCCTTAGTTATCAGGGAAATGAAAATCAAAGCATCCCTGAGATTCCAAAAAGTCACAATGGCTAAGATCAATAACAAGTGATAGTAAATGCTAGCAAGGATTTGGAGAATGAGAAACACTTCTCCATTGTTGGTGGGACTGTAAGCTGGTACAATCACTCTGGAAATCAGTCTGGCAGTTCCTCAGAAAATTGGACATAGGATTACCTGAGGACCCAGTTATGCCACTCCTAGGCATATACCCAAAAGATGCTCCAACATATAACCAGGACATATGCTCCACTGTATTCATAGGAGTATTATTTATAATAACCAGAAGCTGAAAAGAACCCAGTTATCCTTTAACACAGGAATGGATACAGAAAATATGATACATTTAAAAAAATGGAGTACTACTCTGCTTTTAAAAACAATGAAATTCTTAGGCAAATGGATGAAACGAGAAAACATTATCTTGAGTGTGGTAACCCAATCACAAAAGAACACACAAAGTATGTATTAACTAATACATGGATATTAGCCCCAATGCTCAGAATACCCAAGATACAACTCATAGACCACATGAAGCTCAAGAAGGAAGACGAAAGTATAGGTGTTTGTTCCTTCTTAAGAGTAGCAAAATACTCGAGGGAGAAAATACAGTGACAAAGTGTGGAGCAAAGACTAGAGGAGGGTTCATCTCAAGTCTTCCCTACATGGGAATCCATCCCATGTGAGGTCAACAAATGCTGATATTACTGTTGATACCAGGAAGTGTATGTTGACAGATACCTGATATACCTGTCTCCTAAGAGGCTCTTCCAGAATTGGACATATACAGAGGCGGATGCTCACAGCTAATCATTGAACTGATCATGTAGACTGTAATGGAGGAGGTAGAGAGAAGACTGAAGGAGCTAAAAGGGCTTGAGGCCCCATGGATAGATTGACAATACCAAACGACCATATTTCCCAGGGTCAAGACTGCCAGCCTGGAACTTGTGTGGAGAGACCGATGGCTTCAGCTTTCTATGCAATAGAGGATGGCCTTGTCAGACATTGATGGGAGTGGAGGTTCTTGCTCCTGTGAAGGTGGAATGCTCCAGTGTGAGGGAATTTGAGGGGAAATGTTTGGATGGGATGGAGCACACCCTCATAGAAGCAGTCGGAGGAGGGACGGGATAGAGTGTTCCTGGGGGAAGGGGAAATGGGGAAAGAGAATAACATCTGAAATGTAAATAAGTAGACTATCCTATAAAATAGGAAGAAACACATTAGTTTGGTAGTACAAAAAAAAGAAAAAGAAACAGCAATTTAATTAGTTCCTGTGATTTTTCTATATTCCTTGTTTTTATTCTTTTCTGTGAACAAATGAGTTCAAATAATTTTTTTCCTATTATGACTGACAAGATTAGTCCCTGCATGTCTTTTCAAATTTGTTCCAATTTCCATACTGAAAAAAAAAACAGCATGCATTTTCCTGTGGATTAATATTGCCACTAATACTGTAGAAAGTTTCTTTTTATATTGTTATCCCATTTATTCCTATTTATATTCCACTTTGTATATTGATATGCTACTGGATATTGGTATTATTTTAATTCCAAAGAAAGTTGAACACTTTTTTTGCATTTTGGATATTCCATAGCCATCTTTTTACTGTATTCAGCCTTCTGATGCTGTTCAACTTTAAAGGAAGTGCTTTGATGTTTCATATTTGATGCAAAATAATTTTGTCTGAGTATCTTCTATATTTCATTTTTCTATTCTTAATGCCTCTAACATATATCAATTTGTCAAGAATTCTTTCACATCATTATTTTATACAATGTATTTTACTGAAGCCTATTCCATGTGGAAGCATCAATCCCTAACATTAGTCATGGTACCCTGTTATATTTGAAGATAAAGTCATAGTATTACTGTCATCTAAGAGGCATTACCCTGCAGCTGACTGAAATAGATGAAGATATATACCCATTGATAAACTTTGGAAAGAGGTCAGGGACTTTTATGGGAGAGTTGGTGGAAGGTTTGAGGCTCTAAAGCAGATGAAAGTATCAGAGCAGGACCAAGAGAGTAAACTAACCTGGACCCCTGGGAACTCTCAGAGGCTGAGAGACTGAGCCACCAAACCAATAATGAATGAGAGCTCGAAGGATACCCCTTACAAAGATATAGCAGACATGCAGCTCAGTATCCATGTGGCTCCCCCAACAACTGGAGAGGAGGCTCTCCTTAAAATTGTACCTGACTATAGTATCTGAGGCCCTATATTTTTATAATTAATATGTGCTAACAAAACATTAAAAATAAAATACCTCATTGATTTTACATTATTGAATCATTATATCTATTGTTATCTTGAAGGTTAACTTTCTCAGTAGAAAGAATAGTTAGTGCATGAATTGAGGCATTTCAAAGAAAAAAATAGGGACACATGTTGTGGTAGGAGGATTAAATTGAGAAAATTGATTACATAGAGGTACTCACAGCAAGAGTATGTCAATATGTCTATGGTTAATACGTAAAAAAAATAGTAAATTAAATTTCAAGGATGGGCTGATGAGATGGTAGATAAAGTGCTTATGGCCCAAGTCAGAAACTCTCAGTCCAGATCTTCAGCACCCCATAACTTCCAGGACTACTAAGCATGTATCTGTAACCACAGCAATGGGGGATAGTAAGTATTGAATATAGAGCGATTCTGCAAGCTCCATGGCCTACTAGTCTTACTAAAATTTTGAGCTCCTAGTACCATGAGAGCCCTTGTCCCAGAAAAATTAGATAGTGGGCAGTGACACAGCTCAGTAATGAGAATGTTCTGTACTCAAGCCTGCTAGGATAAGATTATATCCAAAAATTATATCTAAAAATCAGAGGAGGAAAGGCAATATCTTCAATTTTTCTCTGCCCTTCACCAATACACTATGCAACATGTATGCCCCCTCACATAGACAAATAGATAAATATGGTAAAAAAAATTAATAAGGTTGAAAATTGAGAAAGTCACTCAAACATTAATGAGAGTCCTTTATGGATATTTTACAACCAAACACACCTTAACTCAGGCAAACATCACTCAAGAATACACACACACACACACACACACACAAACAGATAGAGGAGATGGAGGAAGAAAATGAAATATTCAAGTACCAGGAAAAGTAGTTCAGGTGGTAAGATGCTTGGTGAGTGTATGCAAAGTTCTAGTAGAGGGACTAAAAGTACCAGAACAAATCTATTTTGTTTTTAAGACTCCATTTTAGGATTTTACACTCAGAGTGATTTGGCCCCTACCCTTGAGTTCTGGGTAGTTTTGTCTACCCAAAAGACATTCATGGCAATAGCAAAATATACATAACAGCTGTGACTGGTAAATAATAATTATATGGGCTAAGTAAGCATGAATCAATCCCAGGACAAGATTTTCCTTTTGAATTTGTGGTTCCTCCTTGTGAACAAGACGCTGTTCACCAATCAGCTTAAAATCCAACATTCCTTTACCCTGTTACCCAATTATGCAATGCCAAGACTTGGAAATCTCTGTGTGAGGTTTTTATCCTTTATAAATTTCATCCCCTCCCAAGACATTGGGGTGCTTTGTGGGCCAGGCTCAAGCCTGAATAAGGACTCTCATGCTTGCATTGGAGTTGTGGTCCCTGGTGTCCATTTTTGGGGTCTCATGAACTGGGCATATCATTTGTGGGCTTGCTCAGTATTCCCCAGATCCCCAGGACCCCAACCAGGAGGGCCTGGTGCTGGTCCATAAATGTCTAGTGTTCCTGTGTATTGTTCATACCTGTTCTTTCTTTTACTTTTGATAAGACCTTGAGGTGTCCTTATATATGCTGCAGTAAGTGAGTTAGAGATGATGTGCACTGGAAAGTCACAGCTCTGAGGATCATCAAAACATTCCTTGCCCCAGGGACCATGAGTTACCTACCAGTCAATTGTAGGAATTATTGGTGGAAGATAGAGAGTCCCACAGTCATTTTCCTCCCTGTGCTACTTTCAGTTTCCAAGGTAGAAATCTGTGAGTCCAAATGTTTAGATTCATTTTTGTTTTCAGTGGTGGAGTGGATATTTTGTGCATGCCTGTCTGTCTATTCAGTCTCTTCTGTTCACTCTTTGCTTGCATTGGACTCTGCTGGACACCATCGGACAGACTGTCTCTATATCCTGAATCTTGTTCTAACTCATTTTAAACAAGTTAGGGCTAGAACTCTAACCTGTCTATGGATGTGAAAAAAGGAAAGATGGTCAATTATTGCAGCTTTTGGTGTTCGATTTCCACCACTAAGTGTCAGTAGTATTAGATAAAGTGTTTCACAAGGCTCATAGACACCCTGATCATATCATCAACATAGTAGTCCGGGGAGATTTAGTTTGTAACCTACCACCTTCGATCGGGCCTTTCTTCCCTCCTGCTAATGTCTCTTTGTCAACAGGAAGTGTGCTGACTCTCCTGACTGATGAGCAAGAGACTCCCAAACCAACAACTCCTCTCCACCCTATCTTACAGAATAACACCACAAAGCACCTCACTTTTCCTTCTCCACCGTATAGACCCCCTCTGCCTCCCCCACAGTATAACAAGGAAAAACAGGCACTGGCTCTGATTCTGTTACCTGTTCCAACAGCACCAAATTTGGGGGCAGACGGGAGACCTGTGCTAAGTAAAAGGAGTCCCATGAGAGAGAGGAGTAGAAGCAGACTCCTCTGGTTCTTATGGGAGCAGGGCCAGCAGATCAACAAAGGAACCAACCTCATCAATACTGGCCAGCCTCTATTATTGGAGGGTGCAAAATGCTTGATTTTCTGAGAACCCTAAAAATCTTATCAACCTGTTAGATACTGTTTTCTTTACTCAGCAATCCACATGGGATGATTGTCTGTAACTTTTGGAAGTTCTTTTTACTGCTGAAGAAAGGGAGCACATTATACGGGAGGAAGTTAAAAATGTACCATGAAATAATGGCACCTCAACCTAGAACCCAGAAAATATTGAAGACGGATTTTACCTTAGGAAACCAGACTGGGACTTCAAGGCTGAAGTTAAGGGGCTCCTCCAGGTCTACCATCAGGCTTTATTGTCAGGTCTTACCATAGCTGGTATGCAGCCCACTAATTTGGCCAAGGGTTTTGATATTAGGCAGGAAGCTGATGAAAGTCCGTGGCATTTTTGGAATGATTTGTGGAGAATATTCGGCAACTGCTCATGGACATGGAGTTATCTACAAAGAATGAAGACTCTTAACAGAGGAAGTAAGAACTATCAAAAATTAAGATGAAATTCTACAACTCCTTAGAGTCCTCAAGTTGCCAAAAAGTTTGGCAATCATTCATTTTCCAGGGTACCATAAAGGAACAACACCAGTGGCTAGATGTAACAACCCAGCTGACAAGACTGTTTAGGAGTTAGCCTTACAGTAAAAAGCCTCCTCATTATTACCCTATTCTATCAGAACCACACAATCCCAACTAGCCAGACCAACTAGTCTACAAAAAGGAAGAGATTAAATGGGCTAGACACAATCCCATGAGCCCGTTTAGAATGTTGCTGGAGATCGACTAAAGGTAAGCTAATATTACCTACCTCATTAGCAAGAACCATTCTTTGAAAAATCTAGTCACCAACATAGGCATCAGACAAATGGCAGATGTTGTCAGAAAATTCAAAGTGACTTTCAAGGACATATAGGGCACTATTGAGGACAAAGAAGCAAGCTGTAAAGCTTGTCAGCTGACAAATACTCCCAGAAGTCCCAAAGTTCCAGGTTCCTGACAGCAAGGTAAGACCAAGAATGAAGGAGGGAATAGAAAGAAGATTTACAGTCATCCAACAAGAAGATAATACTGAAACTCTGCTAAGGTTCATTATAATGAGAAAACAAGCCAAGGTGTGGAACACTAGGAAATCTTGATAGATCTGGCACAACATTATTTGAAGTTACCATCCAAGGTTACTCTTTAGAGTCAAACTCTTGATAAGGCTATCTACAGTCAAGTTATCAGAAGCAGTAGGCCCAAATTCAGATTCTAATTCCCCCCAAACCTATATTGGTCCCAACATCCTTTAGTCGGAAAACTATCTTACCACCAGTTAACCTTGCACATGGGCCCTCAGTTCCTTAGGTTCTCTCAATACCCTCAGTTAATGAATCCCCTCCTGATCAACTAGAATCGAGGGATTCCCCCCTGGTCAATGATGGTGAACACTTTCCAGATACTAAATCCTTCCAAACCCAAAATTACTACCTATTGTTGGTTATGCTATAATGCTAGACCCAATCCCCTTTTAGGAAGACATTGGGTTAATAGCTGAATACAATGTCTCTAAAAGGAACTCTGGATGTAGAAAGGTCCAGGCTTATCCTTTCAGACTATATCAGGACAGAGAGTCTGTCTTCGAAAAGTCCTCTTGTCACATCAACACCTATGTTGAATTATGGACCATTCCTGTAGTTCATTCAAATTGATTATCTGTCCAGAACAGGCATGGTGGGCCTGTTCAACAGGACTGGCCCCTTGTGTGATTGGGGTGGATGTTAATTCCTTTACCTAGATGGGCTCTATATTTTGCTTCAATTAGTGCCTTATATAACCTGTTATTCTGAGGTAATGATTGGGGGCTATTCAATTAATGATAATGAGGTCTCATTATCATCATATTAGCACCAAAAATCTAGACCTCTAGTTTCTCTATATTAGCCTACAAAGCAACAAATAGAAGGGGAAATTAAGTGACTAAAAATAGCAGGAAAAAAAAAACTCATTTTGTAATTTAGACTTTATTTTAGGTTTTGCCTGCAAAGTGACTTGGCCCAGACCTTTGAGTTCTGGGAAAAAACACAAGGAATTTCTGGCAACAGCAAAATGGACATAACAGTTATGGACATCTGATAACAGTGTGGGCTAACTAAACATGAATCATTTCCAGGTCAAGATGTTCCTTTTAGATGTGAGGTCCCTCTTTGTAGTTAGACCAGATGCTGTAAATCAATCAGCCTGAAGTCCAACATACTTTTAACTTACCCTCTTACCCAATCATGTAACACCAAGGGTTGGAAATTCCAGCTTGTAGTTGTTTCTTTTATAAAGTCCATTCTCTTAGACCTTGTGGCCGTATTCCTATTATCTGAATCTGCAAGGTTTGTGGCCCAGGCTCAAAGGACTCTCTCTTGTGTAGCATCAGAGTTGTGGTTCCTGGTGGACCCTTTGCGGGGGGTGCCTCATAAACTAGGCATAACACTAGTTCATTCCTAGCTCATTTTTAAAAAAATCCAAACAAGATGACATATGACAGTATCTCAACACTCAGGAGAATGGATGTATCTGGATCAGAAGTTCAAGGCCAACCATGATTGTACCAGCTTTTACTGCAAATGAATATGTATGAAAATTTTATATCAGTTGCTGATATATCAAGTTTGACATGTTTGTTAGAAAATACAAGGATGGAAGATGGTAGAGAATCCTGAGACTGAAATATAGGAGAAAATTGCAATAAAGGCACAAGAAGGAAAACAACCAGAAAAGCAAGAAATAAAATATGGTCTAAGCCTTGAGGAATGGAAACAATGAGGTTGAAAACAAAAAGGAAACATTGGTAAAAGGAGGTGTACTTGAAGGTGGGCTAATTTGAAATGGCCCAAAGTCAACCAATGAATCAGGGAATACATATAAGATATAGACGAATATAGGGCATTGCGCTCAGAGCTCAAAGGCATGCAAAAGTGCAAAATTGTTTTTTCTCTCTAGAGATGTATAACCAAATTTGAAATTAAAATAGATAGATGGAGAAAGAGACATGCAGATTCATATACAGAGAAAATTTTAGAAATAAAAATGTTTACATTTTAACAACATGCACAGTGACTTTATATAATTTTAGTGTTGTAGTCTTAGGTAACTCAAATTAACAAACTGTCTCTTCCTAATATAAATCTATATTATATTTATAGTTGCTTATTTTGTCAACTATGTGTGTGTATGTGTGTGTGCAGTGAAATGTCCATGTCATGTATGCAGATCAGAGGACAATTTAGAAGAGTTGGTTCCCTTCTACCGTGTAGGTTCTAGGGATTAAGCTCAGGTCATCAGTTATGGTGAACCACTGAGCATCTTTTTTACCTCATGTATTTCATTTGAATGGTCAATATGAAAGCTACTCCAATAAGAAATCATTAAGAGTTGACTGCATTATTGTGGTGAATCATCTTGAAAGGACTAATATCTGGATAATGGAAGCTGAAGATAATAACCCAGTTTCTAGTAGCTTTCTGTCCTTTATGGAATGAGAGGACCTAACATTTGTTTGTTCCTGAGATATAGTGTTCATGTCACTGAGATTGAACTCTCACCAGACTCCAGGTTATGTCTTTTTTTGATCATGTACTTACCAGCCTATGTGTACTGCCTTGGTTCTGCTTTTACCATCTATGTATGCAGTTATTGTTACTACTCAGATGGACTGAAATGGATTAATCTTACTGTATATTTGCATAAAACAAGCACTTGGTCATTGTCATGAGTCCTAGGAGAAATAAGCTTCTTCTGAGATAGTTCATTGTAACAGCTGTCTTTTACTGGAGATAGCAAGAGTTATATAAACCTTGGGGAGTATATGGGGTTTTTCTGGGTGATTATACATCATTGGCTGGTGACAAACTATAAGAAATGCTTTGATTACATGAGGATGAGTCCCATGTGCTAGCAAAGAATATCTTCTAAGGGAGAATGGACATTTATGCTGTAATTTAGTCACCAGGCTATGTCACTACCTCAAGGATGTCAGAGGAATGGTTTGTATAGCCCATGTGCACTAAGACAGGTAGTCCCAGAGTCAGGATTGAAGAATTCTACTCCTCTTTGTCTCAGAATCAGATTTTTAGCATTTGGATGAGCGTGTACCTCTTGCTGTAGACAGGTTTCTTATGTCTCTTGGCCTTACAGACCTACTTATATGACTAAATATTGTGGTTTGATTGTGAATCATGACTCACAGGCTCATGCCTTTAAATATTAAGTCATTGCATGGTGGTGCTATTTGACCATATTGCAGCCTAGAGGTTTTATATGAAACCTTATTTCCTTCTCATCTTCTTTGCTGACTGGAGAAAACTGAGAAAAGCTGGTCTTCCTCTCCTGATACCATCATTCTTGTGAATAATGTCGTAACTTTACCACGATGATGAAATAATAACCTCAAACTATGAGCCAGAACAAACTTCTCTTCCTTTAAACTGCTTCTTATTTTATTTTAAATTAATCTTGTTATTTTCATGCATGGGGGTCCTTATCTATGGTACTGTATATAAGTGTATATAAGTGGAAGACAAATGAAAGCATAATTAATTAATTAATTACTGCCCAAGTGTTGTGATTTGGGAGGGTTGTATTCTTCAGAGGTTCATGAGCTGGAGGCTTAGCCTACAGAATTAGTATTAATATTAATGTAGTAGAGCAGCAACAATTCAATCAGAACAGAATGTTCTGATGGAACATTTTGCTATACTGACAAAGGTAATGAAGAATAGATGTAAACAAACGTACATGCAATGAAATGAAAAAGGAGAAGGAATAAAGGAAGAGAAAGAGAAAAATAGGTAAAGTGAAACATAGAGACAAGGAGACAGGGACAGATTGACAGATTAAAATCAAGAGGCTTCTTCAAAATGAATGAAGTAATGCAAATACCATTGGAGTGGGTAAAGTTTGGAAGAACAAGTTGTTTTACACACACACACACACACACACACACACACACACACACACACACACAAAGGGATTCGGTTTGAAAAAGGTGAGTCAGTTGGCAAAGTCCCTACCTTGCTATCATGAGTTGCATCCATAGAACTAGTGGCAACATGCAGAGTGGAACAGAGCTTACTTGTAATCCTAGAACCAGTGAGTAGATTCTTGGAGTTTACTGGAAGCCAACACAGCTTACTTTGTAAGTTTCTAGTAAATGACAGACACTAGACAGTTAATGTGAAAACAGTCCAATGTTTGAAAATGTGATAAGTTTGCCACTGAAGTTTTCTCCATTTCATCTGGTATCAAGACCTCATGGCAAAGACATTGCAAGACAGAGCAAACTTGGTCCTGATGCTCCCTCATCATGACATAGACTAGAGTCTACCACATGGCAAAGGAGATCCATGCCACCAGTATCATTCATTCAAGAACCAAGAGTGTTGCATTGTCCTGCAACATATAGATAGGTGTGTCATCCAATGTGAGAAGTAACAACATCCATTCTCAAATCAGGCTTACTATAGTAGAACCTGTATTACACATAATGATAGGGAAAATACTGAGCTTCATTGTTTGCAACAGTACAATTTCATCAAACCTGTCTCTCAGTCAGAGTACTTGAAATCTTTTTGGGCCCAAGGAATGATTGTGAAAGTATAATTTATTTATTTATTTCATTCCCTTATTATTTGTTCTCTCTCTATCTCTTGCATGCATGCCTAGGTATGAGTGGTAAATATGCAGCTGGGTGTGCATCCGTTCATGTGTGCACACAAGTGAGGAATGGCAGAAGTATTCCACTATCACTCTCCACCTTATTCTCTTGAGACAGAGTCTCTCACTGTACATGAAACATGCTGTTCCAATGAGGATGGAAGTGAGAAAGCCTCAGCTGTTCTCTAGGATCCATTTCCTGAAATGCTGAGGTGACACCCATGTGTGACCTTGTCCAGATTTTTTTGTTGATTTGGAGATGTGGTGTTCGTGTTTTCATACTAAGAAGTCAGTTGGGCCAATTGATTTGTATGTTCAGAATAGATTAGTGGAGAATGTAAGAAAGGTTTCAGGGGGAAATGAGGCCTGCAGTATTATGTTGAATATGGAATACAGAGATATTAACATGTAGTGTGACATTATTTCTAGGGAGACATGGACAAGTGCCTACTTACATAAGAAATCTAAGATATCAAAGTCCAACGTAGTAAACCAATGTGTTTCATTTGAGCTACTTACCAGAGCAAAAATGGCTCAAAGACAGCTGCATTAGCAAAAGTGACCACAGCCTGGGTGACACCTCATAAAATCTCTAATCCCTCAGTCTATTTGTAGACCCTAGGCACCCTTGCAAGTTGGAGGCTTTCTCTTGTCAGAAGCCCAGGGGCACTGAGTCTTGTCCTAGCAGATGCTTGATTGAAGAAACTTCTAGACAGCTTAGCACCCTGTGTGTCTCATCAGGGTTTACAACTTATATAAAGTTGGGAAGAAGAAGTCTGGTAATCTGGTCAGCTTCAAGGAGTTCTTCATGTTTGAGTTGTTTACTTCCTGAATTTTGAAAGCCTCCTTTTAGAACACCGAGCACTTGAAAGACCTATTAGCAAGCTTGGAGTGTGTCAAATCATAAAATCCCTACAGGACAGAAGCATGTTAAAAAACAGACAAACATAAAAACAAAAAATAATAACAAATAAAAAATAAAAAACATACGTTGGAAGTTTCAGCTTTGATGCTTGCTATAACTGTGTCATCTGTATTACATTTTTGATCATACCATAATAACCATCTATGCCTATGGTGTTAAGAAAAACAGGTACTATAAGCTTCTTTACATGAATAATCTTTTTCTCCTGTTTGTGGAACTGTTTGGAAAGCATTAGGAACTGTGTGTGAATAGAAACTGAACTTGAGATTTCAAAAGCGTATGTGATGGCTAGTTGTCTCCCTCTGCTGTGTGTTTTTGTATCAAAATCTGAGCTCTCAGCTGTGATTTCCAAGTCATATATTCCTGCCTAGTGCAATGATTTCTACCATGGCACTTGTAGATTCTATCCCTCTAAAATTAGAAGCTCTATATGATCTCTTTCTTCCTGTTTAAGCCACTTAGGTAATGGGGACTTATCACAACATTCGAAGACTAAATATGCAAGTACCTCAGTTTCTTCAATTTGAAATGACATTAAATTGAGTATTTGCTTAACTAACTCACAATGATGTCAACACTATTTTGGATCAGAAGAAGGATTTACAAACTATAGAGTGTTCAATACTAATAAACAGAAAATAGACAGGAAACAATTCTTTGTTGCAAGGCTAGAAAGAGCTGTTCAGCAGAGCCAATTTTGTAAATGAATACTGTGGGTCATAGTTACTACCTAAAGAGTAAATAATTTAAAAAAATATAAGAAAGGTAAAAACTAAAGTGAAAATTGACATAAAACACAAACACATTGTTCTTGTATAAAGCTGTCACATAGAGAATTAGTTCTAAGAGCACTAAAAATGTCACATAGGCATTTAGCAAATTCAATGCTAGTTTAACAGTAAATAGATGAACATGGTCTTTTAACTCATGTATTATCTTTTATTATGATTTTTGTCCATTTTACCAAAATAAAGCTTTTGACAATGATCTATCAGGATCCCAATAGGAGTGACCTCTACTGCTTTGAATTAGAATTGTCATTACAAACTCATTTATCCAAACAGTTTGGGAAGGTTGTGAACATTTCAGAAGGGGAGACTTGCTGCATAAACTGTATTACTTTAATGATGGCTGTGAAGGTTTATAACATTTATACATTTTCTGCTCTTTTGGATAAAAATAAAAATGTAGTCTTTCAATTTTCTGTTTCTGCCTGTTTCTATGCCATCAACATCATCATCCCTTTATCATCCAGGAAACTTAAACTAAAATCACGTCCTTTCCTATGTTTTTGGTCATAAATTTTATCACAGCAACAAAGAAGTAACTAGCACACATTTTTTTGAAGATTTGGTGTTTTACCTTCCCTTTACTGATAAAGATATTTCCAACTAAGGGAGCTGGAGGAGAACACTGAGTCCTGAAACACTGTCTCCTTGACAACTGCATACAGCCTTAGGTTTTGTTTGATTTTGCTTGCTCATTTTCTATTTGTGTGCAGGACACTTACATTAATATGTGTTTAAATTGTATAGTAATACATTATTTTATTGATAAATAACTACAATTAATCATATATGCACCAAGATCAGGGTGAACATAAGATCCAGTTAATAAAAAAAAATCTTCTTAGGGATTTAGATGTGTTACTGTGATAAGTGCTTGTCATGAAAGCATAAGAAAGTGTATAAAGTGTACACAACCTATACATAAAATAAGAATACAAATAAAACTAAACAAAACATGCTAACCATGGTGACAAAAGCTTGTACTTCTAGTGCTACATTACCAGAGAAGGATATCTAGGACATACTGATCAGCCAGCCTAGGACATTAAAATACAATTTTAAAAAGCCATTGGTGATCTGTCTAAAGAATGATACTTGAAGTTGCTCACTGTCCCCTAATGCATGTAAGCACATATGCATACATATTTGCATACATGTATATCCAAATGCATCAAAGAATTTCCTGTTGTTAACTTGAAGACCTTACATATAACACGTGCTCACTCTTCACAAAGGATAAAAGGAAATTCTGACAGTTGTACTGTTTCTATTGATACTTACTGAAAGTGTGCAGGTCAATTTATTTTATATATAAAAGTGGTCTCAATATACTTATAATAATTTTGTCTCATACACGATTCTAACTTACTTTTATGTTCTATATGCATATTTCTTGGAATAAATACAAAGGCCTAATAGATGGTGACAGACAGCACATTTGATGGACAAGCACAGTGTAAAGAGATCAAACACAAATTCTACAAAGTTGTGTTCCCGTACTATAAATGTAATAAACAAATGCAGATGAAAGGTGAGCTCATGAATAATGGATGAGGGATACATTCAACAACATTAGAGTATGCAGACTCTGCTGGCTAATGGATTCTAGATGGAATAAGTCCAGAAAACAGGTGAGTGAAAGGTGAGTCCTAACAAGAATAATTGATTCATTCACAAGGAGAGAAGCTGGGCACAGAGACATTCTGGGGCACAGATTTCAACTGTACATATTCCAAAAAAAACAAAAGCAGAAAACTAAATTCACAAAGAGACATGAAAGCATAAAAAAAAAAGGAAAAGAAAGATTAGTGAATACAGTGCATGGCCTTCATACAGGCAGTGTGACATGGTCTAAAATCATCTCTGGGCATGACTGTGAGGAAATCTCTATATTG
Source organism: Grammomys surdaster (assembly GCF_004785775.1). Classification (NCBI taxonomy): domain Eukaryota; kingdom Metazoa; phylum Chordata; class Mammalia; order Rodentia; family Muridae; genus Grammomys; species Grammomys surdaster. The sequence goes on from NW_021605506.1 coordinate 2,171,676, forward strand.
GATTAATATAGAGAGTGGGTGGGCAACACCACTTCATATGCTGTAGGCTGATACTGAACAAAAACAATAAAGCAAGATGGTCACTAGCTTCCATTATTCTCCACTTCCCATTCATGTAATTAGGGATATCACACTATAGCAGGAATGCCTTCTCTCCTAACTGATGCATTATATCTGAAATGTGAGCTAATCCATATACTTTCCTCCTTAGTTTACTTTTGTCATGTGTTTTCTAATAGTGACAGTAAAAATAATATTTAAATAGCAATGGATAGATATTACAAACATAAATCTATTTAATTTGGGGCTAAATATCCTGGATATTTTGAAATAGTGGAGCAAAGATACCAGTATATCAAATGTTTAGAGTTGGGTGTTACTTATCAATGTAACTGAGAAAATGTGAACATATGTTTTGAATTGAGTCTGGATAGAGCTTAACTGATGTTGCTGCTGAGTCCATCAAGGGGTAGAAGGTAATTAAGAAACTCAATGTGAATTGAAGAGTCATAAGAAAGACAGACACTTGTGTAAAGATTTCACAAGACTGAAAGATGAAAATCTCTGCAATGGTGATAGCTGGAACATAAGAGATTGGGAATCATACTGTCTTAGACTATCTTTAGTCCTTTCAATTGTCAGTCACTATACACAACAACCACAAATACGCACACACTTAAACACACACACACTCACACACACAGAGAGAGAGAGAGAGACAGAGAGAGAGAGAGAGACAGAGAGAGAGACAGAGAGAGAGAGAGAGACAGACACAGAGAGAGAGAGAGACAGACACAGAGAGAGAGAGAGACATACACATATATATGCATGCATGCACTTGCACACACCATATGTGACCTAACATTTATTCATATTAATGAAATGTAAATTCTTGTTGAATGTGCATCAGAGGTATCTATGTTTTCCCCACTAGTGTAACCTGATGTGCTCAACAACATATTTACAAAATAATTTTCTTTATGGCTTTTTGTTCTGTTACTATAAAACATGTAAAATCCTGCTACCATGTTGAAACATGTTGGCAGATGAAAGTTATCAAAGATGAGCTTCTCCCTCACGTTAGCTTTGCACCCTATTGACCCTTCTCCTTCTCTTGTCTACACTTGACTCTTTTGACTGCTGTCTAGTCTTGAACTGATGGACTGCCTCTGTGTGTGTGTAATACATATGTAAGTGTCTTGGATATATACTGACTGAGGGTGACTTGCTTTGACTATAATCTGATAAAGTATAAAAGTATCCTCTAACTTTGCACAAGGGTTTATTTTTATGAGATTACTAGTAAATTGAAGTTCTGAAGGTAGGAACAGAGAAAGATCTTAAGCAGTTGTTAATACCTTTCAAACTATCTAGTCATGGCTGGCAATATGCTTTAACCAGGCTACAAGGTGAAGACTCCTTTCTGATTTCTAGAACTCCTAATTTTCCCTGTCTTTCGACCCTACCTCATGTATCATTAAAAAGTTCATCTTGGGTCATCCAGGATGCATGACTGAAGGTTATACACTGATGAGATAATATATTGAGGGGTTACTTAGCTCCTACTGACTATACCTTCAAGGTATGAAAATGTAGGCTTAATCTTTGTTATACTTCATTTTTTTGTATTCATTATACATATGTATATAAACATATATAATTTCTTTTATTTACATGTGTTTGAATAAAATGATACATATAGTTTTATTTTTAAACTAACATTAAATTGAATTTGTACTACAATGAAATTTATTATAGATAAAAAATGTAATCATTGTAGTAGTTAATCATTCTTTATATGCTGGAATCCACTAAACATTGTATATTATTTACTACTTTAATTATGATTAAGATTTTCTTAGTCAATTACCTTTAAAATTTCATTATGAAATTTTACTGATTTGCAAGGAAACATTTTAAAAAGATGTGATTGTATTACATTGTACTAGTGCATACATGATTTGTAAGATTAACTAGATATTTGATAGAAGTTTTAGTGTTTTTCTATGTATAAACTGTCATCTGCAAATAGAAACACTTTGTTATTTTCTTTCCTATTTAAATAAAATATGTATCTTGATCTTGCTAAAACTCCCTATTTAGAATATTTAAGTGTAGAATTTTCTTCTTTACCAAATTTGGTACCCTTCCCTTACTCATAGTTTAAGATGCAATGTTTGTCTTTTAAGCAGTGCCCAATCACCTATGCATGCACCACTGGGACTTATTATGAGCCCTACCATGCTGATGGCTTTAGTGTAATAGATTTTGACACATTTCTTTGCTGGGTCATTGAAGAGGATCATATGTCTTTGTTATTCAATTAAGACAGTATGAGATAGAAGGGTGGCTCAGTGGATAAAAGCATTGATTGCTTTTGTGGTGATCTTCAATTCATTTCCCAGAAACCACATGGTAGATCACAACCATCTGCAATGAGATCCAATGCCCTCTTCTCATGTGTCTGAAAATAGTGACAACATAAATAAAATAAACCTTTTTAAAAAGAAAAAGACAGACAGTACAGCACTTTTTCTACTTGTTTCTATGTGGTTTGAAACAACATCTGCTTTATTTAGCTAAGTCTTACATGAATATGGAAGTGGCCATGTAGGAATCCATCAACTGCTTTCAGAGGATTCCATTTCCTGAAGTCTTCATTGTAATATAAAGATTTCATTTAAGTTGTTTCTTTTATTTATATTTACACATTTTTATACTTTTCTCTTCTGTGTCTAAGTAAAATATGCCAATGTTTTATATTAAAAATATTTCATATTTTCATTCATCTCTTTTACATAAAAGCTAAAACTTTTCTATATTGACTAAGAACTACTAGAAAAATAAGAAAAGGTACATTTTCAATAGGACCACAATTATACAAAGATTAAATATATGTAAATGAAATTTCCATCTAAACCAAACTATGAGTCAATAGTGAGAAACTGAGGAATAAAACAATTTGATGCTGAGTTCATGGTGCAGACTAGCTGATGTTAAATAATCCACATTGATATGAGCCACTTATCACTTCCTTATATTCATATCGAGCTGTAAAAGTTTAATTTGTACAAATAAAAAATAATACTCTTTAATCACACACAGAAACACAAAATTAAAAGTACGTTACCAAAAAAATCTTGAGTACAAAAGTACTCAGTTATGTCTAGTTAAACATGATGGTATTATTGCAAAGAAAAACACACATACTGATGAACAAGACAAACTGAGGCTTAGTCAACCCACATTCAACTGATATTTGGCAAAGCTTCAAAAAGCAAATAAGGAAGGGAAAGCATTTCTTCAACAGTTGGTGTTAGAAACAACAAAATCCCGAGATAAAAGAATGAACTTGTGTCTTTGCCTAGCCTTTTATAGACGGTCCAATGTAAAAGATATTGGAGACTTATAATGAGACTTGTACTGTAAAATTACTCTGAGGAAAGGAAAAAAAAGAAGAACTACTCTCTTCCAGTCTCCATCTGCACCCCAGGGTTAACTATGTGGCACAGTTCTCTATACCCAAAGCCTGCCCAGAGAGAGCTCTTCTCCCAGGAGTGCTCTCACTGCTAAAATCACAGGTAAGAGACTTTTGGTTGAATAACTGGCCAAAGATGTACCTACTAGAAGACCACAGGGCATAGGAATCAGGGAGAACCGGGAGAGAAGATTATTCAGGTTTCCACCAGTGCCACAAAGCTAACCATGTGATTTAGCTCCCCACACCCAAATCCTGTCCAGAGACAGCTGGCCTCCCTGGAGTGCTGACACACATGTAAGCTCATAGGCTTACAGGCATACAGGAGGGCAGCCTCCAGTCAGAGACAGTAAGACCAATTAATGCAAGAGATAACTAGATGGTGAAAGGCAAGAGCAAGACCTAAGCAACAGAAACCAAGGCTACTTGGTATGATCAGAATCCAGTTCACCTACTACAGCAATTCCTTTATACCTCAACATATTGGAAAAGCAAGATTCCGATTTAAAATCACATCTCAAGATAGAAAACCCTGGAAAGTGACAAAATATCACTATTTGCAGATGATATGATAGTATTGTTAAGTGACCCCAAAAATTCCACCAAAGAACTCCAAAACCTGATAAACAACTTCAGTTCAGTGGGTGGACATAAAATTAACTCCAACAAACCAATAGCCTTTCTATACTCAAAGGATAAACTGGCTAAGAAAGAGATTAGGGAGGCTAATCATCTTTCACAATAGTCACAAACAATATAAACTATATTTGTGTGACACTAACCAAGCAATTGAAATGCCCTTAAAGAGGGAACACAAAATATCTCTTAGAGAATTACAGGAAAACAACAAAACAAGTGGAGGAATTGTACAAAACCATTCAGGATCTAAAAATGTAAATAGAAACAATAAAAGAATCACAAAGGAAGACAACCTTGGAAACAGAAGAGCTAGAAAAGAGTTCAGGAGTCACAGACAAAACCATCATGAACATCATACAAGAGATATAAGAGAGAACCTCTGGTGCAGAAGATACAATAGAAAACATTGATACAACAGTCAAAGAAAATGCAAAATGCAAAAAGCACTTAACACAAAACATCCAGGAAATCCAGGACACAATGAGAATACCATATCTAAGGATAATAGTCATAAATGAGAGAAATTACTCCCAATTTGAAAGATCAGTATATATCTTCTATAAAATTATAGAAGAAAACTGCCTAGCCTAAAGAAAGGATGCCCATGAATATACAAGAAGCCTACAGCACTCCAAATAACCTATATCCAAAAAGACATTTCTCCGGTCACATAATAATCAAAACATCAAATACAGAAAACAAAGAAAGAATATTAAATGTAGTAAGGGAAAAAGTTCAAGTAAAATATAAAGGCAGACCTATAAGAATTACACCAGACTTCTCAACAGATAGTTTAAAAGCCAGACTATCCTGAACTGATATCATACAGACCCTAAGAGAACACAAATGCCAGCCTAGACTACTATACCCAGCAAGACTCTCAATCACTATAGATGGAGAAACCAATATATTCCATGACAAAACCAAGTTTATACAATATCTTTCCACAAATCCAGCTCTGCAAAGGATAATAGAAAACTCCAACACAAGGAGGAAATTACACCCTAGAAAATAAACAAAAAAGTAATCTTCTTTCAACAACCCCCAAAGAAGATAGCCACACAAACATAATTCCACCTATAACAACCAAAATAACAGGAAGCAACAATCTCTTAACATCAATGGACTCAATTCATGAAAGAAAATACATAGAATAACAGACAGGATACATAAACAGGACCCATGATTTTGCTGCATACAGAAAATGTACCTTAGTGACTAAGAAAGATATTTCCACAGCATAAAAGTTGGGAAAAAATTTCCAAGCAAATGGTCCCAAAAAACAAGCTAGAGTAGCCATTTTAATATTGAATAAAATTGACTTTCAACCAAAAGTTATCCAAAAAACTAAGGAAGGACACGTCATACTCACCAAAGGAAAATTCAACCAAGATGAACTCTCAATTCTGAATAAATATTCTCTAAATGCAAGGACATCCATATTCATAAAATAAACTTTACTAAAGCTCAAAGCACACATTGCATCTCACACAATAAGGGTGGAAGATATCAACCTCTACACCCCACTCTCATCAATGGAGAGATCCTGGAAATGGAAACTAAACAGAAACACAGTGAAATCAACAGAAGTTTTGAAAAGACTAGGTTTAACAGATATCTATAGAACGTTTCATCCTTAAACAAAAGAATTTGCTTTTTCTCAGGACCTCATGGTTCCATCTGCAAAATTTACCATATAATTGGTCCCCAAAAGGCCTGAACAGATAGAAAAAGAAGATTGAAATAATCCCATCCATCCATTCAGAGCACCATGGACTAAGGCTTGTCTTCAATAACAACATAAACAATATAAAGCTCACATACTAGAAGCTAAACAACAATCAATCCAATGATAACTTGGTCAAGGAAAACATAGAAAAAGACATTAAAGACTTTTCAGAATTTAATGAAAATGAAGGCACAACAAACCAAAACTTTTGGGACACAATAAAAGCAGTGCTAAGAGGAAACCTCATAGCTCTAACTGCCTTTAAAAAGAAATTAGAGAGAGCATACAATAGCAGATTAACAGTACATCAGAAAACTCTACAATAAAAAGACGTAAATACTCCCAAGAGGAGTATATGACAGGAAATAATCAAACAGAAACTGAGAACATGCAAAAAATCATCAGATCTTAGTACAAAAGCCTATACTCAATAAAACTGGAAAATATGGATGAAATGGACATTTTTTCTAGACAGGTAAAAAAATACCAAAGTCAAATCAGGACCAGATGAACCAGTTAAACAGCCTTATAACTCCTAACATATATAAGCAGTCACTAAAAGTATCAAAACAAACAAACAAAAAAATCCCAGGACCCGATGGGTTTACTGCAGAATTATATCATACATTCAAATAAAATCTATTACCAATGCTCTTCAAACTATTCCACAAAATAGAAACAGAAGGAATACTACCCAATTTGTTCTATGAAGCCACAATTACACTAATACCAAAACCACACAAAGACCCTACAAAGAAAGAGATTTTCAGACTAATTTCTCTTATGAATATTGATGCAAAAATACTCAATAAAATTCTCACAAACAAAATCCAAGAACACATCAAAATGATCATTCATCATGATCAAGTAGCCTTCATTCCAGGAAAGCAGGGATGTTTCAATATATGGAAATCCATCAATGTAATCCACTACATAAACAATCTCAAAGGAAAGAAAGACATATAATCATCTCAGTAGATGCTGAGGAAGCATTTGAACAAATTCTACACCCCTTCATTGTAAAAGTCTGGGAAAAATCAAGAATTTGAGGCTCATACCTAAACATAGTAAAAGCAATAAAGAGCAAACCAATAGCCAAAAACAAACTAAATGGAGAGAAACTTGAAACAATCCCACTGAAATCAGAGAATAAACAAGTCTCCCTACCTAGTAATTATAGTACTTGGAGTCCTAACAAGGGCAATTAGAAAACAAAAGGAGGTCAAAGGGACACAAATTGAAAAAAGAAGTCAAAATTTCACTATTTGAAGATGACATGATTGGATACTTACATGACCCCCGCCCCCAAAATACCACTAGAGAACACCTAAATCTGATGTACAACAACAGGAAAGTGGCTGAATATAAAATTGACTCAAACAAGCAATAGCCATAATTAGGCTGAGAATGAAATTAGGAAAATGACACTTTTCACAGTATTAACAAACAATGTAAAATACCTTCATTGACTCTAACATGCAAATAACAGATTTGAATGACAAGAACTTCAAGTATCTGAAAAAATAAATCAAAGATCTCAAGAGATGGGAAGATCTCCCATGCTCATGGATTGGCAGGATTAGCATAGTAAAAATGGCCATCTTGCCAAAAGCAATCTATAGATTCAGTGCAATCCCCATCAAAATTGCATATCAATTCTTCATAGAGAAAGAAAGAACAATTTACAAATTCATTTGGAATAATAATAAAAAAAAAACAGGAAAGTGAGAACTATTCTGAACAATAAAAGAACTTCTGGAGAATCACCATCCCTGACCTCAAGCTGTACTATAGAGCAGTAGTAATAAAAAAGACCTACATGGTATTGGTACATAAACAGGCAGGAAGATCAATAGAATAGAATTGAAGACCCAGAAATGAACACTCACACTTGTAGTCATTTGATCTTTGACAAAGGATCTAAAACTATGCAGTGGAAAAAAAGACAGCCTTTTCAACAAATGCTGCTGGTTCAACTGGACATCTGCATGTAGAAGAATGCTAACCAATCCATTCTAATCTCCTTGTACAAAGCTCAAGTCCAAATGGATCAAGGACCTCCAAATAAAACCAGGTACACTAAAGTTGATAGAACAGAAAGTGGTGAAGAGCCACAGTGGTGAAGAGCACAGTGGTGAAGCCAAAGTGGTGAAGGGCACAGGAAAAAAGTTCCTGATCAGAACACCAATGGCCTATGCTCTAAGATAAAGAATTGATAACTGGGATCTCATAAACTTTTCAAGCTTCTGTAAGGCAAAGGACACTGTTAGTAGAAGAAAACAGAAACCAACAGGTTTGGAAAAGTTCTTTACCAATCCTACATATCATAGATGGATAATTTTCAATATATAAAAGAACTCAAGAAGTTAGACTCCATAAAATCAAGTAATCCTATTAAAACTCTGCTACAGAACTAAACAAAGAATTCTCAACTGAGGAGTACCCAATGGCTGAGAAACACCCTAAGAAATGTTCAATATCTCAGTTATCAGGGAAATCCAAAACAAAAAGATCCTGAGATTCGACCTCACACCAGTCAGAATGGCTACGATCAAATACTCATGTGACAGCAGATGCTGTCAAGGATGTGGAGAAAGAAGAACACTCCTCCATTGCTGGAGGGATGGCAAAGTGGTACTACTACTCTGGAAATCATTCTGGCAGTTCCTCAGAAAACTGGACATAGTACTACATGAGGACCTAGCTATACTATTCCTGGGCATATACCCAAAAGGTGCTCCAACATGTAATGAAGACACTTTCTCCACTATGCTCATATAGCCATATTTATAGTAGCCAGTAGCTGGAATCAACCCAGATGACCCTAAACAAAGTAATGGACAATGAAAGTGTTGTATATTAACATAATGAAATACTGCTCAGCTATTAAAAAATGACACCATGAAATTCATAGGCAAATGGATGGATCTCGAAAATACCATCATGTGTTAGATAACTCAGTCACAAAATAACACACATGGTATGTATTCATTGAGAAGCTGATGTTATGCAAAGAGTTTGGAATAACCACAATACAACTCACAGACCACATACAGCAAAAGAGGAGGGAAGACCTACGACTGAATGCTTCAATCCTGCTTGAAAGTTGGAACAAAATAATCCAGGGACGTAGAGGGCAAGAGGGACTTGGGAGAAAGAAAAGAGGAGAAGAGGGAATGAGGTGAAGAATCAGGTATGAATGAAGATAGAGGAGATTTACACAGGGTCAGGAAATTGAACAGAGATGTGTAGCAGTGGGAAATGGGAAACTTGGGGTGGCAACCAGAAAATCCCAGATGTAGGAAGAAAAACAATATCAACCAATCAGACCCCCACCCCCACTCCAGAGTTGCCATGGTCTAAACCACCAACCAAAGAGTACACATGGAGGGACCCATGGCTCTAGCCACATATGTTACAGAGGATGGCCTTGCTGGAAATCAATGGGAGGAGAGTCCCTTAGTCCTATGAAGGCTCAGTTACCCAGTGTAGGGGAATACCAGGGTGGTGAGGTGGGATTGAGTGGGTGTGTTGGGGAGAACCCTCATAGAAGGAGGGGCCAGGGGATGGTATAAAATGTTTCCAGAAGGGAAACCAGGAAAAGGGATAACATACAAAATGTTAATAAATAAAATATTCAATAAAACTAACAAACAAACACAAAAGAAAGATCTTATCAATAGAGATCTTTGCAAAGAAATTGCATATATGACTCTAAAGGAACAAACTAAAGAATAAAATTCAAATTTGTCCCCTGCAATTGCCCTAGAGAAAAGCTTTCAATGAGCAAACCTACACATACTCTGCAAACCTTTGTATTTATCTTCTTTGGACATTGAATAATATCCACGCCCTCATCATAATCTAATCCATGAGCATAGGAAACCCTGTGCTGCCTGTTCTTCATGCTCACCGTCACCATACAAACAGCTTTTAATAGGAAACAGAACAGGGAAGTTTTGTTTGACTGGCTCTCATGTAGCTCAGGCTGACCTACAATACACTGTGTAGCAAATTATGGCTGTGAATTCCATTTCCTCTTCACCACCAAAATATGATGACATTACAGGCATATTTTATATTCATGCTTGGCTTGTAATATAATAGGATTTGAACCTATGAAAGTCTTACACATGCTGGGCAAGCCTCTACAAAATGAGCTGACACCAGATTTTTTCCATGTTGCTGTGACCCTGTGCAAGTTACTTTATAAAGTATTCCTTCTTCTACCTACGTTCTGTCTGCTGGTATTTCAACAGTACTACCTCCCTGAACTACACAGCAGGAAAAGTTGCAATCTCTCTTGTGAGTAGGTATGTATTTTCAATTTACTACAACAAGCATATCTGTACACGGCATGGGACACAATAAATACTCAATAAGAATAACTTACAAATGAGTCAATACATTAATGAGTGCAGGTAAGACTGCTAACAGAAGGCACAGGGAAATAATTGTTCAACTCTAGGATGAAAGGACAGAGTCTCTAAAATGAACATTGGGACTGACAAACCTAGTATATGAGGTCTGGATAATTAATGATAACCAATAAAACACAATAGGCTTGCTAGAATGACAGTTGCTTGGAATAAACCAAGTAAGGATGTTGTCTTATATAAATTAGAAATATCAACAAAATTAAATGCTGAAAGTGAATGATTAAAGGGATATTAATGAATTGATGGAAATTTGATAAGACTTCAAAAATAGATGGCTTTTTGCATGTTAATTTTACTTTCATAAGAGCTGAATGACTTCAGAAAAACAAGTTGCTGGTATTTCTTGCTTCTTGATGTCTTGAAAACAGCCCTTAGTGAAGGACAGGGATTTATAACTTTTAGCATCATAGCTAAAACAAAAGACAAGGTGAACCATTTTGTCTCCAATTGAATCAGGAATTATGTGGGATCCTTGTGTGAATGTTTGTTCATGTTTGTATATGTATGAATTCATGTGTTCATACACGTACACCTATGTGACCATATATGTGAACATGCACATATGTGTGCATACCTATGTGTTTATATGGTAGTGTAGCTAGACCACCTTGCTTACTCTCTAGATTATGTTTTGAGGGTCATGGTCTTTCTTAACTTACAGGAACCTGACTCTGTTACAAATGCATACTCACACAGTATTGTTTTCCAAAATTAGGATTACAGATTGTATGACCTTTCCTGTTTTCCTATGATACAAGACATGCAAATTCAAGTCCCCATTATTGTACACAAAGTATTTACCAACCAAGACATCTCTCAAGCTCAGATGAGTTGTTTTCTCAAAGGCCCTTTTCAAACAGAGAGTCTTGCTTCACTGTGATAGACCTTTTGCCACTTCTATTATCTTCTGGAGAATTTAAGAGTTTTTCCATTTTTTTTCAGGAAACTCTGTCTCTCTACTTTACCTACCAAGTAACATCCCCCTAGAGGAAATTCACCCAATTTCAAAACCATTTCTTGCCTTCAGCCTTTATGCCAGATCTTTTACCCACAGCACTCTTTTGAAGGATGTAGGTTTTGGAATTAAGGGGAATATTAGAATTGACTGTCAATTAAGGTAAAAGATTTATCTAATGAGTAATTTGTAATAAGGACATAAAGTTTAGCAGGGACAGAGGTCACACACATGAGGATAGTACAGAAAACTCTATGCCCTATGGTTGATTAGCAGGCTATGATACTTGCTGGTGCCCAAGCTCTTTGAGGAACATATCTTTTATTGAGAGGAAGGAGTAGATGACCATGAAGGGGTGGAGGAAGGGAAATTGGGAGGGATGGTCTCTTTAGTTACCTTGCATCTATTATATGCATTGTGTAATCCAAAGCTCTTAGAATCTGGTACTCTGTAAAATATATATACAATCAGCTATGGCAATCAAAAGAGACATACTCTTTGAGCACACATGCATGCAATCATGTGCACACAAATACACACAGTTAAACATATCCACACAACCATGTACATGTTCACAGATTTACACACATGCATACATACATGCATACACATTCACACTCCTTCCCATAAATATATGCACATTCATCTAGACAAATGTACACCTACATACACAAATACTCATGCATACACTGACATGTACCAAATGCACACCCACACAGGTTCATACAATCCTCACATGTATACACATGTGCACATAAAATTGCATATACATACACACACAAATATGGATGCAGTATACTTATATGCATACTCAAAAGCATATACACTCACAGCCACACATAGTCATCTTTTCACAGCCTTCATCTCATTTTTAAATAACTTAAGGAATTTGCAGTGCTACAAACGCTATGCCTCACCCTGCCTCTGTACATTCTTCCCATTCTCTTGTCTACACTTGGCTCATTTGACTGATGTCTAGTCGTCTCTTCTTTTCTTCTTCCTCTTCTTCCTCTTCTTCTTTCTTCTTCTCCTTCTCCTTCTCCTTTTCTCCTTCTCCTCCTCCTCCTCCTCCTTCTTCTTGTTCTTTAATGTTTTTTTTTTTACTGTCTCTTCTTTATCCCTCTCCAAATACACTTTCTGACTGTTCCACCTCCCATAACTCCACTCTCCAATCTCCAAGAGAATGTACCCATCCTTCTACCCTCTCCACACCAAACTTCCCTACTTCCTGGAGCTTTAAGTCTCTTGAGGGTTAGGTACATCTTCTCTCACTGAGTCAAGAACTGACAGTCCTCTGCTGTATATGTGTAGGAGTCCTCATATCTGCTGGTATATGCTGCCTAGTTATCGGCTCAGTGTCTGAGCAATATGAGGGGTCAAGATTAGTTGAGACTGATGGTCTTTCACTAGAGTTTCCCTCCTCCTCAGCTTCTTCCAGCTTTTTTCTAATTCAACCACAGGGGTCACTAGCTTCTGTCCATTGATTGGATGTAAATATCTGACTGATGTCTAGCCTTGAGCTACTCAGTATTGTAAGGCATCCTTCTCATTTACTTAACATTTTTTGTCTTCAAAATCACAGGAGCCTGTTACAGGAAATAACTGTAAGCTCTCCCTTCACACACACACACACATACACACAAAATCTGACACTGTAAACATTTCTTATATATAAGAAGGTTATAAAAGGATGAGGGGGTTAATAATTGGGTAAGAGTGCATGCCATATTGTCTTGTGGACCTAAGTTCTTATTCCCAACAACCACATGAGAAACCAGGTATGATTGCACATTTCCATATAACCCAGTGATGCTGCAGATTGGAAAAGGCACTTCTTGTCTTGCTGGCTTCCACAATAACTCCATGTTCACATGGGAAACTCTTGACAAAGTGAAGAAGGTAGAGAATGACAGAGTAGAACACCTGACATCCTTCTGTGTTTCTGCATGGGTGCACTCTTATACAAATTTTATACACCCTATACACAAAATTTTAAAATGTTGAAGTTGTAGATGAAAAAATATATTCAGAATATGTTGAACAAAATTATTTTAAATACTAAAATATGGGATAAAAATAAAAATATTAAAGACAAATAAAAAAAATTCAAAATGACTATATGATGACATTTATTTCTTGTCTTATCCTAGAGGTTTCACATGATGGACAAAGCCTATTTTAGATAGTCAGGACCACTTTTACATATAATTGTAACTCTACACTTTCAACTTTCTATCAGTTGTCCAAGATCCCATGGAGCCTAGATGTCATGTTTTCTACATTAATCTTGTTTCACTGTGCTTCCTGGCATAGAGACTTATTTCCTGCAGAAGACAGAAAGAGCTGTGAGACATATCCTGCCACTCCAAATTCAAAATACACCCAGGATTTATTATTAAACTTAGGATAGTATTCAGAGACTTCACCCTTGTATCTCTTATATATTATCTTTCTATTACTGTTTAATTAACAGACAAACCAGTTTAAGAATCTAGGGCTTCTAAACTTGCTTCAAATGACATATTGCCTCATATGCACAGGTCAATTATGTCTCTGTTAAAGGTTATGATATTATTTTTGTTTCTTTGATTAGTGCAGTTAGTATTCTAAAATTAGACTCTTTGCCTTTGGGATTTTATTAATCAAAATTTCCCACAAAATCCATTAATTTAACCATCTGGTTTTGCGTGTTTGTATGTGTATGTATGTATGCACACATACAAGTGTTCACATGTGCAAGCATATATACACACATACACAGGGTGTGCATTGTGTAGTCCTCACATAAGTGTGTAGAAGCAAGAGTTCAACCTGACGTGTTGTTTACTAGGAGCCTTCCATACTATTTGAAATAGGGATTCTCATTGACTTAACACTTACCAAATCTTCTAGACTCACTGGCCAGAGAGCTTCATGACCTGCCCATCTCTGATTCTTGAACGCTCTGATTACAAGCATGGAAAGTCATGGTCAAAATTTCCATGTGTGTTGTAAGCATTGAACTCTGATATCTATCCTTGTGAAATCATTGAGTTGTCTCTCCTGCAATTATTTTCCTTCCTATTAGAATTAATGGCACAGACATCACTATTACTGCATCAGGCTCATTAAAAAACCAAAAAGCATTTGTTGAGTTAATGACTGGAATGTGTTAATCTCTTGATTTCTTCCTAACATTTCCTAAAATTGAATGTTATTAACAAAGACTCATAGGTTCTAATACTTGTCTCTTAATTCACCAAGAGTCCACCAAAACCTTTGTTTACTGACTCCATTTACAACTGTTTTCTTGAGAAGTGACCCATCAATTTGATAGTAGGAAAGTAAGTCTAAGAGAACAGTGGACGGCACAAAAACATTTTGCAATATATTTACCAAAAAATGTTGAGGACAAGGGTGCTATATATTTATTATTTAATAATATTTAGAATGGTTGATAAGCCATGGGAATTCACTGTGAGACTACTGGATTATTTTAGTCATTCATTCACCCATTTATTCATATCAAATCCAAATGAATAGTAAGTATTGAATTCCTAGTGGGATATATACTTCACGGAAAGAGAAATACTAGAAATTATTTATCATGAAAACAATATAAACACATAAATACATTTTCTTCACATTTAACCCAGTGTATACATCAAAATACTAAACTGTACTTTCAAGGATATGATACTGTACTTTCTTGAGATGAAATTATGTGCAAATTATAATATATTCTTGCTATTAAGTTATAATTTCTATAGCAATGAAGTTAGATTTCTCCATTTAATTTGGATCCTGTTATTTTGATCAAAGCTAAGTCTTTCACAATTAATAGTTAAATTAGATGAAGTGTTTGGTGAGTGAATATTTTGAAAAAAATATTATTTGCAATGGCAGCAATTCTACCCAAACTAGAAATGGACTGGAATCTTTGAGTCCAGTTAACTCTATTTCTATAGCTTAGACTGAAAAAGTAAAGTAAGAAGGAGCTACAGGGTTTTAAGCCACAATTGTATCAAAATATATTTACCATGAAATTAATTACTTGGATATGAGTATTCCTGAGGCTCAGTGCTCTTGAGACTCATTGATATTTAATATTGCATGTTACCCAGCCAAGAAGTGGTTTTATTTTCTAGAGTGGTAAACCACATTATCTGGTCCCCATGTGATGTTGATTCCAGGGATATCACAACAGATCAGACTAAGAGAACTCTGCAGGGAAACTGGAGATTATTCTTTATGCTATGAGCAAAGTAGATTCAATACAATTAGACTTGAACATGTATTTTTGAAAATATTCACATTTATAAAAAAAATCAGTGTGTAGGCTACAAGTGACTGCTTGCCTAGAGTACAGAAAATTTAGGTTTAATCTACAAGAACAGAATATTTAACAGCAGTAATGCACACCTGCAGTAACTACCATCATGAGAAGCAGACAGGAAGATCAGAAATTCCTAGCCATCCTAAACTTCACAGTCACACCCAACACACAACAGGGCCTCTACAACTTAATGGTCCATTCTATTTGGCCTTATCTTTCTGTGACATTCGGCAGAATGAACATTCTCACCTATAAAGCTGAGCATAATTAACAAAAGTATCCCTTTGCTGTACCAATCTCATAATCAAACCAACAAGGCAGTTAGTGGGACCCATTGTGTGGGCGGTATTTACAGAGTACAATATGGAAGTGTGCAGAGACCATGGATACAAGTGTACAGCATCTCTGTCTGTTACAAAATGAGGTCTGGACACAGCTAGGCACTTCCACAGGTATTGCAGGTATTTTAAAAATGCAGATTTTTCTTTAAAGCACATTAAGAAAAGGAGGACAATTTTATGTTGTAACCATGTATGGCCTGTGTCTAGCCAGAACTTCATCTTCCTGCTGTTGACAGTGATGAGGCATTCGATCAAGATCTCTCCTTTCCTCATTTTCATGCTCCTGCACTGTCCTTTCCTTTTGCATGATCAGCTTCCTATCTGGGAAAACTCTTAGTTTGCAGAGAGCTTAGTTGCAGAGCTTAGTTGCAGAGAGCTCCCCAAAGTTACGAAGGGTATTTATGCACTGCAATCTCCCACAGAACTTTCCCTGTGATCATTCCTGTCATCAGACAGTAGTTATGAGACTCTCTTTTAGAGGGCACTTGGTAAACCATGGGCGAGAATGTGAGTGCACTGGGCACATACGGCATGGAAAGAACATACACTATAGACGTAAAGTTATTTTCATTGTACGTAATATGCTAGACAGCACAAGAGCAAAGGAAACTAGAGAGTCCACACACAGCTAGGAATCCTCATTACTAGAATTCTTAGCTAAAGTAACTCTAGTAAATTGTGGAAATTTCCATTGCACTAGATTACTATCTTGCCTTTGAATTGCCCCTGAATTTTAGTTGTCTCTCCAAGTAATATCCCTCTGTTCTCTCTCCATCTAATCTCTCCTATTCTCATCTCCAACAGTCCTCAGTCCATGCGCAAGCAATGACTGCTCTAGTTTGAGACTGATGCCGCAAAAAGTCAAGGAAATGACGCTTAATGGTTTTCTGCTCTACTCATAGATTGGTTTTCTAACTGAGTTGTCATCAGAGAGGCTTCACGCAGCAACTGATGGGAACATGCCGAGACCTGCAACCAAGCATTAGATGGAACTGAAGGAATTTTCCTATAGAGGGGAGGAAAGTTTGTAGGAGCCAGGAGGAGCAAGGACAACATATGAAAGCCCACAGAATTAATAAATGTGGACTCACTGAGACTGACAAAACAGTTAATAAGGGAGTCTGCCTGAGTCTAACCTAGGTTCTCTCTATATGTTATACTTATGAAACTTAGTGGTTTTGTGGAAATCCTATCAAAGAGTTTATGGCTGTTTCTGATGATATTGCTTACTTTTTTGGACCCTGGCCCTCTTAGAGGGTTGCCTTATCCACCCTTAGTGGAAAGGTACTTAATATTATTGTAACGTTATGTGCCATGTTTGGTTTAAACTCCTGTGAGGCCTACCTGTCTCTGAAGGGAAATGGAGCAAAAGAGCAGGAGGAGACAGGAGGTAGTAGAGATGAAGAGACAAATGAAACAGAATTCAGGATGCAATATTTGAGAGACTAACAAAGTCAAAAATGAGAGAAAAATGTAACAGTTTTTCATTTACTTCTTCATGTACAGAAAGGATATAAGACTTGAACTTTATGTTGAATATTAAATAAGGTCCATGGAATGCATATCTCATAAATTTTAAGGTGGTATTGCTTATGCAGCTCTATGTTTACTTGCATACAATATGGAATCTGATGTCAGGGAAGTGCTGGTCCTTTCTCATCACTAGTTGGAGTGTAAACTTGTGTACCTCCAGATATGATGGGTACCTCTAGAAATGGACACTATTCCAGCATCTGGGACAGGATCCATTAAGTGTCCAATTATTTATTTTTAGACAGCACCTGGCTGCTTAGGGAGGGATAAGCATGCATTGGAGGTGTGGCCAGAGGTATGGTGCCTATGCTCCAGTGGGTGGCTCAACAAACCAGACCATGTGAGTGTTACTGAAAAAAATTAATGATCTAATTATAAAAAGAAACAAACATGAGATGTAAATATGTGGGGAAATGCCATGAAGTTACAGGGGACACTGGAAGAGTATTGTGATATGAAATTAAGTTTCCTGCCATTATGCCTTCTCTGTTCCTCACTATGGTACTATGACTCACAAAGACTTCTTTGGAAATAAAAGCATATTAATATAGTACAGTAGTTTAGAAACATTGGTCTTTAATGAATACTTAGTAATTAGTTGTGTTTTGCCTATGCAAAGCAGCTATGCATGCTGACAAGATGGGTCAATGGTCAATAGGTAAAGGAATTTATTTGCCAGCCTGTCTGAGATCCACATTATGGCAGGGAATAACAGACTCTTGCAAGTTGTGCTCTCACAACCACATGCCTATTCTGATATGAGCACACATATGAACATAATAAATAGCATAAAACGGATTTTAATAGAAAGAAAAGCTGGTATGTTGTACTCAACATTTTATTTTTATTCTTTGACAATTCATACACACACACACACACACACACACAAACTGTATTTTTTCATTCTCAACACCATCTATATTACTAAGACCTCCTGTTATTTTTCTCTTTGCTATTTGTGACTCACTGAGTTCAGTTAACATCACTTGCATGAATTCATTTGGCATGTTACTTACTAGGGCATGAACCACTTATTAGATAATAGAGCAGGGTAAAACTCCCATCTCTTCCACCAACCATTACCTACACATTGAGCTCAGAAAGGGCAGACATTTCAAGAAAATCTTTCTCTTCCATAAATGAATGTTGAAGAATCTGATTTGTACAAGTTTTGTGCAGATAACCAACAGTGTTATCAGGTGGAGAGAGCAACCACCTGTTCAGAAGGCCGCATCTGTAAAACTTCCCCTGGTGTTTTAGATACTTCCTAAAAAGAAAGCATTGTCTTTATATCTATTGGGAAAAGCATCAAGTAGGCATTTCACTCAAAGAAAGGGAACCTCTCCTATAGGCCTTCTATGCTGAGCTACTATTAGCTTGTGGTTAATGGAAAATTAAGGTTTGGTAAATTAATACATCTTACAATATTTTATTCATCACAGTGTATTAGCGAGGATGCAGATATTGTCAAGTAATGACTACTCAGGAAGAAAAAGATTTAGAAGGAAATTATAATTTGAATATAAACCTGAGGCTTTCGACCTTCTCCACATCATTGAAGATTTAGCCAGCTACTTAGTATTGCACACAGCTGTATGGGATTGCATCTTTTTCTTCCTATTTTCATTCACTTTGTGTGTGTGTAGGTGTGTGTGTGTGTTTCTGTTTATCTTTTGTGTGTGTGTGTGTGTGTGTGTGTGTGTGTGTGTGTGTGTGTGCTCGCATGCCCAGACACTCACATGCATAGATCATGACAATGAGTGTAAAGTTGAGGAAATTTTGTGAGAAATGTCTCTCACCATGTTGGTAGTATTACTGGAAATACTGTTTCCCTGGAGGATGAATTCTACCAGATACTTCAGAGGGTAAATGTTGTATGCTTTAGATCCCATTGAAAGGAAGCTAGGCTCGCATAAGACTGGGAAGATCATCTTGCTTCTCACAGGCTATCTTTGTAGAAAGATTGGTCCAGCTTTCAGTACTGTTTGACATCAAGGTACAAGTAAACTCATGTATACTTGCTGTGCCTAAATAAATAGACCGTTTGTGCAGAGCAGAAACTCCGTGGTGCTTCTGGTTTCTATAAACTGGAGACTTTATTACTCCTTAACATCCTGGCTGCCTAGTAACAGACATGGATTGAAAGCTATTCTGCTGGTCTCATAATTATGTATTTGTAAGTAGTTTGGGGAAACAACAAAACTTCCAAAAAATGATTGACATTTTTCTCAAGTAGGCTTTACAAAAATCTATAATCCAAGTATTCCTAAAATTAAGGTACAAGTTTTTGGTGAATGAGATGATATTACTGGGATTAGAGATGAAGCCTTGTTTCAGGAAACAGGAAACTAACACACTAGGATCATGCACTCTGTTTATACTTAATCTCTTCTCC
>NW_021605506.1:2216499-2228850 GCF_004785775.1 Grammomys surdaster
ATTGGCAGGATTAATACAATAAAAATGGCCATCTTGCCAAAAGCAATCTACAGATTCAATGCAATCCCCATTAAAATCCCAACTCAATTCTTCAGAGTTAGAAAAGGAAATTCTCAAATTCATATGGAATAACTAAAAACCCAGGATAGCAAAAACTATTTTCAACAATAAAAGAACTTCTGGAGGAATCACCATCCCTGAACTCAAACTGTACTACAGAGCAATAGTGATAAAATCTACCTGGCATTGGTACAGAGACAGGCAGGAAGATCAATGGAATAGAATTGAAGACCCAGAAATTAACCCACACTCCTATGGTCACTTGATCTTTGACAAAGGAGCTAAAACTGTCCAGTGGAAAAAGGACAGCATTTTCAACAAATGGTGCTGCTTCAACTGGAGGACAACATGTAGAAGCCTGAAAATTGATCCATTCTTATCTCCTTGTACAAAGTTCAAGTCTAAGTGGATAAAGTGGATAAAACCTGATACACTGAAACTTATAGAAGAGAAGGTGAGGAAGAGCCTCAAATACTTGGGCACAGTGGAAATGTTTTTGAACAGAACACCAATGGCATATGCTCTAAGATCAAAAATGGACAAATGGGACTTCATAAAATTGCAAAGTTTCTGTAAGCCAAAGGACACTGTCAATAGGACAAAACGACAACCAACAATTTGGAAAAAGATCTTTACCAATCCTTCATCTGATAGAGGCCTCATATCCAATATAGACAAAGAACTTAAGAAATTAGACTCCAGACAACCGAATAACCCTTTTAATAAATGGAGTATAGAGCTTAACAAAGAATTTTCAACAGAGGAAAATCGAATGGCCAAGAGGTACCTAAAGAAATGTTCAGTATCCTTAGTCGTCAGGGAAATGCAAATCAAAACAACCCTGAGTTTCCATCTCACACCAGTCAGAATGGCTAAGATTAAAATCTCAGGTGGTAGTAGATGCTGGCATGGGTGTGGAGAAAGAGGAACACTCCTCCATTGTTGGTGGGACTGAAAGATGGTGCAACCACTTTGGAAATCAGTCTGACGGTTCCTCAGAAAATTGGACATAGCATTACCTGAGGATCCAGCTATACCACTCCTAGGCATATACCCAGAAGATTCTTGAAAATATAACAAGGACATATGTTCAACTATGTACATAGCAGCCTTATTTATAGTAGCCAGGAGCTGGAAAGAACCCAGATGTCCTTCAACAGAGGACTGGATTCAAAAAATGTGGTATATTTACACAATGGAGTATTACTCAGCTATTAAAAACAATGAATTCGAGAGGTTCCTAGGTAAATGGATGGAACTAGAAATTATCATCCTGGGTGAAGTAAGCCAATCACAAAAGAACACACATGGTATTCACTCACTGATTATTGGATATTAGCCCAGAACCTTGAAATGCCCAAGATGCAACTCACAGGCCACATGAAGCTCATGAAGAAGGAAGACCAAGTGGGGGTGATTCGGTCCTTCTTAGAAGGATCAACAAAATACTCAAGGGAACAAATATGGAGACAAAGTGAGGAACAGAAACTGAAGAAGGGGCTATCTGAAGACCATTCCACCTAAGTATCCATCCCATGTGCAGTCACCAAAGGTAGATGCTGATGTAGAATTCAGGAAGTGTGTGCTGATAAGAGCCTGATATGGATGTCTCCTCAGAGGTCTTCAAGAGTCTGACATATTCAGAGGCAGATGCTCACAACTAGCCGTTGAACTGATCATGGGGTTCCCAATGGAGGAGTCAGAGTGAAGGCCATTGGAGCTGAAAGGGATTGGCCCCATGAGGAGAGCAACAATACCAACAAATCACAGCTCCCAGAGTCTAAACCACCAGCCTAGGAGCACCTAGGGAGGGATCCAGGGCTTCAGCTGAATAAGTAAGTGTGGAGGGCCCTGCTGGGCATAGGTGGAAGAAGAGAACCTTGACCTCATCAAGGCTGGTCTCCCCAGGGCGATGGGAATTTTGAGGGTGAGAAGGTGGGAGTGGGGGATAGGTAGGGGTTATATCCACAGAGAAGAAGGAGGAGGGGTGAGGGGCTAGGGGGTTCCTGTGTGGGTGGGGGATGGGATATGGGGACAACATATGAAATGTAAATAAAGCATCCAATAAAAAATTTAAAAAAAAATTAATTGGACAGATTATTTATTGACTTTATGATGCTGAGATTTTATTTTTCTTATTTTACAGTATACCAATAAGACTGAGTAAGCAGCATCTCATATAGCATCCATAAAGTGAATGGTTACTTAACCTGAAATAAATGTCATTGAAACCATCTGATCCAAACTATTTATGTGAAAAGAAGGGAATAGAAACAAGGGTTGGGTTAGGGACTCTAATGAATGTTCAAGAAGACACTGAGAGGGATTTATCATTTTGTGTAACGAGATTAAGTAAGTCTTTGAAAAAACATTATTTAATCCATTTTATTTATTTACTGTATATGTCAACTCGCATGTATGTGGGCATGCATATGACAGAATGTGAGTAGATGTACAAGGAGTACTAATAGAAGTGGTTATTTCCCTCAAATGTGTGAGTTCAGAAAATCAAGCTTAGGTTGTTAGACTTAGCAGGAAAACACCTTTACCTTCTGATTCATCCTGCTAGCACTAATAGGAAAGTTCCTCACACCATAAAAAGATGGCAATGGAGTTTCCTGAGGATAATTATGATAGCCTCTTATTTGTCTGAAATAACTAGGGAGATCCCATGCATTGTTGTTGGTGAACAGCCCAGAGTACGTGATTCCAGTCAACGTATATCAGCATCTGAGAAGAACTGACTAGGGGACATTCTGTTCCTCTGTGACTGTAAATTCATAAAACTAGGCTTGCCATTTTCCTAATGTCTGCTTACTTTGTGAGCCTGCAAAACTCTATTAAGAAAGTGAAGGTTACAGGTTCAAGTCAGTCACAGAAGACTGTCTGCCATGCTTTGGGTGAGCATTGCTTGAGTATTTCTTTCCCTCCCTTTCTCTTTTTAGGGAAAAGAGACCAAATCTTATAAGTTAATGTATCCGAGACTTTTTTTTTTTTTGAGATTGATGTGTAGCAAGAAATGAATTAAACTTTTGATCCTCCTGCCTTCTGCTTCATAGTGCTGGAATTCAGAAATGGGCTACTACATTCAGCTTATGTTGGTCTAGGCAAAAAGCCTGGGTAGGATTTTTTTCCTTCTAGGTAAGCAATCTAACGACTAAGATTCTTTACAACCTGCACCAACAAATTTAAGAGTGTTTAACACTGAGTTCAGAAGTATATTACTCACGAATATTTTAAAGATGTATTTATTTATTTATTTGTTTGTTTGTTTGTTTATATGAGTGAAAAGTAGGTTGCCTACATGTCTGATTGCTGGCAGAGACCAGTAGAAAGAATGAACATTTCTGGAACTGAAGTGACAAATAGAGAAATACTGAGTTACCATGTTGATACTCAGAATTGAAGTGAGTCATTTGAAGAGCAAATAGTGCACTCTCCCAAGAAATTAGCTAATTCGCTATTTCCATGTGAATCTTTTCAACTTTAATGGTGAGACAACTATGATGACAAACAGGGGCCAGTTCAGGAAAAAAAGCTGACATAAAATCACCAATTGAGAACTCAAATACATGTGGTATGGGTTTTCCTGACAATCTCAGAAAATATAAACGTCAAATATCATCATTATTCATGGAATTTCTCTGAGGACTCTGTCCCTTCAGTCTCCTCTTGATGTCCATTCACCCTTCAAAAGTAACTTTATTAGGAGAGAGTAGCTTTGGGGGGGGTGGCTTAGGGAAAGAAAAGTGAGGAAGGAGAGCCCTTACAGATGTTCTGTGAACAATGGGGGCTTCTTAATTTTTTTATTTCTTAAGGCTTCCAAGCAAAGCCATTATGATGGGCATTTACTGAAAAAGAACATTTTTTATTTTAAAACCTGAAGAGCCTTATTAAGAGGCAGCTGAAAGTAAAGCTGTGTGGGATAAACCACTGAAAAACATGGTGAAGGAGAGACATCAAAAAACAACTGAGGTGTAAGACTCCTCAGCAAAATTACATGATCAATGGGGAGATCTGATTTTAATATCTTCTGACACTGGAAGAAATCACCATACCTCATGAATTTGATTTTTCTATTTCTATGATATATTGCTGAGGTCTAGCCTAAGCATGAGGAGGGTCCTGAGAAAGGAAGGAATAAGTATGATACTGATTCAGTAAAGTATCAGAGTCAGTAGTAGATGCATGCTGATAGTTCAGGTACTCTCTCTATTCCCTAATGATTCTCAGGATTCTTTATTCTTCAGCTTTATAATTCTTTACTTTAATTTTTCATCTTAATACCTTCTTCCTTTTTATTCTTTGGTTTTCTCCATTCTTATACTATTTCCTTCTCTCTTCTCATGCTTTTGCCTTCTCTCTTCTCTTGCTGTTGCCTTCTCTTAACCAGAGAGCCTGAACCCAACCTTTCATTTATTAGAGCTACATCATCAAGGCTTTAATCATTTTCAATAATGATCAAAAATTCTTAAATTTATATAAACTCTATGAGTCCCAGATTAGTAGTTCTGACCCTAGTTTCTTTAGAGCAGAAACAAACACAAAGCAAAAGCACTTTTTCTTATAGGTTTACACAGCTTGTTATTCACAATAAGCTTGGCACAGCTCTTTCTGTTTCCTGGCATAGCAGACAACAGCCTTTTTTAATGATTCCTAAGTAAAAAATGAAAGATAACAGGCTACTAAAATTAAAATCATTCTTTACAAAGTATTGAATTTATGTAAGTAAAACTTGTAACTCTCTC
This sequence comes from Grammomys surdaster, assembly GCF_004785775.1. Classification (NCBI taxonomy): domain Eukaryota; kingdom Metazoa; phylum Chordata; class Mammalia; order Rodentia; family Muridae; genus Grammomys; species Grammomys surdaster. The sequence goes on from NW_021605506.1 coordinate 2,221,308, forward strand.
TAGTCTATTCCCAGGCATTGTTATCTCCAATTCTTTAATCAGCTAGAAAAACAGAGTACTTTTTATATGTGTCTACATCATCTTTCAATTCTCTAATCTTCATTTCCTTATCTTAGGAATTCCATAGCCTCGCGTACTCTGCTTCTACTACTATTTATTATTAAACCATGAATAATTTCCTACCTTTTATATCCATATCTTTTGTCCTGAGACAACTTTAAGTCTCTATCCTTAATATCCCCAAGTTCACCCTGGCTAATTAATGGAGCAGTCATTGGACTGAAGGATAAATATGCTTCCTCATGATTCCAAATTTAAGGCCATGTCTGGTAATGAACTCCTCCTACAAATGGTCATGTAAACTTTTATGGCCCTTACTATTAAGTTGTCAAGATCCTTTCCTATGAACCTGAAGGCCAAATGGAAGGACTGTTCCTCATCCTCCACGGCATCAAGACCATCTCCACTCCTTATTTCTGAAAACCACAACAATTTCACTATGATGTGATTCGATCTGAGTAATGGTGATGAGTACATTATCCAGATAGAAAGTAGAGTAGTAAAGACAGTATAACTGCTTGAAGTCATCGGGAACCATGGTATCAACAGCCTCTAGGGGCTGGAATTGTGTCACACCTTCCATTTAAGCATCCATAATCGACCCTGCAATATATGTTAGACCAAACACAACTTTGCAGGGAAAGAGTTTATTTCATATTGCAATTTTCAGGTCATCCTCCATCACTAAGGAAATTCAAGGCAGGTATTCAAGTCAGGAACCTAGAGGAATGTACTAATGCATAGAGGATAGAAGAATGCTGCTTCCTTAATTTTCTCATGGCTTACTCAGGCTGTTTTCTTTTAGAATCCATAACAATCAGTCCAGTGTCACCACCAGCTATGATTATCTGGACTCTCTGACATCAATCACTAATTAAGCAAATGCACTGCAAATTTACCTAGAAGCTTGTTTTATGGAGGTATTTTCTCAATTGAAAGTCCCTTTTTCCAAATGATACTAGCTGGTGTCATGTTGATAGAAATCAATCCAGCACACCCTATGAATGATTCAATATAGTATGGTGCACATGACTCCACTTATGGAGCCACATACAAGGTAGAATTAAAACTTTCTTTTACATTTTTGAGGGGAAGAAAACAAGATCAGAATAGCATAACCTCCTTTCTTTGTTTCCAAATTATATTTATTTGTGTGCTTATTCATGCATTGAATACATGTGTGTGTGTGTGTTTGTGTGTGTGTATGTGTGTCTGAGTTCATGTGTGATTGTTTATGTGTGCAATGTGTTCAATGCTGCAAACAAGTGGAAGTCAGGGACAATTCCTAGCTTTGATATTCAAACTCAACCCTTCTTGTTAGTAAGTGCTTTTACTCATTGTAGGGCCATCTTGCTGGCCCTATTTCTTAACTCTGTCACAGAGAAAGCTTAAGAAGGCACACCCTGGCATGTGTAGGATAACTTATTTTGTCTCTTAGAGTAATCAGTTTCTTAAATTGACAGACAAATGATTTAGCCGAAAAACAATATTCTAACTGATCAAATCTTGAAGAGAAGGGAAGGATATCTATCTCTCTTTAAGTGTAGAAATACAGCTAAAAGTGCTTCAAATTATTACCGCCTACGTATTATCACCCTCATTAAGTATTATAACCTTGAATAAATGAATGTCTTTATAAGGAGTGTGATAATAATATTGAAGAAGTGGTTCTGAAGAGGTGGCTCAGTTGTCAAGAAATATCTTGCTCTTGCAGAGGCCCAAGTTTGGTTCCTAACACTGATATTAGGTAGGGCATAAACCATAACTCAATCCCAAGGGTATCTGATAATCTTTTCTGGCCTTTGCAGACACTAAACTCACATATACATATCACCTAATACAGATAAGTATAAGCAAAATAAATAACTTTCATAAACAAAATATTGGGAAAATGGAGTTCTCAAGGGCAGTATGGACGAAAAGAAATTGGTGTTTTGTAAAAATGATTCCTCTGACACAGTAAATTTCCTTTGTATATTTGCCTCCTGTAGGACCTTACAAAATGGGTAACAACTCCATTTTAGACAAGAAACATAGAAACAAGAAGCTTAGTCAAACAAGTTACACTTCTGAGATTATCCAGCTAATAAAAAGCACTACTGGAACTTTGACTCAGTCTCCTAAAGTAAAAATTAATAAGCATGGAAAATCATATAGTCTTGGCAAGAAAAGATGGCACAGGTAATAAGAAGATAGAGGTTATTTTCTGATATTCAGAAAATGACAACAGCAACAGCAAGTAGGAATACTGTAGTACTTACACTGATACCTATCTTGAAGTAATATTGGCTCATGGAAATTAGTTAGAAGAACAGGACTTAGGAAGCTAAGCCTATAATAAAGGTAATGAAGCAGCATACATTCCCCAGTAGAGGAAAGTAGGATAGAGTCTCTGAAAGATTATTTGGTGTCTAAGTTATTTTATCTGTTGATGTGACTTAAAAAAAAAATGTCTGACAAAAGCAACGTAAGGAAGAAAGGGTTTACTTTGTCTGTAAGCAGACTCTAATAGGCCATTCTAGTAAAAGCTTCAAATTCAGCAGTGATAAGTGTAACATGAATGCTGGAGAACTGGCTCATAAAGTTTGTTAGAGGCAAATGAGGTCTCTATCTGCAACTTGGCTAAATGCCATTCCTGTTATACTTTCACAAATACTGTGGCCCTCTTTTGCCCTTATCCAATGTACTTACCTAAGATTGAATTCAAAATCAATGGACAGGAAGTTATTTGAAGACATCATAATATTTTATTTGTGGTGTTGTTATTAGAAATAATGCTTAGATAAATATACAGTAATAAAAGGACAATGGTTAAAAAAAAGAAACAAAAAATTTACAATTTTAAGAAAGAAAGTATAATATGAAATATAATGGTATGTTCAAAGCATGTTACTTACTGAATGATTGGTAAGGAGAATAGCCTCTCAGTCTACACTGAAACAGAAAGAAGGGAGTTCTCAGGGCCAGATCCTGCCCAGCAAGCTTCCAATTTTTGAAAGAAAGTCTAAGGAGTTTTTTGTTCCTAGAAAGTAACTAACTAAACAAAGGATTAGTTACTCATGTGATTCAAGGGGCTCAGTGGCCATCTCAAGTTGGAAAAGTCTACCATATGGTATTTTCTTTTTGATGCATGAAAATGAAGGAATGAAGGAGTCATGTGTTCTTTATCTCTAGCCACATCTATGCTTATGCCTATGCCTACAATTATACCTACATCTATGTCTATATGTAAATGGAGCAGGTAACGTTCTCTGTTGAGGGCCTGAACAGAGGAAAAGACTGTGAGAAAAAAAATTTATGAAGTTGTAAAAGTGAAGCCTAGCATGCAATGTACACCCTAATTGTTGAAGTTGTCAGAGCCAAGAGACACCTGCCAATAGAGGCTAGGTCTAGGGAGTCTAATAACCATAATACAAAGATGTATGTTGTGAGCTACACTTTTTAAATAGAAAGCCCTCTATGCCAGTTAAAGGTAGACATGGAATTACAGAATTTGGTACTTACTTTGCTAAGGTTTGGCCTTAATTTTTCCCAGTATTTCCCCATTATGTCCTTTCCTTCTTTTTGGAATAATAATAATATATAGTCTGTTGGAAATATACAATATGATTCTTGAGTTTTTACATGTGGTTACAGTTCAGAGATTGTCTTGAGTCTCTAGAGAGCATATGAACTGCAAATCATTGTTGTGTCTTGGAAAGTCTAGGGAAATGTTTGAAATGGAGAGTTCATAGATTTACCTCATGTTAATATTTTAATTCTCTATTCTACTCTCCATAAAACTTTAAGTTGCAATAAATTATTCTTGCTATATGTTGATTTTAGTCATGATATTTTACCAGAAAAAGAAGAAATATAAATAATATGCCTGAGGTTCAAGCTATAATTCTTCATTAGCCTTCCCTAGCAGTAAATTATCTTCAGAGTTGAATTGTCTAAAGAAGTATATAGTTATCTGAAAGAGAGCCATATTGATACAAGTTCCATGAGATTTTCATCCATATTGTAGTGAGATTTTTGTAGCAAATCATCTACTTTGTGGTCATCCATGTGTCTATGAATATTATTCATTCATATTATATAAGTAGGTTGAATAAATGCAGTGATTATTTGAACTGTTATTGGGTTTCTTAAAGCTTGTGTCTGAACCAAAGACTTGTTTGTGTTGACCCAGATAACGTAATCCAAACCAGGGTGTTCAAAAGGATGTGATATAATAGAGAACTATCATCAGGGCATGGCATGAATGTTACTGTCCTTAAATTAGAGATGCTATAATTGTGTATAATTGACCCTCATAAGATTGAGCCTTTATCTTTTTTTTTCTACAAATTTAGCAATGGTCTTTTTTACCCACAATGTAACCACTCACTTGATCCTGCCCCATACAAAGTTGAGAATAATCTTTCCACAGCTATACAATCTGAAACAATGACTATATAAAAGGAGGTAAAAATGTTGATAGAAAGGGGAACCTTCATCTGTACATTTTTTAAAGTTTTTTTTTTCCAAATTGGGGGTGAATTTTTTTTTTTTTTTTACAAAATAGCTGTCTGTGAATAATTCAGGTGTTTTTCAAGTTTTGATCCATCCTTTTATTTGTAACCTCAAGAAATTAACTGCTTTACCAGGATCATAAGGACTAGAATTGCTATCATTTGTCTGCATTGAGAACTTATTCATGTATTGTTTGGAAAAGGCATGCAAACTTTAGAAATCCAGGAGGACTGAGGATCAGAGGTCTTGATGAAATCCATTTTTTCATAATGTAACCTGGAAGAGTGAATTAAATTATCCAACATCTTGTTGTGGTAAAATATCCAATCCAAATAAGGACATGTAAAGAAAACACAACTCAATTAATGTGAATAATAGCTGCACACCTAGATTGGCAGATCTACCACTACACTGCAACATTCCCCAGCTATGAGATTCCTTAAAACTTGATGTTTCACCAGGCCACTTGCTTCTACTCCATTTTCCTTCCTTCCTCCTCCTCCTCCTCCTCCTCCTCCTCCTCCTCTTCTTCTTCTTCCTCTTCTTCCTCTGTTATCCTTTCTTCTCCTCTCCTCTTCCTTCTCCCTGAAAACTCTTCAGCTCTACCTTCCCTTCCACTGTCCAATTACTATCTCTAGCCTTTATTTTACAAGTTAAAATGGGCAGATGGTTCACAAAAAGACACCTAAGTAATTGAATACTTGATTTACTCCTTGTTCCCTCATGGGGAAGAAGAATTAACATCAAAATACAAACAGCACCAGGTCAATCCACAACAACAGCTAAATCATACATGGAGTCACTGTGCCTCATTAAACATCAAACATTGGTGGAATAGTTGTAGCTACTTACTGTTTGTTGTAGCCACTCGATGTCTGTTGAAGGGAAATGATAGGCTGAGTATATGAAGGTTCCCCAACTGTAGAGATTGTTGGAGGCCATGGGTTACTATACATGAATCTTGTGAAGAGGGCTAAAGAGAAGAAAGACTAAGTGGTAGAACACAGATAATACTCTAATATTCCAGGAGCTGAAAGGATGTTGCTTCAGAAGTATGAGCATGTGTTTGACAGCAACTTTCTCCATAACTGTCAAATATCCTAAGCACCCACAATACCCTGTACTAGAAAAATGGACATACATACTATGATAGATATGTAACATAGAACAGTTTTAGTAACAAGAAAAAATTAAGTCACAGGTTTATGAGAAGATCTGAATAAATCCTCAGTTTTAGTTATATAAATGGAAATGACAATTACAGTGGCTACATACTGATAGATTCAACTACTATAATATTATTTAAAAAAATTAACTGCCAAAAAACCTAAAACAAAGAAACAAACAAAATTGTACTGTCTTACAGGATTTCAAGTCAACGCAAAGATGACTATTTAGGTAAAGCACTAAATTTTGTGCTCAGTCTTGGGACCTGCTCATACTAGGTAAATGCTCTAATGGTATGCTAAACCCATGTAACAAGGAAGCTTTCCTTCAATGAACTAACTTAGTATGATGTAACAATGTACACTTGTGTTTGTGTGTGTTTAGTGCTCATGCATTCATGTAGGTATACACATAGGGGACAAAGATTGTCTTCAGGCATCTTGTATCATTATTCTCTGGCATGTTTTGAGGCAGTATGTCTCTTTCACTGCACTGGAAGGTCACTAACTGGGGCTTAAGAAATCAGCCTGTGTCTACCTATATAGAGCTAGCAGCAACTGCTGACACATTCTGCTTTTACATGTATGTCCTGGGAATCATGCTCATGTCTTTATGCTTTTACAGTAAGCAATTTACCAATGGAAGTATCTATCCAGTCCTTGAAGTAGAGAACTTATAGCTAAAAGAGTCTTTTTTATTTTGTTTTATTTTATTTTTAATTTTTGATGTGGTAGGGGAATAAAATGTAGCCTGTAGCAAATCAATGCAATATATATACTACAAATATATGTAACTATCTCACTACTCGATCTGGGAGAAAAAGTATACTGAACTAAGTGAGTTTGGAAATGTATTGGGTTTATGAGATAAAAACAAAATGGGCTGAAATAGTCAATAAAATTTAATTAATAAAGTGATTTCCCAAAAGGTCCAGGTTAATAAATTATAGCCTGATATGCCTGAATCATAAAGTGGACCAATAAACACACCTTCTGTCTCCTTCTAAGTTTCTAATATTCCCTAGTCTAAGGAATCACAGTTTTTTAGATAAGAATGGATCAATATTAGTTAATAAATTGTAGGAGGTATTGCATATTAAGACAGTAATTTTATGGCTGGGTGATTGGTATTAAATAAACAGACCTAGCAGTGTCATTGTCATGATCTTTCCATAGACGTCAAGCTACTCTAAGGTGAAAACTTCATCAAAAATAAAACAGAATTGGTTATAAATGCTCTCAGGTAAACTGTCAATGAATCTTACCAATGTGCTATTATAAAATCCTTCATTAAGAACTTGCTTCAAGAAAGAATATTCTGTGGAAAAGAGTGTCAAACAACATTTCAGCTTAATCAAACTCAGCCATGTTTATTTATTAAGAGTTCATCCTTAAACACAAATTACACCCCTTTAAAATGAAATGACTTCACATATACACAGAGACTGGCTCAGTAGAACAGAATATTCACAGGCTGCTGCTTTTGGTACTATATCTTCAGCATTTTAGGACTCCAGTGACTCACTAGTTTTATTCCTTTTCCACAAAGAGAGGAGCATGATGCTAAATGCAGTCCAAGCATTGTAGGTTTTAAAAAAATACATTTCTTTCTTCTCTAGGATCAATGAGCCAATTCAGAATAGGTACATAAATTAAATTAGCCTTTTACTTCAGAAAAAATAAAGTGGTTTGGTGTGTATTGCAAGAGAAATTGTAAACTCAACAAAAGCAATTTCCATAATAGGACTTTTTTTTTTAAGGGTGGACTTCCAAACATACTTCTCTTAGTTTCAGAAAGTAAAATTATTGTTTTTGGAAGA
>NW_021605506.1:2228860-2268061 GCF_004785775.1 Grammomys surdaster
ACCTTCAACTCCTTATTCTCAGCCCCTATATTCTAAATGTTGACATAAGAGCCTTGAACTATTGTTCCCAGTGTTCTATTTTTGTAAGAAGACATCATGACCATGGAAACTCTTTTAAATGCACTTAATTCAGGCTTGCTCACAGATTTACAGATTTAATCCACTATCCTCATGTCAGGGATTATGATGTCATACAGGCAGACTCGGTAGCTGAGGAATTCACAGTCAAAAGGAAGAGTGAGACACAAGGTCAGGCTGGAGCTTTTGAAACCTCAAATCTACCCTAGTGACACAGTTCATCCAAAAACTCACATCATCTCCTAAACCATCGTAAATAGCGCCACTCTCTAAGATCAGAAACTCAAGTATATAAGCTTATGAAAGACAAGCCTATACAAACCACCAAATCCAGGGATTGAAACATTGGGCTTCATACTACCTAAACATTCTACAAGTTTGTGCTCTAACTCTAGCTATAATTATTAATATATAAATGACATATATACATACATTAGTCCACTTAGGTTTTATATTTATCTAATTAGTGATTTATTTATTTATTTAATGCATGTGTAAGTAGGGGCATGTGTGTAAGTGTATGCATGTGGACATCAAAAGGTGACTTATGGGAGTTGTTTTTCTCCTTCCACAATGCAGATCCATGGGATTGAATTTATGTCATTATACTTGTTGGGAGGTATCTATCCACAAAGCCATCATCTCATGGGTTTACTACATACAAATCTTTAAAGTCTTGAAATTCTATGTCTTGCAAATGGAAATATCATGCTTCAACTAAATTATTAATTCTCCACCTAAGGTCCAAGATTCAGAGAATAAGGATGCATTAGAATATGCTAGAGATAAGTAAGCACCATCATACTGCTCCTGCTTAATAAGTATGTTCTTGATTACTCTCTAGTCTTGTCACTGTTACAGCATTGATTCACATCATAGACTGTGTCCTAGGCTGGATTTGATTTATATAAGGAGGTTCCTGTGCTGTTAACCTGGTCCAAAACAGGGAGAATTAGGCAATGTTTCAAAGTTTTTAAGGAGCAGAAGCCCAGAGAATATCTTAGCTTAATTCGGAGAACATTCTCAGAGGCAATTATAGTATTTATGGATAGACTCTTGTGAATCTAATTCAAGGAATAAAAAATGCCAGAATCTACAACCACCCATACTCTCTGGATTCCCTTGACATGGGATCTCTTCCTCCTACCAATAACATTTATCATTAGGTGGTAGATCCAGAAAAGACTCATTTTTAGAGCTTGGTCCATACATTTTTGCCTTTTAGCCTTCAAAGATGTGAGCCTGAATCTCCCCTTCTTTACAACATTATTCTGATTCAGGTATGTGGAGAGCTTTTGGGGCTGCTTGGCAGGAATCTGACATTGGTCAAGGACAAGGAAATGGCCTTTAGGAAGGAATCTGACATTGGACCAGGGCAAGGAAGTAAGTTCAGGCAGGAATCTAGTTTTAGGCTAAAACAGAGACGTAATTTCAGTCAGGAATACAAGTCTAAGGCTAGAATAAAGAAGTATGCCTCAGGCATGAATATGACTGTGAGCTAGGACATAGAAGTATGCTCAGATATTTTTGCCATCCCGATGAGCCCTTAGAAACAGCAATCATTTGAGTGATCTCGGAAGTTATCATGGGACTTTGTTTATTGCCTTTTTTGTTCCTTGACTATTTGCAGCTATTGTATTGCTGGTTCTTCAACCTAAAACTAACCTAAATATTTACATGTAATTAAAATGGTTTAAAAGAAAATTGGGAAAAAATAAACCTGCCTCAGTCTTCAGCCTCACAACTAGCTGGAGTCATGCTGCAATATTGTCTGATCATCTCTTTTCTTTCAATCCTTACTCCTGCACTGGAGAACCTGATGACTGACTGAGATGGCATGGTAATAGGTATTTTTACATTTCTGAGAATGTGCACGTACACAGTAGCTCATGGATCTTCTCTTAGTTCTCTAGACTTTTATGTCCACAAAGACACAGACATCACTTTAGAAGGAGTATTTGAAAACATTTGTTTCTGTTCATTATCACTCCAAACTTGTACATTGTTGTTCTAACACATTTTATGTGCTCTTTAAGCCTATTTCAATGGTTTGTAACTTATTCAATCATCTACACTTTTACTGTATATGTTCTCTTTTTCAGAATGTTCCAGTGCATCTATAGAAATTTTATTGTAATTAAAAATTAAAACCCAGACATAAAGCATGATTAATAAAATAATCTTTCTTCTCTTACAATGATATTCCAGTTCCTCTTCCTCTTCAACTTTCTTGGATGTTCTGAATTTAGAAAATTTAAAGAAGACTGTTGAATAAAAGGAAACTCCCCACAAAATCTTCCTTCACTTTCAGTAAATAAGATTCTAGAAGGAGACAGAAACAAAAATAAATAAATAAATAAATAAATAAGATGTTATATAGCCTGAGGACATCAAAAGAAGAGTTAAATGCAAACAAATGCAACAATAAATGACAGTGTCAAAATAATCCACTTTGAATTTAAAACAATGATGACTGTGGTCTGTGGCTCAACTCTCACTGGATTGGAATTCACTTTCCCTGTCCCTAATTCTAAGGCTGCCCCACTCTTTATTGATACCTTGACAACCAGTCAATTCTCTGGAATCTTCCAGATCATGTAATCCTGTTTGCTTCTGCCTATTCCAATTTTAATTAATTATGAAGAGTAGTTTAATAAAACTGTAGGTTTTCTTCTTAGAAGTGGTCTTAATGATGATGAAGGTGTGATATGATATTTTAGCAATCTGAATCTAGGATTTGGATGATCCCTATATAGATGAACTGAGAATGAAATAATAGTGTGCATCTCCTCTGGAAGTGCTGATTTCCAGAAAAGACGCACATTATTTGCCACAAAATTCAAGAAAGCAAGTAGTCAAAGAAGGAATTCAGAAATCCCTATGAATTCCATTCACGAGTTTTGCCTAATAAGAGTTATATGAGCAGAATAACTTAGTGTATGAACTTGACAATATTCCTTTCCACATTATCAATCTTCCATCTACCAATACACATGCACATGCACATGAACACGCACGCACACACACACACACACACACACACACACATTCAACCACAGGTGTCTGTCACTTCAGCACTTCAATCCGCTGGTTGGGTGCAAGTATCTGTATCTGTTTCAGTCAGCTGCTCATTTGGCTTCCCAGGGGAAAGCCATGCTAGTTTCCTGTCTTTAAGTACACCATAACATCAGTAATAGTGTCAGACCTTGAAGCCCACCCTTCATATGGGTCCCAACTTGGGCAGGTCATTGTACTTCCTATCCCTCAATCTCTTCTCCATTTTTGTTTCTGTAGTTCCTTAAACAGGAACAACTCTTGGTCAGAATTTTGGACTGTGGAATGGCAACCCCATCCCTCCACTTGATGCCTTGTTTTTCTACAGGAGGTGGATTCTACAAGTTTCCTCTCCTCACTGTTGAGCATTTCATCAAAGGTCCCACCCTTTCTGTCCTGAGATTCTCTCACCTCCCCAGTTTCTAGTACATTCTAGAGAGTCCCCCCAACTCCTGAGGTTGAATATTTCCACTCTTTCTACTGGCCCTCAGGGCTTCACTGCTGTTCCCCACCTCCTACCAATACCTGATAATGTTCTCCTTGTCTCCTCCACCTCCCCTCTCACACCCAGTTCACTCCCATCCTCTACCTAAGCTGTCTTCACCCTTCCAACTGGAATTGAAGCATCCTTACTTGAGCCCTTTAGCTTGTTAACCTTCTTGAATTCTATGGATTGTAACCTAGCTATAATTCATAATATATATATATATATATGCTAATATCCATTTATTAGTGAGTAAGTACCACTCATATTCTTTTGCACATGGGTTACCTCACTCAGGATAACATTCTCCAGTTCCATTCATTTGCCAACTCTTGATGACTTCATTCTTAATAACTGAATAGTATTCTATTATGTAAATAAACCACATTTTCTGTATTTATTCTTCCCTTGTTGGACATCTGGGATTGTTTCCAGCTTTTGGCTATCACAAATTAGGCCACTATGAACATAATAGAACAAATACCCCTGTAGTATTTTCGGGCATCTTTTGGGTACATGCCCAAGAGTGGTATAGCTTGGACTTAAGGTAGATTTATTTCCAATTTTCTGAGGAAGCTTCAAATTGATTTCCAGAATGATTGTACAAGTTTGCAATCCCATCAGCAAGGAAAGAGTATTCATCTTTCTCTACATTTGAGACAACATGTGTTGTCACCTGAGTTTTTAATCTTAGCCATTCTGATTGGTGTGAAGAGGAATCTCAGGGTCATTTTTATTTGCATTTCTCTGATCACTAAGGACTTTGAATACTTCTTTAAGTGGTTCTTGGTCATAAGATATTCATCTTTTATGAATTCTCTGTTTAGTTCTATACTCCATTTTTTGATTGGTTTGTTTGCTTTTTTGGATGTTAGCTTCTTGAGTTCTTCATGTATTTTGGATATTATCGCTCTATCAGAGATGGAGTTAAGGAAGATTTTCTCCCAATCAGTAGGTTGTCAATTTTTCCAAATGATTACATGCTTTGCCTAACAGAAGCTTTCATTTTGGTGAGATCCCATTTTTCAATTATTGATCTTAGAGCCTGAGACATTCAGAAAATTCTGTACTCCACCCACCCACCCCAACCCCCATGTCTTCAAGTTTGAGGCTCTTTCTCACTTTTTCTTATAATAGATTCCACATTGACTTTAGCTTTGTGCAAGTGACAAATATGGATCTATTTTCATTTTTTCAACTGCCAGTTAGACCAGCATAATTTATTGAAGATTCTTTCTATTTTCCATTGTATATTTTTGGTTTCTTTGTCAAAGATCAAGTGTCCAAAAGTGTGTGGTTTTATTTCTATGTCTTAAATTCTATTCCACTGATCTACCTGTTTGTCTCTGTACCAATACCACACAGTTTTTGTCAATATTGCTCTATACTGTAGTTTGAGGTCAGAAATGATGATTCCCCGAGTAGTTTTTGTTTTTGCTATTGTATTAGTCAGGGTTTGTATTCCTGCACAAAACACCATGAACAAGAAGCAAGTTGGGGAGGAAAGGGTTTATTCAGCTCACATTTCCACATTGATGTTCAGCACCCTTGGAAATCAAGAAAGGAACTCACACAAGCAGGAACTTACAAGGCAAGAATTGATGCAGAGGTCATGGAAAGATGCTACTTACTGGATTGCATATACTGGTTTGTTCAACTTGCTTTCTTATAGAACCTAGGACTATCAGCCCAGGGATGGCACCAACCACAATGGGCTCCCCTCCCCCCATTGATGACTAATTGAGAAAATACCTTATACCTGGATCTCATGGAAGCATTTCCTCAAGGGAGGCTACTTTCTCTGTGATAACTCGAATTAGTTTCAAGTTGTTACACAAAACCTGCCAATACAACTGACACCTTGTCAACTTGACACAAAAATACAGCACTACTAAGCCTCGACTCTTAATTTCTTATTCATGTCCAAGATCTAAGTAACTTTAAAAGTTCCGCTGTCTCTACAAATTCTTACATATTAGCATTTCAATTCCTTTAAAATATCCAATGACTTTTGAAATTCAAAGTCCTTACAATTCAAAGTCTCTTAACTGTGGGTTCCACTAAAATACTTTCGTAATTCAAGAGGGGAAATGTCAGAGCACAGTCACAATCAAAACTAAAGCCAGATTCTAACCATCCAATATTTGGGATCCACTCATGACCTTCTGGTCTCCTTCAAGGGGTAGGGTCACTTGCTCAGCTCTGTTCTTTGTAGCACGCATCTCTTGTAAGCTCCAGCTGCCTGTTCTCCACTTCTGTTGCTATTCTTGGTGGTCTTTTCATAGTACTGGCATCTCAAAAAAACTGCTTTCTTCTGCTGCAACTGGACAGCATTTTTACAGATAGCCTCTAATGGGCTCTTTTCATTGTGCTAGGCCTTAACTTCTCTGTGTGACCTCTTCAGTGCTAGTCTGTCAACTGACACTGAGGCTAAACCTTCACTAATGGCTTCTCTTGGCCTCTTACAGTGCCAAGCATTGTTGCTACAACTTCATGCTTTAAAACCAGTACCACATGGTTGACTCATATATTACCAAGTCTGGCTGCCATGACAACATACAACAATGACTGTCTCTGGAACAAGCTTCTCTGTGCTCTCAGGGAACATTTCCCAGACAATTTCACCTTAATGATACTGATATCTTCTTAACCATTGCTAATTTCTTAGCTCCAGCTAATCAGCATCAATCATCAATGTAACGCAAAGGTTTTACTTTAATAGTTCTGGTATCTTGAAAATCACAGCTGATTCTTCATCCCCAGCTAAGCAAAACCACAGAATCATCACAATATAAACAGCAATGGCCCTGATAAGTGTCTTTAATCTTCCTTCTGAAATTTCACAAGCCAGGATTTCATCATTTGCACTTTTATCAACATAATTATCTTCCAAGCTCCCACAGAGCTCTTAACATCCCAAAGCTCTTCTAGTTCTAAAGTTTCTTCCACAGTCCTCCCCAAAATATGGTCAGGCTGTCACAGTAACATCCCACTCCTAGTACCAGTTTTTCTTAGTCGGATTTTGTTCTCCTGAACAAAACATCCTGACCAAGAAGCAAGGAAAGGGTTTATTCTGCTTATACTTTCACATTGCTGGTCATCACCAAAGGATCTCAGAACAGGAACTCACACAGAGAAGGAACTTGGAGGCACAACCTGATTAAGAGGTCATGGAGAGGTGCCACTTACTGGATTTCATCCCTTGGCTTGCTTAGATTACTTTCTTATAGAACCCAGGACTACTAGCCAAGGGATGGCACCACCCAAAATTGGCTGAGACCTCCTCCTTTAATATCTCTTTGGAAAAATGCCTTACAGATGTATCTCATCAAGGCATTTCCTCAAGGATGGCTCCTTTCCTGTGATAGCTCTATCTTGTGTCAATTTGACACACACACACACACACACACACACACACACACACAACCAGCCAGTAGAGCTATCCTGGACTTTTGTTTTTCCATTTGAAATTGAGAATTGCTCTTTCCATGTCTTTGAAGAATTTTTGTGGAATTTTGATGAGAATTGCATTGAACCTGTGGATTGCTTTTGGTAGGATGGCCATTTTTATTCTGTTAATTGCATCAATTCATAAACATGGGAGATTTTTCTATCTTCTCAAGTCTCAATAGATTTCATTATTGAGAGACTTAAAGTTCTTGTCATGAATAGCTTTTGCTTCTTTGGTTAGGGTTACCCCAAGATAATTTACATTATTTGTGACTGTTGTGAAGAGTGTTTCTTTATGGGGTCTCTTACTGCTAAGATATTTCCTATTGGCACTGATCTCCTTGTGTCTCATAAATTTGAATATGTAGTGTCTTCATTCTCTTTAAACTCTAGAAATTTTTTGATTTCCTTATTTCCTGACCCAGAGATAATTGAAGATAAAGTTATTCAATTTCCATGAATGTGTATGCTTTCTGGTATCTCTGTTGTTGTTGAAGTCCAGCTTTATCCATGGTGGTCTGACAAGATACAAAACATAATTTCAATTTTCTTGTATCTATTCAGCCTTGATTTGTTACTGGCTACATGGTCAATTTTGGAGAGTCAGGTGGTCAATTATCTTACTATTAATGTGTGGGGTTCTATGTGTAATTAAACTTTAACAATGTTCCCTTTATTAATGAGAGTACCCTTGTGTTTGTGTCATATATGTTCAGAATTGAGATATCATCTTGGTAGATTTTTCTTTTCATTATTATGAATTGTCCTTCCCTGTCGCTTTCCATTAATTTTCTTTCAAAGTCTATTTTATTAGATGTTAGAATGCTTACTTCAGCTTGCATTGAATGAGTGCATGCATGTACATGTGTACAATTTCTTTGTTTACACTGACATACAATTACTAATTTCCTGTGCTTTCTCGGGTGTAGTTAGCCTCCTTGGGTTGGAATTTTTCTTATAGTGTTTAATGTAGGGCTGGATTAATAGTTAGGTATTGTTTGAATTTTCAATTTTCTTGAAATTTCTTGTTTTCTCTATCTATGGTGATTGACAATTTTGCTTTGTTATTTGTCTAGATTAACATCTGTGGTTTTTATAGGGGTTGCATGATAACAGTTCACTCCATTCTAATTTTTAGAGTCTCTGATGAGAAAGAAGTCAAGTATACTGTGATATGTCTGCCTATGTGTGTTACCTGTGATTTTTTCCCTTACTTCTTTTATTATTCTGTCTTTGTTCTGCAGATTTTGTGTTTTGATTATTATGTGGCAGGTGAATTTTCTTTCTGGTATATTCTAATTGGTGTTCTGTAAGCTTCATATATATATATATATATATATATCTTTCTTTAGGTTGGGAAAGTTTTCTTCTTTGATTTTGTTGAAAATATTGTCTAGGTTTAGAAACTGTGACTCTTCACTTTCTATTCCTATTATTCTTAATTTAGGTCTTTTCATTGTGTCTCAGATTTCTAGGATGTTTTGAGACAGAAATATTTTGTATTTTATATTTTTGAGGTGATGTATAATTTTTTCTGGTGTTATGTTCTATGTCTCAATTTTTCTCTTGTATTCTGTTGGTGATGCTTGTGTCTGTTCTTCCCATTTTCTTCCCTATGTTTTCTATCTTTAGGATTACCTCAATTTCTGTTTTTTTTTTTATTGTGTCTATCTCCATTTTTTATTGTTTTGAACAGTTTTACTCATTTCCTTCATTGGCATAATTTAAGAAATTTGTTTCTCCTTTGAAGATTTTAAAGTTTGACTGTATTTTACTTCAGTTCTCTAAGGCATTTATTCATTTCTTCTTTAAAGGCATCTAATATCTTTATAAGATTGAATTTAATATCATTTTCTTGTTTTTCAGTTGTGTTAGGATATTTAGAACTTACTGTAGTAATGTAGCTCTGCTTTGAATTGTCATATTGCCCTGGCATCTGTTGATTGTATTTTCTCAAGGGTCTTTAGCTATCTGGATGGCTTTGATCCATTGATGTTACTGTTGTAGTAGATAGTTGGATGGGGTTTAAGATTCTGGAAGACATCACAGCCTAAGAGAGGTACAATCCAGAATACTGGGAATCATCTGAGGCTGGATCAACAATGTTGAGGCAATGGCACCCCTGCCCCCACTAGACTGTCAGAATCTTTTAAAAAAGGGTAGAAATGTAGTAGAAATGGTGAGGTCACCTCTATGTAAATACAGAGGGTCAAACAGCTGCAAAAGCATGTCCTGCAGGAGGACCTAATTATGGAATGTCTTCGAGATCAACAATTGCTGTCACAGACAATGCCAGATAATCAGGAATTGCTGTTTAGAAGAGATGTTTTCCTGGGGCCAATGGGGCATTGGTGGAGGGTATTAAAAGACTGTGTAGCAGTATTGAGATGAGGTTGCTGAAGTTTTTACCACCTTTTCCTGGAGTCTGTGTCATTGACTCTGTACTCCAACCCCCAAGGGCAAATAGGGTTAGGTGATAAGTAGTCCAGGGCACAGGCAGCACCAGACTCCAGTCCAGTGGTTGAGTGTAAGTATATCCATTTGTCTCAGTCAGCTGTTGTTAGAGCCTCTCAGAGGACAGCCGTTGTAGGTTCCTGTCTATAAATATATTGTACAATCAGTAATAGTGTCAGGCCTTGGTCCCCTACCACTACCCCATGAGATGGATCCCAAGTTGGCCTGGCCACTGGATACCTTTTTCTCTTCTCCATCTTTGACCATGCTTTTCTTTTAGATAGGAACAATCTGGGTCAGAAATGTTGATTGTGGCTTGGTAACCTTGTCCTTCTACTAGGAACCTTGTCTATGTACTTTAGATGAACTCTTGTATTTCACTCTCCCCACTGTTGGGCACTTTGATTGAGGTCACGCCACTGGGTCCTTAGACTCTCTCATCTCCAAGATTTCTAGGGATTTCTGGAGGATGCTCCCACCTATCAACCCCAGTAGCTGTATATCTCTATCCATTCCCCGGGTCATCTATGATTCTCTCCTGTTCCACTCCTTCATACCTAGTCTTCTTCCCCCTTTCCCCTCCTCCTTACTCCCACCCAGGTTCTGCCCTCCCTCTTTCCCCCATGATTATGTATTTTCCATTTTTGAATGGGATTGTAACATCTTCACTTGGGCCTTGCTGCTTGTTACATGTCCTGCAATCAGTCGGTGTTCTGTACTTTTTTGGCTAATATCCACTTATCAGTGAGTACATACAATATATATCCTTCGGGACTTGTTTACTTCACTTAGGATGATATTTTCTAGTCCCATCCATTTGCCTGCAAAATTCATGATATCATCGCTTTTACTAGCTGAATAGTATTCCACTGTATAAGTGAATAACATTTTCTGTATTCGTTCTTTGGTGGAGGTACATCTTTGTTGTTTCCAGCTTCTGGATATTACACATAAGGCTCCTATGAACATAGTGGAGCATGTGATCTTGTGGTTTCATGGAATATCTTTTGAGTATATATCCAAGAGTGGTATAGCTGGGTCTATATGTAGAGCTATGTAGGGTGGTGAACTCTGAGAGAAACCCTGGTAAGACTGAGCTAAAGGCTAAAAGCCCCAGAGACTCTGAAAAAATGTAGGAGTTTTACCTGCTCCTTGTACCAGGCCTTTGCCAAGTAGCTATGGTCACCTATAGAGAGATTTGTGAATCTCAGTCAATTAGAGCAATGACCCAAACTCTTTCATATATTGATGATGCATCCCTAACATCTCAGACCAGGACAATTGGTAAAGAAATGTGACCACAATCACATAGGCCCAAAACAGTGTTCTCCATGATAATGAAGTACCCAGATGCTCACAGGGCTTAGCCAATAAAATAACCCTCTCAGGCATTTCTCCTTCCAATAGTGTCCAATTTTCGTCCCACCTTGAGAAGTGAGATATGATTTGACAAATCCAATTTCTGCCATGAAAATAAACTGTTTAGAAACATGGGCTACCTCTTTTAATTAATATCCATCATGGGGAGCCATGAAGAACACCTGTACCTTCAAAGTCACAACCTAATCTCCTGTATCTCTGTTCCAGGCCATTACCACCACCAAGTCTACTGCAGCCAAGCTAAGAACACTCATCCCAACTGGGACATGCAGGAGCTCTCCTCTTTCCTCCTGACCCAGAGGTAGAATCTTTTGCCAGCCCAAGGGCCTTTGACTCCATTTTCTGTTCTTCTGAGACTCCCAGCATCCCCTGGATGTCCAAGAATATGAGAACCCCACAGTCCCAAACTCATCGCTGGCCTGGATACCCCATAAGCCACCTCGAGCTTTCCCATTTCTTAGATTGCACTGCTGGAGCAGTGATTCCAGGCTTCCCTATAATCTGGCACCCTCCCAAGTGGCTTCATGCAATAAGCACAGTCACAGTCAAACTCCCCTCCTTCACCATTCCCATGCAAGCCATGCTTAGTGGAAGAATGGACCTGAGCCAACAACTTTACAAAGCTATTTCCAATTTTCTGAGGAACTGCAAGATTTCTGGAGGGGTTGTATCAGTTTTCAATCCCGTTAGCAATAGAGGAGTATTGCTCTATTTCCACATTCTCTCTAGCATCTTAAATCGCCTGAGTTTTTAATCTGAGTCCTTCTGATTGGTATAAGGTGAAATCTCAGCTTAGATTTGATTTGCATTTCTTTGGTGACTAAAGATGTTAAACATTTCTTTAAGCATTTCTAAGCCATTTGAGGTTCTTTCGATTTGAGAATTCTGTTTAGCTCTGTATTCCATTTTTAATTGGGTTATTTGGGTTTTTGGAGGTTAAATTCTGAAAACCACCACCAACAACAACCATGAAATTGAAGAAGACCACAGGAGATTGAAAGACCTCCCATACTTATGGATTGTTAGGACTAACATAGTGAAAATGGTAATCTTACCAAAAGGAATCTACAGATTCAATGCAATCCCCATCAAAATTCCAACACAATTTTTCACAAAAAACTTCATATGGAAAACATGCAGACTAGTATAAACAAATTTCAATAACAAAAGATCTTCTGAAGGAATCACCATCCATGGCCTATAGCTATACTACAATCCAATAGCAATAAAGACTACATGTTATGGGTACAGAGACTGACTGTTCAGTTGAAGACTCAGAAATAAACCCACACACCTATGGACACATGATAATTGACAAAGAAGCCAAAAACCTACAGTGGGGGATAGGGGGACACATTTTCAGTAAATGGTGCAAGTCTACCTGGCAGTCTACATGTAGAAGAATAAAAATAGCTCCATATTTATCACCTTGCACAAATCTCCAGTTCAAGTGGATCAAGAACCTCAACATAAAACCAGATACAATGAATTTATTAGAAGAAAAAGTGGTAAATAACTTTGAACTCTTTGGCACAGGGGAAAATTTCCTGAACAGAACATCAATGGCTCAGGCTCTAACCTCAACAATTAATAAATGGGACTTCATGAAACTGAAAGACTTCAATAAGACAGAGGATACTGTCAATAGGACAGATCTGCAACCTACAGATTGGGAAAAATATCTTCACTATTCCTATATCCAATAGAGGGATAATATCCAAAATATATAAAGAACTTAAGAAGTCAACCTCAAAAAAATGTCTTTAAGAAATCTTTTTTTGTGGTTTAGCTAACATGGTGACAATGGCATCATAAAATGATTTATCAATATTCCCTTTTGTTCTATTCTATGAAATAACTTGAAAAGTTGTAATTTGTAGTTTCAAAATGGCTTAATTTAATGGTTGTTCCTAAAAGCTTTAACTTCCCTTCTAGCTCATGAGCAACCAGAAGTAGTGGAAAAGATGCAAGGATAGTGGACCTATTTAGAAATGGTTCTTTTGAGCAAAACTCATCTGCATTATCAGGAGATCAGCAGATCAGTTCTCAGGTAAGCAGCAGCAGCTCAGTCCACTTCCAAACCCTTCATAAGTATACCAGCAGTACAGTTCAGTAGTGTTGGGATACCAGCAGATGTGGAACAACCTAGCAGGCACAGCTAGGCCTCAACTGTATATGCATGAGTCAACAGAAGGGACTAGGACTAACAGGAATACCAGGGAAATTTTTAGCTATGCCTGTCTCATGGAAGTGAAGATCAGCAAAGATGAGAGAATGAAAAGCATTGCACAGGTAGAGCTACAGGGAAACCAAACTCTTCTCCCAATCCACTGAGTCTTATTTATACTCCCCATCTTCCAACATCATGTTTCCTCCATGGGTCAGCATGTGATTCCATGTGAGTCTGGACACCTGACCTGTAGCTTTTTGGTGAATTTCTCTTTGTGGAGTCCCAACAAATGGATCTCAAATAGGCAGTGTGAGATAGACCAATGACATGGGTGTCGTTAGAGAAGATTTCTTCATCACATGTCCTTTCACATTGTTGTTTTAGCAGAACATTGTTTCCTCTGTATCTGTTTCAGCAAAAGGTTCCTTCATGAGTCTGCCTTAGGGAAACATCCTTTCACCTGTGTCCATTTGAGCAAAATGTTTCTTCATGTGATTCCCTCCAGTAAAACGCCTTCTAACACACATGACTTTTCAAAAACCCTTAAGTTTCCACTTCAAGAAATATTTGTATTAGCTCATCTTTGAAAATATGGTAGCATTCTGCGCTAAATCCAACTTACCCTGGGCTGGTTTTTGTTGGCAGAGTTTTTAATGGCTATTTTTATTTGGTAATTGCACTATTTAAATTGTTTACCTCATTTTGATTTAACTTTGGTAAATGACATCTATTAATAAAATTATCCCTTTCATTTAGATATTCCAATTTTATGGAGGTTAGGCTTTCAAAGTAAAACCTAATGATTCTTTTTAATTCTTCAATGTCTGTTGTTATGTTGCCCTTTTCTTTCCTGATTTTGCTAATTTTGATACTGTTCTTTTGCCTTTTAGTTAGTTTGACTAAGTGTTTCTCTGTCATGTTGATTTTTTTTCAAAGTACCAGCTCTCATTGTTTGTAATTAATTGATTTCAGCCTGGGTTTTATTATTTGCTGCCATCTACTGTTCTCATATGTCCCAACTTCTATTTGTTCTAGAGGATTCTGGAATACTTTTGAGTTGCTGGCATGAGATTTTTCCAGTTTCTTCATGAAGGCCCTTAGTACTCTGAGCTTCCTCTTGGCATTTCTTTCATTGTGTCCCATAAATGTGTGTATTTTGTTCCCAAATTTTCATTGAATTCTAGAACATAATTTAATTTTAAATTTATTACTTCTCTGACCCAGTGGCCATTAAGTAAAGAGTTGTTTAGTTTCCAGGAGTTTGTAAGATTTGCATTGTTTCTCTTGTTCAATACAGCCTTAATTCATGGTGGGCTAATAACATACAAGATATTATTTCAACTTTATTGTTTCTGTTGAGGCTTACTTTATCATGAACTATATTGTCAATTTTGGAGAAGGTTCAGTGAGGTTCTGAGATGAAGGTATATTCTTTTGTATTTGGCTTAAATGTTCTATAGACCTCTGTTAGATCTATTTGATCCGTAAATTCTACTAATTTTATTATTTCTCTCTTTATATTCTCTCTTGTAGACCTGTACATTTGTAAGAATAGGGTTTGGATGTCTCTCATTGTTAATGTCTGGGATTTTATGTGTAATTTTAGCTTTAATGATATCTTCTTTCTAAATTCTGGTGCCCCTGTGTTTGGGATAAACATGTTGGATATTTTTTTCCTTTGATAATTATGAGTAATCCTTCTCAATCTTTCAATCAAATTTTGTTGAAAGTCTATTTTATTATGTATTTTGATGGATACTTTTGTTTGATTCTTGGGTCCCATTAATTAGACAACCATTTTACAGCCCTTTGCTGAAATAAAATTTATCACTGTTGCAGAGGTGTGTTTCTTGTATGCAGAAGAATACAAGATCTTGCTTGTGCATCCATTCTGTTACCATGTTCATTGTTCTTGGGAAATTGAGTCCATTGATGTTGAAAGATATGAATGAGCTACTGTTAGTTAATTCCATCTATTTTAAGGTTGTTGGTGGTAGTATTATGTGTTGGTGTTTGTGTGTGTGTGTGTCTGTATGTGTGTGTGTGTATGTACATGTGCATTCATGACTCTGTGTGTGTGCACATATGTGCATACTGTGTTTTCCTTCCTTTGATTTCTTTTGTGGATTTAATTATTTCCTGTGTTTTACTAGGTGCAGTTAGCCTCTTTGGGTTGGAGTTGTCTTTACAGTATCTGGATAAATATTTTAAAATTTGTCTTATCATAAAATATCTTGTTTTCTCCATGGATATGACTAAAAGTTTTGCAAGGTATACCAGTCTGGGCTAACATCTGCAATCTCTTAGAGTATACAAGATGTTTGCTCAGGCTTTTGTGGATTTTAGAGTCTATGTTTAGAAATTGGGTACAATTTTGTTACATCTTCCATTACATGTTCCTTGGCCCTTTTCCCTTGCAACATTTCATATTGTTCATTGTCTGTAAATTTAGTGTTGTGATTATTATGTGGTATGATAATTTTTCTGTGGTCTTAATATATTTACTCTTCTGTAAGTTTATTGTATGTTTATAGTCATAATTTCTTTAGTTTGGGGAACTTTTTTCTTTCTTGTTTTCTTTTCTTTTATTGGATATTTTCTTTATTTACATTTCAAATATTTTCCCCTTTCCTGGTTTCCCCTCTGAAAACCTCCTCCCATTCCTCTCCCCCTGCTTCTATGAGGGTGCTCTCCTACCCTCCTGACCACTTCAGCCTCCCTACCCTGGCATTCTCCTACACTGGAATATCAAGCCTTCACAGGACCAAGGGCCTCTACTCCCATTGATTTCCAACAAAGCCATCCTCTGCTCCATATGTAGCTAGAGCCATAGATTGTTTCATGTGCACTCTTTGGTTGGTATATTAGTCTCTGAGAGATCTGGGGTGTCTGGTTGGTTTCTATAATGTTGTAAAAAATATTTTCTTGGCCTTATAATTGTGAATTTCTCCTTCTATATCTTGTTTTTAGTTTTCAGCTTTTAATAGTTTCCACGAATCTTGACATTTCATGTCAGAATGTTTTCATATTTGTCATTTTCAAACTGATTTGTTTATTTCTTCAATATTTTCTCAAGTTCCTCTTCTCTTTCCTCCTAGGTTTTCCATCAACAGAATTACCCCTATTTGTGTTTTCTTTATTCCTTCTATTTCCATTTTCAGTTCATGCACAGTTGTATTTATTTGATTCACATGATTTATTGTATTTACTTGTATTACTAAAGATATTTATTCATTTCATCTTTAAAGACTACTATCATATTTATAAGACCGGATTTAAGGTTATCTTCTTCTGATTCACTTGTGACACAATATCTAGTGCTTGCTGTAACACAATAGCTGGGATGTGGTGGTGCAATGTTGTACTGGATCTTGTTAATTGTATTCTTACAATGTCCTTTTCTCATCTGGTTTTACTTGGTGTTGGCTGTTCCAGATACCCAGCAAGTCTTCTCAGAGAGGCAGGTCAAGGCTTGGACTTGACAATAGATCTCATGGAACCGCATGCTGATCAACTCTGCTGGATGTAAACCAGGCGAATCCTTTGCTTACAGTGCTCTACATGGACCTGGCAGCCATGGGCTTATCAGGGGAGGTATCTAAACTGGATTTTCCTGTGCTCCCCTGAAAGGCTCATCAAGCTGGTAAAGAGACCTGTGCACCAGAGGATGGAGGTAAAGAGACAGTGTTCAGCACACATCTGCTGATTGTAGCCCAAATGGAACTAATTTGCAAAATTATATCAGGCTTCTCAACAGTGTCTATGAAAGATAGAAGATCCTGAGCAGATGTCAAACAGACCCTATAAGAACACAAATACCAGTCCAGACTATTATACCCAGCAAAACTCTCAATTAACATAAATGGAGAAACCAATATATTCCTTGGCAAAACCAAATATACACAATATATTTCCATAAATTCAGCCCTACAATGGGTAATAGATGGAACGCTCCAACACAAGGACAGAAAATACATTCTAGAAAAAGCAAGAAAATAATCTTCTTTCAACAAACCCAAAAGAAGATACTCACACATATAATTCCTCCTCTAACATCAAAAATAACAAGAAGCAATAATTACTATTTCTCATTATCTCATAACATCAGTGGATTATTTCCCCTATAAAAAGACGTAGACTTACACATTGGATACATAAAGAAGACCCAACATTTTGTTGCATATAAGAAGCACATCTTAGTATCAGAGACAGACACTGCCTCAGAATAAAGGACTAGAAAACAATTTTCCAAGCAAATGATCCCAAGAAAAAAATTACAGTAGCTTTTATAATATAGAATAAATTTGACTATCAAACAACATTTTTCAAAATGATGAGAAAGGACACTTCATACTCATCAAAGGAAAAATATACCAAGACGAACTCTCAATTTTGAACATCTATGCTTCACATGCAAGGGCACCCACATTCACAAAGAAACTTTACTAAGGCTCAAAGCACAAATTGTACAATAATAGTGGGAGACTTCAACACCCCTCTCTCATCATTGAACAGATCATGGAAACAGAAACTAAACAGGGACACAGTGAAACTAACAGAAGTTATGGACCAAAGGTATTTAACAGCTATCTATAGAACATTTCATCCTAAACATAAAGATTACATGTTCTTCTCAGCACCTCATAGTACCTAATGCAACAGTGACCATGTAATTATTCAAAAACAGGCCTCAGCAGATACAAGAAGATTGAAATATTTCCATGCATATTATCAAATCACCACAGACTAAGGCTGGTCTTCAATAACAAAAGAAAAACAAACCAAAACAAAACAGAAAGCTCACATACATGTGGAAGCTGAACAATGCTCTACTCAATTATAACCTGGACAAGGAAAAAATAAAGAAAGAAATTAATGACTTAGAATTTAATAAAAATGAAGGCACAGCACACCCAAACTTAAGTGACACAATGAAAACAGTGCTAATAGGAAAACCATAGCACTCATTGCTTCCAAAAAGAAACTGGAGAGAGCATATACTATCAGCTTAACAGCACCTCTGAAAGTACTAAAACAAAAGGAAGCAAATATACCCAAGACTGCATGAATTAATCAAACTCAGGGCTGAAATCAATCAAATAGAAACAAAATGAACTATACACAGAATCAACAAGACCCGAAGCTGGTTCTTTCAAAAAAATCAACAAAACTGATAAATCCTTAGCTAGACTAACCAGAGGGCACAGAGAGAGTATCTATATTAACAAAATCAAAAATGAAAACGGAGATATAACAACAGATACTGGGGAAATTAAAAAAATCATCAGGTATTACTGTAAAAGCCGACACTCTACAAAACTGGAAAATCTGGATGAAATGGGCAATTTTGTAGATGGATATCAAATACTAAAGTTAAATAAGAATCAGATAAACCATCAAAACAGTCCCATAACTCCTAAAGAACCTGAGAGCACAAGGGCCTGAGGCCAGTCAGTTTCTGGTTGCCTTTTGGCCTGGGGATCCCCAACTCAAGAGCTCTGGCCCTTGTCAGGTCTCAGACTGTGTTCCCTCACTCTTGGAGTGGAGTCCTGCAGCTTCTCACAGTCCAGTGTCCACCCAGCCCGGATGTGAAATGAGCATAGTCAAATATCTGTGCCTATTTCTCTGTGAGCTGCAGCCCTCAGCCCTGGGAGAGACAGACACAGGATCAATAATTCAACCCAAAAGGATCCACATAGACGCACACACCACAGCCAAACATTTTTCCTTTACTTCTAGCTTTCATGTACTTGCCTCACACCCTGCCTTGGCTTTCCCAGATGATGGGCTATAATTACAAGTCAAATAAATCCTTTCTTCCTCAAATGATTTGGTTTCAATTTTTGTGACAGAAGTCGAAACTAAATATCAAATTTAGCCTTGAATGTCATAATAATCAATCTGGCCTTAAGGATTTATAACCTTGTGTATATGAACAGTGAACCAAACTCATTATTTATTATGTATTCTTCTAGGTCACTATTGATTTGAAAGAACAGGTTGAACAATTCTGTTTACTTGAACTTGTCTTAGTATAAACCTAATGTATATTGATCTTCAATGTGACTAGTTTATTAAATTAATATTTTACAATTCTTTTGAATTATAAATTCTTATTTTGTCAGATCTAACCAAATTTAGCAAAAAAGTGTCTTTACTTTGTATTTCATAAATGTAAAATTGTGTTTGCTTCTGTGTGTGCATGCATGTGTATGTGTGTGTACACATACATAAGGGTGCCTCCCGTACATCCCACCTTGATTTTGAGATAGGGTCTATCACTGAACTGGAATTCGATACTTTGGCTATGTTTCATGATCACTGTTCTCTTGGAATCTGCCCATCTTTGACTTTCTATTTTTGTAATTGTAAATGCACCACAGTTGCCCAGGCTTTTATGTCTATTCTATGGTGACAAATCTCAAATAGTCATGTTTATATAGCATACACTTCACTAACTGAGTCATCTGCTCAGCCCAATTTCAATGCAGTTTTTTTGTTGTTGTTTTGTTTTTAAAATAAAGACCATCCATCAAAGCCAACTACCTCTTTTTCATGGTCTATTCAGGATCAAGATTAATCTAGCCTAGTTTCCACATCTAGAACCACTGACTAGTCTAACTAACCTGACTTTGACACAAAAGGCCTCTAGACTTCCATAAGGGAATACCCTACCTGCCACATGTCACACTTCCCTTAATACCTTATTGAAAATCACTAGTGATATCTAGCAAGTCTTTCTCAAAGATCTTACTCAATACTTCTACCTGATATTCTCAAATGCATCAAATCCAGGCTGGGTCATTCATTCTGTGCCCTTGATTAGTGTGATCTGTGGAATTCAGCTCAGTCCCCTTTCTTCTGGCCTGACTTTTACTGTACAAACCAGAAGTAAAACTAACATGCCAATATCTCATCACAAAAATACCAACAATATGAGTAAACCAGCCAATATCTTCTCTTCAGAATAAAAGCTCAATGAAATTAAATGAAAAGATTAAGAAGAATAACTACTTGAATGATGGGTCTAGAACATATTTGTATAGCTGATAAAAATGGCATAACAAAGTAAATCTAGGTCTTTAGAACATAAAATTGAAACACAGGAGAAAACTCAAGATTAAATAAATGTGGAATTGAAAAACTGAATACAGAACAAAAGCCAATAATGCATCTAGAAGACTAATTTATCTGAATAATCCAAAGAAAATAGCATTGACAGAATTTGAAGAATGTCATAGAAGAAAACTTTATAAAACTAAGGACTGATATAACTATTTAACTCAATAGAAACTCTGAAAGCTAAACAAGTCTGGAAAAAGTACACATAGGAAAAAAAGAACCCTCACACCAGCAAACCTAGGGAAAGAAAATGCACACACACATACCACCACTAACAAAAAAAACACCAACATGACTACCAGCACTAAAACCACCACTACAACCTCAACCACCACCACCATTATAACCATGACAACCGCCACCACCACCACAACCACCACTATAACCACCACCACCACTACAACCACAACATGTACACTCACACAAACAGTACCACAGCCAACATCAAATTAACAGAAATTAATGATTGCTGATCATTAAATTCTCAATTGAATCCATTCCCTAATAAATATACACAGGCTAAAAGAATGGATGCAAAAACAGTAACTAAATCATAAATCCCACACATTATTAGTGAGATTCTCCAGGATCCCATGCCCACCAATGAACAGATCACCAAAACATAAACTAAACAGAAAAATAAAGAGGTTATAAATCAAGTGAACCTGAAATCAATCGATTTGAAAAGAGAAAACAACACAAAGAATCAATAAAACCCAAAACTGTTACTTTAAGAAAATTTACAGGATACACAAACAGCCAAATTAACTAAAAGTAAGAAAGACAGTATTCAAATTCACAAAATCAGAATTAAAAAGAGAGAATAATAAGAGATACTGAGGAGATCCAAAGAATCATTAGGTTGTATTTCCTTTAAATGCTTTAATTCCACAAAATTGGAAAATCTAGATAAAATGAATGATTTTTGTGATAGTCAATACTTGCAAACATTAAATTAAAATCAGGTAAATAGTTTACATGTGCTATTAAAGTAGTAACTAAAACATTCCAACCAAAAAAAAAAAATCCCTGAAACAGATATTTACACCGAATTCTATCAGACATTTTAAGAAGAGTTCTCAAACTATTCTAAAGAGAAACAGAATTAATATTATCAAAGAAATGCTATGAAACTACAGTTACTCTAATACCTAAACTACACAAAGACTCAACAATTAAAAACAACTTCTTCTGACTAATTTCTTTCATGAATATTGATGCAAAGATAGTCAGTAAAATACTTGAAAACTATATCCAAGAACTTATCAACAATGTCATCCACCATGATAAAGTATTCTTCATGCTAGTGATGTAGGGATGGTTTAGTATATGAAAATCCATCAATGTGATCCATCATATAAAAACCTAAACAACAGCAGCAACAACAAACTACATTATCATCTCGTTAGATGCTGGAAAATTCTTTGACATAATCCAACACCACTGTATGTTAAAAGTCTTGGAGAGATCAGGGATAAAAGATGCATACCTAACCACAATACAGGCAATATACAGCAAAACAATAGCCAAAAGCAAATTCAATAAGATGATGGTTTAAAAAGTTCTAGAGATAAGACAAGACTGCTTGCTCTTTCTGAATCTAAGTAATATAATATGTGAAATTTTATCTAGAATAATAAGACATCTAAAGAAGATCAAGGTAATTATAACCAGAAATAAAGAGTTCAAACTATTACTATTCACAGATGATATGATAGTATACCTAAATGACCCCAAATATTCTGTGAGAGAACTGCTATATCTAATAAACACCTTGATCACAGTTGATGGGATTAAATTATTTTTTAAAACATAGCTGTTTTATTATACCAACACTAAACAGGCTGTGAAAGAATTTCATATACAGTACCAATTACAATAGAAATAAATAATATAAAATAACTTGCTGTAATTCACACCAAGCAAGTTAAGTAAATGTATACCAAGAACTTATGGACACTTGATTTTTGACAACAGAAGACTAATATCCAAAATATGCAAAGAACTTAAGAAATTAAAACTAACCAACCAAACAACCTAATTAATAAATAGATTTAAAAGCCAAAAAAAATGAACTCTCAACATGGGAATCTCTAATGAATGGGTAGCATTTAAAGAAATTTTCTAATTCCTTATTCATCAGGGAAAGGCAAATCCAAATTTCCCCAAATTAATCTCATATCAGTCAAAATGGCTAAAAATTTCAGCAACTCTACATGCTGTAAAGGGTATGGAGCAAGGGGAACATTCTATCATTGCTTTTGAGAGTGTAACTTATACACCTACTTTACAAATTAATCTGGCAGTTTCTCAAAAAAATTGAAATTGTTCTACCTCAATACCCAGCTATACCACTCCTGGGAATATACACAAAAGATGTTCTACCATACCAGCGGATGCTTACTCAACTATGTTCATAGAAGCTTTAATCATAAAAACCAATAAACAACTTAGAAGCCCCTCAACCAATGAATGAATAAAAAAATGTGGTACATTTATACAGTGTAATACTACACATCAATTAAAAACAAAGACACCATGAAATTTGCAGACAAATAGATGCAACCAAAATATATCATCATGAGTGAGGTAACTCAAACATAGAAAGACATGCTTAGTACATATTCATAAATGAATATTAGTTATAAAATTCAAAATAATCATACTACAATCCACAGACCCAAAGAAGCCCAGTAAAAAAAGAGTTTCCAAGGGAGGATGTTTCAGACTCACTCAGAAGGGGAAATAAAATAGACATCAGAAGTATATAGAGTGATGGAATGGGATTGGAGTCAGAGTACAGAGCAGAACAGATTGGAGATTAGGTTTGGAAAGAGCTGGGGAGTGCAGAAGGCAGTATAGGACTTGGAGAAAGAACAGTGAGAGGGAGAAAAGAGAGACTTTTGGGAGTCTTGGAGAGTGACACTAGCTGAGATTCCAAGCAGATGGGAATACAGAGACCAACATGTCCACATCCTGCAGTCAGGCAGGACTTCCATTGGACAGAGAGGGATATCAATCCATCCACAAAGCCTTCCACCAAAAATTTGCCCTGCCTTTATGATATGCAGGGATAAAGATAGAACATAGTTGAAGGAATGGTCAAACAATAATTGATCCAGCCTGAGATCCATCCCATGGAAGAGAACCAACCTCTCACACTATTATTGGTTGGAGACAGGAGCATAACTTTCTCTGAGGGTCTTTATCAAGTAGCTAATAGAATCACATACAGAAACTCATAGACAAAAACTAGGGAGAGATCAGGGAGTCTTGTGGAAGAATAGGGAGAAGGATTGAGGGAGCCAGAGTGAGCACAGACACCATAGAAGACATAAAGAGTCAAGAAACCTGGGTCCATGGAAGCTCATATTGAATAAAACACTAACCAAAGAGCATGCAAGGGCTGGACCAAGACCCCATCCACATTTATAGCAGATATCTAGCTTGATCTTTATGTGAGACCTCTAACAACAGGATAACGAGCTGTCTCTGATTATTCTGGATGCCTTTAGATCCCTATCTATCCTCAGTGAAAAAAAGAATGGACTTAGCCATGCTGCAACTTGATGTGTCAGGGAAAGTTGCTACACATATGGGACTTTCCCTTTTCTGAGGATAAAGAAGTGAGTAATAGAAGGAGGGGTTTGTGAGACTGGGAGGAGAGGAGAAAGTCTATAATTGGGATATAAAATAAATAAATATATGAATTTAATTAACAAAAAAGTAAAAAGGGAAGGGAGGAAAGAAGAAGAAAAGAAAGAAGGAAGATGAGAGAAAGAAGGAATATTCTCAAACACAATATAGGAAACAGGTATTACTCTATTACCTAAACCAGAAAATGACACAAAATCACAAGTCAAAGAAAGAAAGACGCCAATAATCCTGGTGAACCTAAACTTAGAAATACTCAATAAAATACTTGCAAACATAATACAGACAAACATAAAGCGATTTCCCACTGTAAACTTGACAGAATGTTGAGTCATCAGAGAGAAAAGAGGACAAGGTAGCTTGACAATATAACAAAAGTACTACCAAAATAAAGGGCATGAGTTTTATCCACAAAACTCATACAGTTGAAGAAGAGAACTAATGTCAGTTATGGTTGAACATAAGAATCTCATGGAAGGCAGATGGGTAGACATAACTTGTACTTTATAAGATTCTCTGAAAATCATACTTTAAAGCCCTTGGTTATGAAATGCTGGCCTCAGGAATGACGTGGTCTTCAACTTCTTGAAATCTCAGCAGCTGTAGTTTCTCAATGGGGATGAGCAGAAGAGTGACCATTAACTTTTCATCATGAGGATAGGAAGGGCTCATGAAGTCATGGCTAATTGCAAGGTTTATAAGCAGCTAATGGATGGTAGAAGGATATCCTCACAGACAGCTATGGTTGCTAAGTAGGAGTGACTCGAGGGCCATAAACCTTCCCAATGATTAATAGTAGTTAACAGTTCAGTTTTGCTGTTCAGGAGGGAGATATTTCTTTCAGTGATATATAGGTCAGCAGATGTATATGTTCTTGTAGGTGACTCTTTATTCATGCTCCTGTGATTCACCCGTAATAAATCTACTATTTCATTGGCTAGAGTTGGTTCCTTGTTCCTGATATTGGTGCTGTATCAGAGATAAATAAACATTTATTCACACAGCCTCATAAACTGTTGAAAGAACTCTTATATAAAGTACTTTCTGAAGTGATTAGCAGTGTCCTAAAGTCTATTCTTATTGTCATTGTTACAAAATTTTATATGTGAATGTTTGACACTTTGAATCATTTAATGAAAATATGTGTTACTTCTGACTTCTGGCTTTTTTGTTAGCCCCCCCCCCACCAATTTTTGGTAGATATTCTAGTTTGTTTTCTGGTACTGTGATAATATCCTCAGACTAAAAGCAACTTAGAACAAGAATGAGTGTATGTAGCTTACATCTCAGGTCAAAGTAAATCACTGAGGAAAGTCAAGGCACGAGCTGAAACATTGTAGGAAAGCTGCTTATTGCCTCAATCACTAGCTTATCCTTAGCTAGCTTTCTTATTTAGCCCAGGTTTACATGTCCAGGAATGGCGCTTTTCACAGTGTAATGGGCCCTCCTTGCAATATAAAATATCAATCAATACAATCTCTTTCAGACATGGCCAAAGGCCCATTTAATCTATCCAATTTCACAGTTAAGATTATCTTTCTAAATATTTCTACATAGTATCAAGGTAGTTGTAAAACCTAAGCATCACAGTAGCCTTACTTAAGTGCATAGCAAGAAAGAAGAATAGCCATAATTACATTTAAAAAAGAATCTCCATTTCCCTCCAAGCTCAAAGAAACTCTTCTACACCTCTAGTGATTCATTTATTTGTTTACTCTTTTATAGAATAATTCATTTAATAAAATTTATTTTCTACTTGCTATATTCTAGACTCTGTGAAAGATATTTAGAAGTATATATTGTCTTTTAAAAAGGTCGGTCATACAGGACTGCACCATCCATGCAGTTGATGAGAAAGGAGAAGGTTGTAGTGCTTCCCTCAAATCAGTTACCTTGGCATTGTCTTATCTGTTGTGTTGTTAAAAGCAAAAGAAGGAGGTATTAGTCACACTTGATAAATAAGAATGAAAAATTTGTGAAAGATGATTAGTCTCTATAATGTATATGTAAATGTAATCTTTATACTTTCTACAAATTACAATTCTTTCTATCTTATATAGTCTGAAGTTTTTGCCACTTAAGATGAACTTGGAAGTAAAGAGCAGCCTGTGAAGAGACTATTTTCTATGTGACATGGAGATTACCTGTATACTAATGTCACCCCTTACACTATTGATCTGTGTCCTGGGTGGTTGGTTCAATTTGGTCATCAATACTACTGTAGAAATTAGAAAGATGTTTTTCTTCAGTCAAGTTCCTGTTATTAAATAAGCATAACCATACTTCATAAAGGGGCTCCCAAACTGTTGGGTATCTTCATTCAGGCTTCAGTGCTGTATATTAGCTTCTTCACTGAATCAGTTGACAAGATCAGGACCCTGGTTATTGGAAATGGCTGCTTTGTGCCTTATGCTATGTGCATTTTACTTTATCTTAGAGTTTTCTTTTTCTTTCCAATCAAAACTTGGAAAACACAAACAATTCCATATCTTTGAATATGTTCTCTGGCCTTCTTCTTCTTCCTCTTCCTCTTCCTCTTCCTCTTCTTCTTCTTCTTCTTCTTCTTCTTCTTCATCCTACTCCTCCTCTTCCTCCTCCTTTTCCTCCTCCTCTCCTTCTACTTCTTCTTATTCTTTGTCTTCTTTTTAACTTAAATAATTATTTATTTTTATTTTAGGTGTATATAAATGATTTCCTTCATACATATAGCCCTAAGTGTTTATCTGCTGCCTTATCAGCCAGAATATGATGTTGAATCCCCTGGAGCAGGAGATAAATATGGTTATTATCTTCCTAACATGGGTGATAGATCAGCAGACATTCTCAACCACTGAACCAAACTCCTATCCTGCTTTTTTTTTTTTTTTTTTTTGGTTTTCTGGGGTGACAGGAATGCAAAGTCTTCCCAGCTTTTTGTTTTGGAGATGGATTTCAAAACTCCAGTCTATATGAGTATGTAAAACCTGATATTAAATGCTAGGACAACTCCTCAGTTCCCAGGCTTCTCTTGAAGACAGAGGGTTGGGATATGTGGTCAAATGGGATACTGCTAATGTAACTGTTCTAGGCAAATATTGTTTTCAACCTTTCTATACTATAAAGGTAGTTGATATTGACTCCAATTGTGGCTTCTTAATTTAAGAATAATTTTATTTGGTGTTTGAGAATATTATGTAACACCAAGGTATTAAGATTTTGATACTTTATTTGTATAAAATTTAGTGTCTTCAAAACAATATTCACATAAGAATTACATAAAGAGTTTCAGTTTATTCAGGCATGTTCAGAGGTAGACTGCAATGGATCTTTTTAGATACTTCTCCTGAGTTCCTAAGTTTACTATATTCATATTTCTCAAATAAAGTATAATATAAACAAAAAGTTGAGAGATTAGTGAATTAAGAATCAATTTTCCTTCTTTCAGAACAATTGGATATTATTGATCATGTATTCCTACTGATTATGTCCATTTTCACAATAGGAAAGTTTCTAACTTCCCTGAACTTTCTAATGTTTCTCACCACTTGACTTTCACAAGTGCTTATTCTATCTTTCAGTTAACTCAAGCTTCACCATCCTGCTATTGCATTCTGACCTACATTTAATCTTCAAGTTAGTCTTTTGAATTTGTGAAGTACTATTAAATTTCCATTTTTTCTTTGGGTGTGTTGGAGAAAATGTGTGTATCACAATAGAAATATGTAAATCAGAGTACAATATTCAGGTGTTAGTTCTCTCCTTTCACCATGTGGGACCCAGATATTGAACTTAAGAAGTCATGCTTAGTGGAAAGTACCTTTTTTACCCACTTATTCGTAAATGACTTTTATAAATAATAGTTTTGCATTCCACAATTTACATTATTCTTTTCTATTTTTTCATTTTTCCTAGTTTCCATGTAAATTATTTTCCATATTTTTATTGGTAATTATCTATTTTTTTTCTTTAAATTTTCCTCCAAGAGTCACATAGTGAGCCCTGGAGTTTTTACAATTGTGAGTCTATCATCACAGGTTAATAAGAGCAGTATCTACAAAAGACTTTTTCCTCTTCCTCTTTTTGAAGTTTCAATCCGTAAAACTTGCTTCTGAGTTATCTCTGTAAAATGAGCCTTCTTTTCTCCAAGGAGCAGTTGCATACTGCTTAGAGAAACACCTGATGACATCTGCAACTCTCTACATATCATAAAAATGATTCAGGGAACTAGAAAAGTGTGAGGTCCACAGAAAAATGGTTCTGTGTTAAACAGAAAAAACAAATTACTAGTAAGTACAAGTGGTGATTTGCAGTGAAAGGGAATCTGAGGGGAAAAAAAAGTGTCAGACTTTTTTTTAAAATGATTCAACACATCCAATCATGATTTACCAAGATTCTTAAATTTAATTTCCTATTGAATATATACAACTTGATGGAATAAAATTTTACATATGGTTTCACCAGAGAAACATCTTCTGTTCCTTCTATTGCTTTTGCTAAATATAGTCATATATTTAGCAATACAGAACCCTGTATCCTGTTTTCCACACAAATGGCTAAAAGGGGAGAATTTGGTAGTCAATAAAGACGCTTAAAATAGTAAATACTTCCAAGTCCTTGTGCTTTGGAGGTGGGGTAGTAACAATATTGTACATTCGTTTTCCTCAAAATTTGTAAAACATTTCAGGTCTAGGACACAGAGAGACAATTATGCAGACTGCTAGCGGATTGGGATTTATTTAGGCAATGTAGAAATAAAAGTAGTCAGAAAGGCTTTTTCAGAAGCACAATCGTTCTTTAATCTGAAAAGCTGGTAACCACAGTCTCTTCACAGAATTAGAATTCTATGCACATGGTGTAGGTCTTTGGGTTATGTTGGAGATTAAAGAGTCCAGCTGCTCTTCAGTTCCACTGTATTTTGGAAGTCATTAAGTGCCAGCAGATTTAGTGTGTGGGTGTTTTAGAAGGAGCATCCAGAAGTGTTAGTCAAGTAAACTTTCCTGTCCAGAGCTTCTCAGTCCACCTGATGATTTTTGGATCATTAATTCTTCAAATACTTAGCAAAGATATTTATTTAAATCTTCATTAGTGCCAAAGACAGAGAGCAGCATAGCTAGTTGTCTGAAGAAAGATCAGGCTTGAGTGTCAGAATGAAGATTCTTCCCTAAGTATTTTATAGAAAGAGGTGGTTGGGTAGTTCATAGCGCATACTCCTATCAGGCTGTCTCAGACTTTTGACTACTTAAAGGGAAGTGCCTGAGATGTGCAGGCAGAATCATTTGAAAATGTGGATAAATCATTAGACAGAAAACAGGCTAAGAAGAGATTTATAAAGCCCTGTGACTCAAGATAACAGAGTTTGATAATTGGTATGAGGCACATGCAACTTATCTGTGGTGGTGAGCAGAGCTTTAATCCAGAAGTCTCCACCTCCTAGAACATTTGAGAAGACAGATGTTAGAAAGAATGAAGGTTGAAGCAGTCAAGAAGTATTGTGATAGAAATCTTCTCCTGGTGAGTGTGACAAATGTGGAAGAAAAGTGCCATAAAGTGAAGATCGTTGATAAGAAACCAGAAAATGGAGTTGATATCCATTTGAAGCCATCACAAGCAAGTTCCACAAATCCCAAACAGATAGTCATAGCATGCTGTAACCTAGCATTGCACAGCTATAGCCTGGCACATTACACATTGCAATCAAACCTTTACATCAGAACCGCCTTTACTTGCTACATCCCAATTAATTTACATGACTTGATTTGCATGACAGAAATTATATAATTGAATATTTCACAACTAGCGTCTCATTGTAACCTACCAAAACTATACAGTTTGTACTGTACATCTTCTCACAATGTAAATTACATGAAAGGAAATGTATACAAATTACCTCAGGCTAAAATACTGAGACAACCATTCTTGCAACCTGTTGTTCTGTGATACTTAAATATTCTAGTCTAATCACTGCTCAGAAACTTCTTAAAGTCCATGCAACAAACTATTTTTCTTACTCTGATCTAAAATATGGGTTCATTTAATCCCTGTACACATTTGGTTATAATTCCCTAGCACGATCAGTCCAGATTTAAGTGTGGAAGGAACAACAGGAAGCTGTGATAAATTACATTCTTTCTGCCTCATCTGCTCACAGGGCTAGTGTACTCCATGCAGGGCATACATATAGCTAGAGTGTGCAGAAGTGGTGGCAGGGCTGCTAGTGGCTGTTACTTAAGAGACACATTGTGAACTATGTCCATTAAGAGATAAGGAGACAGAAATATTCCAACCAATGAAAGTTAGACTCTAAAATAACTGTGCAAAAGGTTAATCATGGGGTCTGAAGAGATGGCTCAGAGGTAAAGAGTACTGACTGCTTTTCCAGAGATCCTGAGTTCAGTTTCCAGTAACCACATGGTGGCTCATTGCCATCTGTAATGGTAATGGGATTCAATGCCCTCTTCTGGTCTCTCTGAAGAAAACTACAGTGTACTCATCATATATATCAAATAAATAAATAAAATAAAATTTAAATAAATAAATAAATAAATAAAATAAAATTTAAAAAATTTACTGTGTTCTACTAGTTTTTTCACAAAGTGTACCATCTGCCACCAGCATTATTTCATTGAAATATCTGAATATAGAAGTTTTCAGAAGTAGGAGAAAAGATGTCTCATACATTGATGATGTGAGACTGTTAATTCAAGTTATATGGACTCAAAAAAATGACGATTAAGAGGCATAGGAAAAACAAAGTGAAAATTATTCATCTTGACAGTTAAAAATATTCAATTGAAATAGCTAAGTAGACTTATTTTAAATTTAGCAAACAATGACACAATAAATTTTTCAATAACACTACAGTCATCAGAGACACCCCCCCTCCGCCTCAGCCTCTGGCATGCACTCCCAGCAAGATCAGGACCATGCAGCCCCTACTTATTCTGGACTCTTCTTTGCCCTCTCAGGGCCTAGATATCTTGAGAGAGGAAACAGAGGACACCGAACCATAGCTGATACCCAACATATATATCATAAAGCTGCATTTATATTTATTTCAAAAAATCAACCATGTGCAAGTTAAGTGACTATCTGAGATCATGTGTAGAATAGGCTCAAGATATGTCTGTTGGGATATAGGGCTTATGATGAGGAAATGGTATGGCAGTACACATCTATCTATTGAACTTCAGAAAAATCTTTGCACACACTCCTTTTTCAGCTTGTAATTAACAATAAATCTGTCTACTTTCTGCTTACCTTTTTTTTTTAAGTAAACATGGTACAATATAAATCCTTCTTAACTCCTTTAGTGTTGCTTGTGTTGGTATATGTATTTTAGGGATAATAAAATACATATTTGGGATTGCATATCATTTAGTGGAGTTACCTCAGCAATTTTTATTTGCCTGTAGCTGGTAAAAACTAATTTTGATAACATTTCTCCAGGGAGTAGGAGCTGCTTGTTAATGTAGGGCATGGATATTAGCCACACATAGATTAAAGGCCTTAGGAATCTGACCATGACTCACAATCTGAGAATACATAAAGAGAAATATATATACATATTCCTGTAGTTAGTGACCAGAGTTTCAAGGGAGGTATGTCTCCCCTTCCTTGGTTTCTGTTTGAAAACACAAAGACCTCTATTTTAAGGATCTAGAGGGAGCTTGACCTCCAGTACTGATGTTCATATGAAAGGGACATGTGTATAGTTTAACTGTCCTTCCCAATCCCTTTAATTCACCAAATTCACCCAGTGTTTGTTTGCTGTTTTTTTTTTTTTAATTTTTGCTCTCATGGGACTCATCAAGGACCAGTATCATTTGCTTTTAGCTCCTTGCTTGATATTCCTACCTTTTGCTTCAAGGGAACACTCAAGATTTCACTATGAGGCTCTAACTTCATGCTTCATATGTACTCTTTGCTGTTGACTTCCAAATTAATACTTCATTATTTGGCATTCTAGTGATAATTTTCCTTCTGAGAACATATTTTTAACTTATTAACTTGTCACTTCATTTTCTCCCTTAAGACAGAGGAAGAAAATTGTCGGTGTCTCCATGGGTATATAATCAAGAATCAGAGAATTATTTGTAATTGTTTATAAAGTTCTCATAACTTTTCTTTAGAGAACAAGAGATTGTCTTTGGAGGTCATACATGGCATAATAAAGTTGGGAAGAACATCTTTCATTAGATGGCAATAATTTACAAATGATTCTAAACCACCTAGCTTCTCAACTTCATTAAGGCTTATGATTAAAATGATTCTTCCTGAGACCCTAAATCAAAAATGAATTGCAATGTAACAGCTTCTAAAGAAAAATATGAGTGTTCTCAGAAATATAAATAACATTGAGGTTATATTACTCAGAGTGAGAACATATAGATTTTATTGAGCTTCGTATTCTAGTTTCATACCTATTGCTAGGTTAAAATAGTCTGATTATTGGTAACTGAATAAAAAAAGTTATTACAATGTACAGCTTGCAGGCAATCACCATGCAAAAGTCAAGGCAAGGACTTGAGACAGCTTGTCATATTATATCCAAAGTCAGAGTCAGAAAGAGATGAATGCATACACAGTCACTTGCTTTCTCAATTATGCTCAGTTTGATTCCTCAATGCTTATAAGTGTTCAGGAATCACTGACTAGATAATGGTGCTACCCATAATGGCCTGGTTATTCTCACAGCAGTTAACTCAATCAAACAATTCTTCACTGATGGACTGATGCAATGTAGACAATCTCTCTTTTAGAATATTTTTCCAGCTGGTTTTTGTTTGTACCATGTTTACTGAAAAAAAAAGGCAAGCAGAAAGTAGACAGATTTATTGTTACTTAAAACCAGAAAAAGGAATGTGTGCAAAGAGTTTTCTAAAGTTCTTATGTTAGTGGATAATAGGTAAATCTGATGGAATTGTAACATTTACTATTTGAAGACTATAAATTG
This sequence comes from Grammomys surdaster, assembly GCF_004785775.1. NCBI lineage: Eukaryota > Metazoa > Chordata > Mammalia > Rodentia > Muridae > Grammomys > Grammomys surdaster. The sequence goes on from NW_021605506.1 coordinate 2,261,639, forward strand.
ATTCTTAAATGCAACTTTGTTCCCCATTCTATTTCTGTTTTTATTTTATTTATGTCATATCAGCACTTTTAGTTGAAGTTATCTTTTATCATTAGGTCAAGATACAGTTGTTTTCTTGTCCACAATATATGCACAAACATTCACATAAAATAGAATCATTCTATTTTAGCATGCATTTTTAGGTTTGTGTGCCTAGAGCTTGATTTTTGATGTCGTTTATTGCTCTCTACTTTAGTTTTTGATACTGTGTCACTTATCACAGAGTTTACTGATTGTCTAGACTAGCTGCTCAGATAACAACCAAGGATTCCCCTGTCTCTTTCTCCCCATTTCTTGCCCCGGATTAGTCGAGACTCTAGGGAAGGGGATGAAAAAATGAAGGGACAAGAGACACAAGAACGGAGAGCAAATCTCGGGTTCTGATCAAGCTCTGAAACTTTAATTTAGGGTGCAGGTTATAAAGACACAGCAAACCAGGAAGTTTGGGTGAGGATCATTGCTTAGGGCTATCCCACTATTGAAAGCTTATTGTCCTAGACCATCCCATTGTCTTAACCGGCTCCCTGGGAATATCAGACATTCTTTAAATTCTTGGGACCTGAGACTGGGTTTCCCAGAACAGCAGGTAATTTCCTGTGTTTGGCTCCTGATAATTTCTGAGACTACGGGTACATATTAAAATGCCCAGGTTTTTATATGGTTTCTAGGGATCAGAACTCATCCACTTACACTTGCACTTCTCCGGACCTCCCAGCAGTTTCAGAAATAGATCATTTTGGGAGAAGTTTTAGGTTAACCACTGATTATAAATAAGGGTAGAATTTTCATATAAATTTTGACTGGAGCTGGAGAGAAAGTTCAGAACTTAACCTAAGTTCAGTTCCAGTCTCCACATTTTTGAAGGAGAGAACCAACTCTTGCAAGTTGTATGTAGACTTTTGCACATATGCCACCATGATTGCAATGCATACACACATACATAAACACACAAACACACACAGAAATGTAATAAAAATATTTATAATCCTTGCCTCTACATATGCAAAGCCTATGAATGAATTTAAGTTCAAATGATTCATGTGTTTAATAATAATATGTATTTCTCTTTTTTTGTAGATATTACATACCTCTTGTGTTTTGAGAATTTATATAAATTTGATCCTGAATGAATTTATTTACTAACAGTTCAAAAAATATATTAAAATTCCACACTATAAGAATGAATAGTTATTCACTTTCACTTCAAAATTATGCTTTACATTCTATGTTGCTATATTTCATTATTATTTTATTAATGAAAAAAATCCCTGACTGTAAAGTCTTTTTAAGAGATTGTGTTTTTCATGGTTAAATGGGGTTCCTATTCCTATGATGAAACATCATGACTAAAGCAACTTGGGGATGAAAGAGTTTATTCAATCGTAGTTCTGTGTAACAGTTCATTATCAATCACAGTCAAAGCAGGAACATGAGCAGAAACCAAGTCAGACACCTTGGAGGAGTAGTTCTTTTTGTCTTACTTCCCATTGCTTGCTCTCCTTGATTTCTGGTAGAACTCAGGATCAACAGCTCAGGCATGACACACTGAGGAAAAAAATATCTAAATGTCATGCAATTAGATATTGTAGAGACATTTCTCCGTTGAGATACCCATCTTTCATATGGCTCTAGCTTGTGTCAGTTTGACATAAAAGTGGCCAGGACTCTGCCCATGGCCATCAGTTACCACACTGGCTAGATATAAAATTTATTATACTTTTCACCTTTTGGGGTTCTAGGAATTTTCAGATATTTATTTGGAATAGGACACTTGAAGCAAAGCTATAAATAAGGTGCCTCACTCTGCCTCATTGAAGTGGCATTTTAGCTGTAAGAAGACTATGAAGAATGAATTTGATTGTGTCTAGAAGTGAAGTCTTTAACTATAAAAGCTTGAAACCTATATTTGAGACTTCTTTCACAAGTGAGTAAAGGGCTGATTACTCATGATATACATATTGTGAAAAACAATAACAGCTGCACTGATTAAGAAAAGAAATTAAGTGTTTCGACAATCAGAATTTTATGTTACCTGTATAAAGGGTGTTCACAAATGGGAGAGGGAAGATGGCATAGTTTTTATGAGAACATGATGTGATTCTCATAACCCACATAGAAGGAGACATAAATCTGTAACTTCAATCTAAGGTCACCCAACACCCTCTTCTGGCCTCCATGGATACTGGGACACACATGGTACAAACATAATATACTTCAGTGATTAAATAAATTAATACTTTTTCAAAGTGCTCACCAGTAAACTCTGGTTTTTAAAAAATCAACTGATGGGTAGAAAGAATGTAAATACTAGAAAATAGGAAAAAAGATGGGGTAGCAGGTGTAGAAGCATTATAAGAGGCTGGAGGTTACAATAATATGCTATACACATGTCTGAAATAATAAAAATAATAAATAAAAATTAATGAAATTTAAAATGTAATTTTCATCATTCAATATATCTCAGATGAATTATTAGGCATTAAATGAGCAATAGAATATTAACAAGTTCTTTAAAGAATCTATTTAAATTGATCTTAAAAATAGTATCAAAGACTATTTGATCGATCCAATACAAACTTATGTGGAAAAATAATAAGAAAGAAGATAATAATAATCGGAATTTGGGTACTATCTACACAAGACTTTGACCAAATATGATTTTTAGAAGATCAGAGTCTTCTATTCTAGAGAAAGCCGGTGATTCAGTAGCAATGAGTGTTTGGATTTCAAGAAAAAGTGGCATACAGAGCAATTAATATGAAGGTTTCAGTGCTTATCACTGTGGGAGACACATGTACAGACATTGCATAACTGAGGATCAATGCAAGATTGTTTAGTCCAGATTTCTGTCTGCAGATTTTATATTTTCAGCTACAATTTTTCTCTGATCTTAGCCAAACTGACATCAAAGTTAAATTAAACAAGATCATGAGAAATAATTGAATGATATTGTCAGAGTCAGTTAAATTGTTTTCAACCAGAAACTATAGTAGTTTAAAAAATATCCTCCATAGTCTCATATATTTGACTACTGGATCCTTAGGTGGTAGTGGTGTTTGTGAAGGACAAGGAGCAATGGCTTTGAAAGTTTATATCATCATCCTGCATCCAGGGTTTTTGCTGTTGTTGTTGCTTGTTTGTTTGTTTTGTTTTGTTTTGTTTTGCTTCTTGCTATATACTAATGAAACACTTGATATTTCTACCTCTTGCTCAGACAAGCATGACAGACCTGCAATACTGATAGGGACTCTTCTTTTATAAACATAATGTGCAATTTCGTCTACAAGTTGCTGATGGTCATGATATTTTATTACAACAGGAACAAAGCAGATATTTCAGAGTGGGAGAGATGGCTCAGCAGTTAAAAACACTGACAGTTCTTCCAGATGTCCTGAGTTCAATTGCCAGCAACCACATGGTGGCTCATAACCCTCTGTTATGGGGATCCAATGCCCTCTTCCAGTATGTCTGAAGATAGTGACAGTATACCCATGTACATAAAATAAATAAATTTTTAAAAATCAGATAGAAAGATAGATAGATAGATAGATAGATAGATAGATAGATAGATAGATAGATAGATGATAGATAGAGATAGAGATAGAGACAGAAACAGAGATAGAAATAGAGAGGTATGCATATAGATATTCCAAAAAAACAAACTAATCAATTTGACTCAAAATCTGAGAAAAAGAATTGTTCTAGAATCTTTTCTCTCCCCTTCCATGATTACTTCTTCCTATTCCTCCATTCTACTTTTCCATTTTCCTCCTGGACCTTCACCTTTTTTTTCATTCTGTACCTCTCCACTATGTCTCTATGAAACAGAGATATTCATCCTTTCCTTCTAAAAACCAAAAATACACTCTTCTCCTTTTCCTCTTTCTCATATCTAAATTATCCCAGACACCACAAGATTTCAGTATAGAGGCATTTACTTTGATTGTCCAAGAATGTAAATGCTTGTTCTCATGAAAATAAATCAAGTTAATATCTGAGTCAGACCATTTCATTTTACTTGTTTTTGTTAAGATATTGCATAATATTCTAGTCTATATTATTATATAGTAGCAATAAATTACTTAAAATGTTATGAATAATCTGCATTAAAAGCTAAGGAGCTTATTCAATGATTATGAACAGTTCAGACTTTGGCGTCAGCAATCACATAGGGGTTCTCAAAAACATGGAAGTATAGTTCATGGAGATCTGAGACCTTATTTTAGCATCTGTGGTAACTTTCACATATATGGTCCACACACACTCACACAAGTACACAAAATACACATTAAAATCAAATATATTTTTTAAAATGGGCTGACCCTACAGTGGACCTGGTCAGGAAAGAATGCCTGATTCCTGCCCATGGGAAAAGGTTCCAGTATGAGCCTCCATGACTATCAACAGATGCTGTGGACTGCGGCTTGTTTGTCTTCTGGAGTGTTGCTTTGTCTCCAAGATTTCTCTGAATGTTCTTCTTGTTAATGTTAATGAATCCATGAAAATTAGAAGCAATATGAGTACAGGATTAGGAGGTATGGTGAATGTTTCAGCAAAATGCTAAATGCTGGAACCTTCAGGGTAGTGTTTAAGACTACCTGAGAGAGCTCTAGATCTATGAGTTTAAGTAAAATAATTTCTCAACTACACAAAAATATTAGGATGTAAGGTGAATTGTGATGAGCTTCATGAATCTAAAGGAACAAAGGCAGCTATACTATGAGCCAGCTTGTCAGAAAGATACAAGGTCAGCCTAGGACAGAGTGAGGTTAGGCCCAAGTGTGGTAGAAATGGTAATGTGAGGGCAGGGGGCAAGTAGTTTATTTTCTGTGTTTAACAGATCTTTGGGTCCTTTTGCAGTGTTAAGAAAAAAATGTTTGCTTTTTGTCTGTTAAAAATCAAAGAGTTGTGGTCACAGGATCCTGATTCATAAAATATACAAAAAGATATCTGATACCTGGAATAAATGGACTGATATGTAAAATAAAAGATTGGTCCTGTGTTTTCTAGGACATGAGCTATCCAGAAAATTTTTTAGGATAAAAAAGAAATTGCTTGGAAAATAGACAGACAGAGACAGACAGACACATAGATAGAAAGAGAGATACACAGACAGAGAGACAGACACATATACACACACACAAGCAAGCAGGACACAAGCAGAGAGATCTCCTAGAGTTGCTAGGAGAATATAGACAGAGAAATGTATAGAGGCAAAACAGAAAATAGAGAGAGATAGATTGGAAATACAGTATTAAGTAGAACACAGGTAACCAGCTTGGATCCATGATTTGACTTCAAGTGAAGGCACACCTTCTTTCAGAACCCCATGCTGAGATTGGTCCTTAGTAAAAAGAAAACTATAGTACTGAGCAAAACTGTTTCTTGTATGAAAAAGCAAAGCTTTTCATTTTATTTATTTTATGGAATTATTACATCCTCCCTACAAATTACATAAGAATAGGCTTACTCAAAAAATTTTAGGAATCATTTTATAGATAAGATAAAATGCTCTAAATAAAATACAAATATTTAATGCAATATCAGCACACTAAGAGCAAGTATTAATTAAAGCAATGATGTAAATATGGCTTAGTAAGCGTAGAGATGACATTGATAAGATACATATACCAAATCGGCCCTAATAACAACAAATGCTGCCTACCTTTCTGTGGGACATCTCTTTTACCCATCAGACTTTAACTACCTCGTGTCATCTTTCTCGTGACACTTTACAATATGAGAAAGTATCATGGAATTCATGAAAGGTACTGAAGATTAACAGTCATCCCACAGCATATATATATGCACTGTTTATGCCTATGCATTTGAAGGTTCACAGAAATCCTAGATAACCTATAACTCTTAACTTGGAACACCCTGGTAATTCATGAGTACATATTAAAGTCAAAAAGAACATATCAAAGTGAATAAAAACTAAAACTAAAGGAAAGTAAGGCTCACAGAGTGTGAAGGGAAGTAAATACTAAGTTCCAGACCCAGTCAGCAGTAGAACTTGGTAGCTTTTGCCATCAGTTCTTATAGCATTAAAATGAACAACAAGAAAGGAGTTATAGAACAACTTTCCAAGACTAAGGAAAGCTGCCAAGGCCAAATATATATGTTGTGTTTTAATTAAAAAAGAAGAAGAGCCAGAAAAATCTTTGATGCATATTGATGTGGAAGGGAGTGAATCTTCTGGCCTGTGCTGAGGCATTTTCTTCCCCCTGAGGTACCAGCCATAGAACAGGTATAGTATGGAATTGAGTTTATTTAAGGCATAGGAAGGAGAGTTAAGGAGGGAGTAGAGACTGAGTAAGGAGCATAGACTGGAAAGAGAGGGGGGAAGGAAGGGGAAGAAGAGAAGAGGAGAGGAGGGGAGGG